>NW_026848257.1:0-429202 GCF_030867565.1 Colletotrichum costaricense | reverse complement strand
CGTGGGCAGGTGCAGCTCGTACGGGTGTGGGGCTGTGGCCCGAGCTCTGCAGCTATAAGCCCTTATTGGTCCAAAAGGTGGATTACTGCCCGGATAGCCAAACAGTACTGCCCGGATAGCAAAACTCTCTGTGATATCTATCGCAACCGTCATCCCAGGGTATGATAACGATCTAGCACAAGCACAAGATCAGATTGGAGCCGTCTTCGATAGCTGAGAAGTGGGTGAATTTACCAAGTTCTTTGAAAAGCGGAAGGCTAGCATTCTGAAATCTAATGTTCTCCTAGAAAGTCTCTAATCTTTGAAATACAATCCTCTGCAGCCTCAGCGTAAATTTCGTGCCCTTGAGACTCGATGATTGCTAGTTTAGACGAGGTGACCTCCGCAGTCAGCTTCTTCATGGACTCAACGCTTACAAGAGCACTGTTTGTAGGCGATAAAATCAACATAGGAGCTTTGATATCCCCCAAGTATGGCTGAGCGTCCAGCTGGCTCAAGAACTCAGCATATCCTGCCAGCCCCTCTCCGTCACTAACAGAAACCTTGTCCTTCCACCATGCGAGATAGTTAGGATCACTGCTCGCCACAGTGCCACTCGCACCAAGAAGTCGTTCTGCCCAACCTCTTGATCCCAGTTGGCGGCATGCCTGGGGCCAAGACTCCAGACCAAAAGCAAGAAACTCCTGTGCCGAGGCCGGTAAATGGGTTGGTGATGAACACACAATGACAGAGCTTACGCGTTCTGGGTATGTTGCCGCAAATATTTCTGCGAGCATACCACTCGTCGACTCTCCAACAAAGTGAATCTTCTCAATGTTCAACTGATCCAAGGTGTCTTTGATTTCATCCACAATCGTGGTGGTTGTGTATTGGTAGACCTCGTCGTCATCGGGGCCTGGGTAGCTTGAGCCGCCATGGCCTCGAAGATCGCGACGCAAGACATTGTACTTTCTAGCTAGGGCTGGAACCCAATGATAGAAGTGGTCTAAGGTTCGACCGAAACCATGTTGAAGTAGTATGGTCTCAGCTGGTTTCCAAGGATCAACAAAAGAGTCGAGAATGTATGCAGTTGTTTGTCCATTCGAGTGACGAATGATTTTCCGATTGCCAGTGTCCATGATTGATGTGCGAGAACTAAGAGTGGGTTTCGAAAGAGTCAGGTAGTGGCACGGCTCTAAAGTACGCTGTTCCACGTACAGGGGACAAAGACCAAGAGAGTGCCTGCCATGAGCAGAGAGGCATCAATAAGGTATCCCAAAAGCAAGTGATAATGACAGCCCTTGTTATCTTACTGCCATGGCTTAGCCACATGGCATACCCCGTATGCCTGGTAGTAGTACCATGTGGGGTAACGGGCAGATCAAATGGTCTCCTAGCGATGCGTTGTTGAGATCTTGCGGGGTAAGGTTTCGGGGAGCATGGTCGAAGCTGGGCAGCATGGCTTAGCTAGCGGATGCGATACGGACTCCGGACACAGAACTTAGAGGTCGAGCATACACACAATGAGTGAAGTCACTCTCGAGTGCGTGACCGGCCTGGATTTATACTAGCAAATGGGTTGTGGGGTGCGAAGACGACATAAATTTACCTGCCTGCAGCTATTTGCAAAAAAAGATCAACCTGAACCTCGATCCAGCAAGAATTGTTACATCTCATGTGGCTTTCTTTCGGAAGTTCTTCCAGGTAAGTGTTTCAGTATAGAGCCTAGGTCATCTGTACCTTTTCAAATGTGTTGACTTTGCTGGCCAAAGACTTAGGTACTAAACTCCAGCCGCCACTGAAAACTCAAGTGTTAGTGTCTTTGGTACTGCCCATTCGAACAATTTCCCATGGAGAATAGGAGCTTTAACCTTATACGTAGCCTTGGCAGCTACTTTGGACAGCTATTACGCAACACCATTCACCATCATTTCTTTTCCTACTTCAAGCTGTCCGAGACGCGGATCAGGCATTCGCAAATCACAATGGATCGAAGTAACTCGGCTTTCACTCTCACACCATGGATCTCTGTTCTCCTCCTCTTCCTCGTCATCCTCATTTGGGCCTCAGTAGATGTTATCACAGAGACATTCTCGTCTCTTCGGAAGCTGCCTGGTCCATTCGAGGCTCGCTTCTCAAGACTCTGGTATTTTCGACATGTGAGAGACGGAAACTTTCATCATCGCAATATTCAGCTCCATGAGAAATACGGTATGTGATCTTTATTCCCGGGTGTGACTATTAGAGCCTTTTGCTTACAAGATGATTCGCCTGACAGGAGCCATAGTGCGGATTGCTCCTAAGCAGTATAGTATCAATGACCCGACCGTAATCAAGACGATTTATGGTATTGGAAAGGGCTTTATCAAGGCACGTATCATCGAGACCATGGAGTGATTTTGCCTTACTGACATAATTCGCTTCTTAGTCCGCATGGTACGAGGCCTCAAGTCCAGTCGGTCTTCCTTGGCAAGACCTCTTCACGGATCGAGATGGTGCACGTCATGCTGCAAATCGGCGTCTCGTGGCGAACCTTTACTCTGTCACCTCTCTTAGAGCAATGGAGCCCGATGTCGAAGACTGTTTGAGAGTCTTTGTGAAGCAACTTGGAGACTTGAGTCAGACTCAAAATCCCATCGACCTTCAGTTTTGGATGCAGTGTTATGCATTCGATGTTGTCAGTCAAATCACAGTAAGTCTCTCCGTAAACTTGTCTCATTCGTAGTCCTGTCACACATACTCACCCACTCCATATAGCTTGGACAAAGATTTGGATGCCTTGATACAGGAAGCGATCGATTGGGAATCTTCGCTAGTCAACACGTTTACCTCAAGTACTGCGCTATGGTGGGAATAGAACACGAGCTACATGGAACCCTCGACTGGATACTGTCCAAACTCCCACCAGGACAGCTGATGAATGGGGTCAACTTCACCGCCGAGCAGCTGAAAAAGGGCAGAGTCCGGTTTGACATGGAAAAGGGGAGCCCAGACAGGCAAGACTTCATGTCCAAGCTCTTCCGTCTACACCACGAAAATCCCGGAAAGTTCCCAGAAAGCGCGGTCTTTACGACCTGTATGACCAACATTGGAGCTGGCTCTGACACAACTTCGATATCACTGTGCGCTGTTATCTATGACCTTGCGTCCCACCCCAGGGTGCTTCAGAGGGTACCTGACCGACTCTTTATGAGCGGAGAGATACTCTCCGCCTAGCTTGAATGATCTTTCTAATAATCATCACAGCTTCGGGAAGATATCGACGCCAAATTCGCAGAGCTAGACAACCCTGAGTTCATCCCTTTCAAAGACGCCCAAGCTATGAGCTATCTCCAGGCTTGCATCAAGGAGTCACTCAGACTACATCCAGCAACAGGTCTTCCGCTAGCCCGTGTTGTCCCTAAAGGTGGCGTGAATCTTCTTGGCAGAGACTTCAACGAGGGTGTAAGTCCCATTACCACAGCCTTGATGGGCCAAGTTGGTAGATATAACTGACCGAAATGACTGTAGTGCGTTGTAGGCGTGAATACTTGGGTCTTGCACCGGAATAAGGATGTTTTCGGTGCTGATGCCGATGAATACCGCCCTGACAGGTGGTTTAGTCAGGACAAAGAACACATTTCTCTCATGGAATCGAATTGGATACCGGTGAGTCGAATTTTCGCTGAATTTCCCCGGGTCATTACTGATCGATCGTCTCTAGTTCGGGGTAGGTTCTCGTACCTGCATTGGGAAAAACATCAGCTTGCTGGAAATCAACAAGCTTGTGCCCATCTTGGTCAAGACCTTTGACTTCACACCCGTGGAGCCGGAAAGAATCCGGCATGAGAACTACTGGTTGGTTAAACAGGTCGATATGTTATGCAAAGTTTCACCGAGAAGTCCCTAGTAAGGCACATGTAGTTTTTGTGAGGGGCTTCTCATGGGCAAAGAGGACATATATCCACATAGGGCTCAGAGAAAGGAGTTGAACATCAGGCAAGTCATTATATTTTTCTATTTCCTAACTGGTCAGAATATCAACGCCCACTGTGAATCTTGCTGAAATGTCTTGAGTGTGCCTGGTAATTGATTTTGAATTTTCGGTTCATTTTCCTGATAATGCTACAATAGTAGTACAATGATTGCAAAGAAAATCGCAGAAAAGAGCATCCATTGATCTCCAAGAGGTCTGCCATTCCCCCCACTCCCAACACGCTCAATGAGCTTATTCCCAAGATCTGAGATGCTGCTTTGGAAGTCCTCGTAATTTGACGCAGTCCAGTTTGCCCCGCTTGCTCCAGGGACAGCGTCATCACCCGTGAAGGCAATATATAGGACATCATTGTCATCATGTCCTGAGTTGCCATTGATACTATTGCCGTAGCACGCAGTGGCGAGTGATATAGAAGCCTCACCTACCATGGCTTGAGGGCCATCATCACCATTTGTATCTCCCCAGATTCCATACAGCTACATAAGATGGGTTAGAGTAGGATCTCAAGTAAAATAGCAGTAGACCTACCAATTTGTTATTGCACACGACAGCCATCACGCTGAGTGGTTTGACGCCATGCTTTTCTGGGTTGAATGTAGTCCAGCCGCTTTTAGTACCTTGATTTCCGAATACAACATAGGTGTGTACCGAGGCGTTGAGGTCTCGTCGCCCAGTCCCGTAACTCCTCAGCTGGTCGCGGAATGTCGTCTCAGATTGAGTGTCGGTGGAGCTGCCGCAACGTCCGTCGCCTCCGGCTTGCTCGCCATCGCAGTCCACGTCCATGTTGGCCAACTCGCCATTTTTCCCTTGGAGATATATGATTTTGTAATCATCCAGGTAGTCTCCGCAGTAGCTGAAATCTAATGAATGAATTTCGTGAGCATTTTTGGAGCATGAGCCGTTGAAGGGATGAAGCACGTACCTCCGCTGTCACCCTCACTGCTGTGAAACCCGCTTGCTAACGTATGATGGCACTTGTTCCGCCCGCGGACGAACCCATAGAAGTCTTTAACATTGTTCGGAATATCGCGTGACAACGCTTGTGTCGCTAGAAACATGAAAAGAAGGAAGAAGCCGCCTAATGAGACCATGATGACTCTAATGATGGCCGCCGATGAGCCTGAAGAGAAATGGATGAGGTGAGACGGGATGCTCGGGTCGGGGGCAGGGGATCGTGAGCGACGAGTCGCGCTTTGGTCTCCACGTGATCCACGGAGTCCTGCAGCGCCATTCAAAGCACTAGTTGTGCACAGCCCTCATTTTAGACGCTCTGAAATGAACACGAGCACGCTGGGGGCTCTTGGCCAAGTCTCAAGCGTCTTGACCGGGGCTAAGAGAAGCAATGATGGGATGACGCGCGACTGACAGCCAGGCATCAATACTCTGTTGAAAATCGAAGGATTCATGGTTCTCAGCCATGTCTGGTCTGTGTGCGACAGGCGTTCAGCCACCCATGGAAATGAGGCGCAATATGACTGAGACCTAGAATCCGGCCCGCTCCGGATGGCTTTCTGTCATTGTTCAACTCAGGCCCAACTTAATCGGAGCGCTGACAGTGGAGAAAGACAGCGCTTATTTAACCCTAAAATTAAGGTGCCCCAATGCCTCAAATGGCTTAGTGTCAACGAAAGAAATGGCATCGATGATTGAGGTCGAATGACATATGCAACTCACCATATCTTGAGCTGCCACCCAGGCAAATCGCGTCTCTCACGTTTTTGGCTCAATCGCCTCGACTCATTATTTTACGAGAATCAGAAACCATCTCACATTGGGGATGACTGTGCTTCGTTGTGTGAAATATGGCTCGACAGGGCGATTCGAGGGCGAAAGTCCAAAGGTGTCTGAATGTCTTGTGGTCGCAAAATCCACGATGTTAATCGTGGCAGCAACCAACGCCATGTATACCCTACGACATCTGTAACACATATGAGAATGAAAAGACCTAGATCTCATCAAAGATAAACTTTTGCACGAAGTATGGCTGCATGAAGCTGCATCATGATTCGGTATCGATACGTCGTCCAAGGCGAAACTGTGAATCTACTGGCAATTATTATCAGTGAGTCTCGAACAACGAGATCCAGTCAGCTTCCAGACGTTCCATCTTGTGTCACGCTGTCATCAGCTCACATCTGCCTGCTCCAACAAAACGGCCTCTTAGCCTGTGCTGTAAGTCAATGAGATTGGCGTACGTTCGACCGGATTATATCCGGCTTTGATGCACTTCAGTGCAGACAAGAATGCCCTTCCTGTGTTGGCGTTATGGTAGACTTGCTGCTGCCCATACTAGTGCCCGTCATAAGTCATGTTGGTTGGAACAAACATCATCGGCAAGCACGATACTCCACTGTCACAGTGCCGCAGACCTGCATTATCCTGCTTGGCCAAGATGAGGGGTAAGTTCACTTGAACACCTGGAGACATAAATGAGCACAGATTGTTGTTCCTCTCTGAGAGAATCTTTTGCCAGCTTATGGTTCAATCTTCATACATCATGGTTGACTCTCAGAGAACCACTGGAGCTGAAGAGAGCGCTGTGGGCACTGCTCCCTCACCATCTGCCAACAACCTGGAGCCTACTCGTAGCACCGGCCACGATATTGCAATCAATCACGGCCCCATTCTAGAGGCCGAAGCAGAGAACAGCGACGTGAGAAATACCATGAAATATCTTAGAATGAAGTCGCTGACCCTGCTTCATAGTTAACAGACGACGATGCCTCGGACAGAGCGGCAGTAAGCAAGATTTCTCGCTGAAACGTTCTCATATAAAAGTGATCTCCTGACTTGCTGTAGAGTGTGGCATCTTCAAGCACAAGCTTGTCCAGCTCGATTCTTCAGCATCGCTTGGAGAATGGAAGAACTTACCACAAATACAAAGACGGAAGTGAGCAACCATCTTCAAATTGAATCTGCCAGGCATCGAACCCAATTGCAATGGAATTTACTTACAAACCTAGAATATCTTTTCCCCAACGACGAAAGAGAGAACGACAGGCTTGGTTCGTAGCCCGAGGAACAATTAGCAGTCTAGATACTAAAGATATTCGTAGATTTGCAGCATAATCTTTATCTGTTGACGCTAGAATATAAGCTAGGTCTTGCTCCCCCGAACAACGAAAATTCAGGCGTTAAGCGCGTCCTGGACATCGGGACAGGCACGGGACTCTGGGCTATCGAATTCGCCGATGAACATCCCGAAGCTGAGGTGAGCTCAGCTTCTTCCCCTGGCGAGATGATCTTAAACTCAAGTGTTCGCAGGTTCTAGGGGTCGATCTTACTCCGGTACAGACTCAATTGTATGGGTCTGCTGTTTTCTGAGATTATTTCATTCACTAATTGGTTTACAGTGTTCCGCCGAATCTCAAATTTGAAGTTGACGACATTGAACAACCCTGGACATTCAGCCAGCCTTTCGACTACATACACATTCGTGGCATGACCTCTAGTGTCTCTGACTGGCATGCATTCTTCAAGCAAGCATACAAGTATGCGTTTTCCTGTTTCCTCGTTACAATTAACTAATCCTCTGCAGCGGCCTTACTCCCGGTGGTTATATCGAACTATTCGAAGGTCATGCGCGCACACAGTCGGACGATGGGTCATTGACTCCTAATCACGCATTCTGGCAGTGGGCAGACAAGCTGGACGAGTGCTGCAAGATCCTCGGCCGTCCATTTGTCCACGTTCCGAGTCTTGTTCCTATCCTTGAGCAAGCGGGTTTTGTCGATGTGACCATCGTTCCGTTCAAGTGGCCCATCGGCCCGTGGGCAAAAGATCCATATTACAAAGAACTTGGGGTGTGGGCTCTTGAGAATGCCTCCGAGGGCCTCGAAGCTTGGACAATGGCAGCACTGACTAGGGCGCTCGACTGGAGCAATGCAGAGGTGCAAACTTTTCTGGCTCAAGTCAGGAAGGACCTGAAAGACCGAAGCATCCACCACTACTGTCCTTTGTAAGTCACATCCTCTTGTTCGTCTTTCTAGACTCAGGGGTCTTTTCGCCATCTTTTCCCTGCAGATCTGAACTCCAACTTGGTCCATATGCAAGTGTATGATGTTAACATCGAACAGATGGGTGATTTATGGCAAAAAGCCATTGTAAAAGGCTTAGAGATTGAAAATGCTGTCGGAATTTCATTTCAGATCTAGGGCTGTTCTTTCAAAGTACGTATGAACAATCACAGTTGATAGTGGTTTCGTGCTCGATCCCTACAAGACTTTGTGAATGGTGTGTTAGTTGCCGTATATCACCGTCAAGACCAAGTTTTCATTTGACATGAACCAGAAAGAAGGCGCTAAATTATCGAACACCTATAATTCAAATTGAAAGTGCAATTTGAACCCGGTCGGATATGCAAGTCAGACTAGCGCCAAGCGCTGTTGCTCCGATTTCTCAAGACATCGCGAAATCGATTCGGGATCAGGCTACCAACCATTTATCCGTGATGCAACGCAGCCCACAGGCCGACAATTCAACCAATGAAGTGAAGCCGCAAATGCAGGCCTCGGAGTGCGACATAGGTAAGACACGACCCATGGGCTTGCAGCTTAATTTGGCAGCTGAGAGCATGGTGTCTAGAGAGAGAGCCTGATCAAAATTCGAGGAGAGCCTTATGCCCTGCTCTCCCCCAACGATCTGCTTCTGTCCCTCTTTTCCCTTCAACATTTTGTCGATTTTGCTGTCATGTAGATCTCGAAACGGTATTATGGAAGGGATGAGCACTCCTTCAAATCAACGAATATGGCTGTATTCGATGCAGACCCAGAGGGGTGCGCAATCATTCCACTACTTGCTGATTACCGTATTTTCCACTGGACTAATTTTTTTTAGAATCGCACCAGTTGTGCGACCAGCCGCTGTGCTCGACGATCGAAATGAAACACCGATCGAGTCATCTACGACGACCGCAACATTGCCTGAGATAGCTCCGAACGAGACCGCACATGAGATTGACCGCCGCGATGCGGACCCTGTAGTCCCAGAGCAAAGAGCCGAAAGTTTTCAAGCCCAGCAGTTTGCAGACAAAACCACCTTGTCAGGGTGGTTTCCCCAAATAAGAAGTGACGAAAATAGCAGTTGGCGCATATGGTTTTCACGAAGAAGTCGTGCTCTCATGGTCCAGATTGGGATTATCGGCTTCATCCTGATGACAAATCTCGGTGTGACTATTTTTGCTGTCAAAAGCTACGGAAGCCGCAATGGTGTCGGGTTGATATACGAGGGCGACTGCTCAACCGTGAAAAGGCTTGACCAATGGTTGCATTTGCTCATCAATTTGTTGGGAACAGGCATGCTGTCGGCTTCAAATTATTGCATGCAACTGCAGGCTGCGCCAACACGCGAGAACGTGAATGCTGCTCATGTGAAACACAAGTGGCTGGACATTGGCATTCCTAGCCTACGAAATCTAAAATATCTCAGCATGTGGAGGCGATGTTCGTGGGCATTGTTGGCCTTGACCTCTATTCCTATTCATCTCATGTAAGAAAGCTCCAGTGCCTTTGCTTTTCGAGACATTCAGTCATCCGCTCACACCTGCAACGTGAAGATACAACTCGGCTGTGTTCCAGTCACTTTCATCTCACAATTACACCGTTGTCGTTGTCAAAGATTCCTTTTTGAACAATGCTTCATGGAGCTTGAAAACAGCAGAGGACAACCGAGCCGGCGACTACGGCTGGGAAGACACACGAGTCAACCCCTCAAACCTAGACTACGAAGAAGTAGTAAGAGCCATACAGAGGAATGCATCCATCTATGAAGAACGCAACATTTCAGCATGTTTCGACTTGTATGACGACTACTTCAATCCCCAAGGAAACGCGATCATTCTAGTCAAGAATGAAACTTTACAGAGCCCGCCAGAGGACAGTCTGCTCATGTATGTTTCCATCGTCCCTCGTTCAGACGACTGGTCCAAGAACATGTGGGCTCTAGGTAATGGCACTGGTCACTTTGCAGCTTTGTCACCACCAAAACCCGTGACTAAATGGTTCCTTGGGCCTCCATATTACGAGGTGTCACGATGTATCGTTCAGCCGCCAGAAGGGCTCAGCGCAAACTGTCGATTCGAATATTCGCCTCCCATCATGTTCACTATTTGCATCATGAACATGATTAAAGCGGCCATCATGCTATCAATATGGGCTCTGAGGAGATGGCAGAATCCCAGAAAGGAAAATCAGGCGAAGGAGGTCTTATACACCTTGGGCGATGCCATAGCCTCTTTCATGCGGGAACCATGCAAGCAAACTGTCGATATGGGACTTGCGACAAAGTACGACTTCTTGACTACACGAACTTTGCGCAACCGTTTTATTAGATCTTCCCCAACGATATTTCAAAAAAGACCTCAGCCGCGGGCTTTTGAAAAGAACCCAAAGCAGTGGAGATCCTCTGCAAGCCTAAGACGTTGGGTCATCATGCTGGCCATGTAGGAACACTGACTTTTTGCTTTCTGATACTGAATTCACTGACTTGCTTTTCCTCAGGTGTCTTCTTGTAATCATAATCGCAGCTGTACTTTTGACAATGTCATTTGTAAGCCTAAGACAAAGAGGTTTCGGTGTAAAGATACCACAGCTGTGGAAGCTAGGCTTTGGAGCCTTGACGCCTTACACCTACTTGGTGATTAATATGCCTCGTACAGACCCAGGAGGGTTGATAGCTAATGTGCTATTGGCCAACTTGCCTCAACTCGTCCTGTCGATCTTGTACATCGTCTACAATACTATGCTGAGCACCTTTTTAGTCCAAAGGGAGTTCAGTCGCATGTGGGATCCGGGCAATAGGAAGCCGTTGAGAGTTTCCGAACCAATAGGGATCCAACGATCAAGTTACTTCATTTCCCTGCCCTTGAGATATGGGATTCCGCTTTATGCTAGCTCGGGCATCATGCATTGGCTGGTGTCACAGAGCCTTTTCTTGGCACGAATTCGAGCCATAACCACAGACGGGAGTGACGATGATGTCAACTCTTTCTCGACATGTGGCTATAGTCCTATAGCTGTGTTTGTCAGTAAGTCGACCTCCATTGCCATTCATTACTCTCGAATGTGCCTGTGGTTTCTGACCTAGAGGCTCAGCATTGCTTGCGGGGCTCCTTCTCGTCATCATTATCATCGGTATGGGGCTGCGACGCTATGATGGCACAATGCCAATGGTGTCGACCAATAGTCTGGCAATAAGTGCTGCTTGTCATGTCCTGCGGGAAGACCAGGATGGCGGCTATCTGCTACCTGTTCAGTGGGGAGTTCTCAGTATGACTGGGGGCGTTGGGAAGTGTGCTTTCACTACAGCGGCGGTCAACACGGTCAAGCTCCCAGAGAACGGCCCAGATCGAGTCTACAAGTGATGGTGTGAGGGTCTTGAGGGCCCTGACTGATCAACTAATAAGCCCCGAATGCGAAGTCAGGGTCCAGGCCTTGAACCCAAATCAAGCTTGTTCTCAATGGGCTGGACTTCACATAATGTAATTTCAAGCTTTGATCAATGCCACACTGCCCGAATTTCACACCATTAAGTTCAGCATGGGCGAGCTGTGGTTCAGGCCAGGGGCAAAAAAAACAGCATTGAATATCCAACCCAGAGTCACTACTCAATCCCCATGTCGGAAAGCTGCAAATGTAAACTAGAGTGTAACCAACCTAATACGGAGCATTTCATGAGACAGTTGGCGCATTCAGGGGCTCTAAAGGAGATTGATGATCATACGTCGGGATTCCTCACTCAGGTCAGCTACCAATGGCTGGTGTGTACATCTTGGACGACGTGTAAGTGATGTCGTTGGATGATCTCAAACTGCCATCCTCGGAGACAAGTTGGGTGAATCATCAACCTACGGGATTCAGCATTCGGTCCATGCTTAGTTGTTCAGTCATATCCATGCCCACCGCATTGCAAGGCGGAGTCTAGCTTCAAGTAGCTCTGCTGACACATCGACACTCAGCACAACGAGACTTTATCTGATGAATGGACGAATTTCTCAACAGATGAGGTCCCGCATGAAATATCTGGCAAACTTTCTCCGATGGGATCGCGAAAGTTTGGACCTGTGGCGTGCTCACGTGCTTAAATCCTGAGCTGCAAACTCCACACGAGCCGAACGCGATGACCAAAGGATCATGGCCTCAGCGTGAACTATCGAGGCCTGGATCTCGTGTGGGGCTTTGATGCTGTACGAGCACGAGGGCTGGAAAACTCACATGGTGAGGTTGAGCAACAGGGCCTCCCGTGGTATTCACCGACATGTGCCCAGCTCGTAGGATGCCATCCAGCCGCAACGGGGCTGGGCTGGCATAGTTGGTCGCGACCTCATTCTTCCCACATTGCCGCCTCATGCTGCTCGGTCTCGCTTCCTTCCTCTACTGCACTGCCTCGGATGATGAGTCCTACATGAACCTCAATCTCGGTGTCGAGTGTAATCTCTCAAACGGAAATGGATTCTGGAGTGCTGGTAGCGCTTGCTGACAACCGAAGTTGCCGGTTGATAGAAAGAGTCTTTCGGGTAATGCAGATCATGGTGTTGACGTCTGCCAAGTCAACTCAAAGTTGACATTCTTGCCTTTGTTTATAGGTGTGGAGGGGCTCGGTGACATTTTGCAGAGCAGTTCGGAGGTCCGAGCCAACTCAATTAGACTGTGAACAGTTTACGCGGCCACCAGTTGAGCTTCGGGACATGAAACAAGCGGGTAGGAATCACGATGTATGTTGAGTGGAGAGCCATTCAACTACTGTAAATCAAGAAAGTTCATGTGGTTTATGCCGCCTACCTCGTGGTATGACTAAGACCTATCGAAATGATCATCGACTTACGAAGCTGCCGGAGGGCGAACCTGCGGCAAAATTTGGTCCCCTCAATTAGCCTGCTTCAGCCTCTCTTGACGGTAGTAAGCGGCCTACTCCGCATCTAGACCTGATTAATCGGCATGAAACCGAGCTCTAGCTTTCGGATCCTGAAAATTGGATTGCAAGCGACTCATTGCGAGGGGCCTAGCCTACCGAAAGATCATTCGAGCACTGGATGCTTTACTGTAGATAGAGAGGGCCATACCATGGATTTGAAGACTTGCTAGCTTTTACAGAGATTTGAACGTACGAGGTGTTCGTTACTCTTGGGCGGTTCTATGAAAGGCACAAAGGAAGCTTCGGATACTAAATCCCCCTGATTGTCTCTCGGACGTTTGCTTTACGAAGCGCTTTCAACCAAACTGTCAAAAAGCACTGATGCAAATCCTACACTTGGTTCTTGCACCACTGTTCATCTGGATGAAAGCTGATTCCGCGGGTGTCTCACGCCAAGTTTATCAGCGGCTGCAAACCGTGGACGATAACTTGTCTTCCCCTCACATCCGAATGTTCCCCCTACCTTAGATCGGATGGCTGAAGTTGGTGGGCGGCTCTGCTTAGCTATGCACTCAGATAACTCTAATCTTCGGATCTCTTACTCAGAGACTTTTTCTTTGCGTGATTTAAGCCTTTGCAGATCATAGTTTCCTTCCATGAATAGCCTTGGGAAGGGGTTGACTTTTGGTACTGAGCGGCTGACTGGACTATCACCACACCTCGCGTTGTCGTCCGCATCTCGCGTTGCCGTATTTGCAACTCACAAGGTGCAAGTTATTCCCGAAGCCGAGTTCAGCTGGGCGCAACTCAGCCGCGGATTACTATGGACAAGAAGTAACTTGGAGACATCGTTCTTATTTTACGCCAACGGCAATTTCATTCATCTCGAGTATAAGTACGTTGTTCTCGGTTCACCTTGATTGTTTATTCTTCATCACATCCTCACCTTTAGTGGATTGACTCAAGCATCACTTCAATAACTCAACTTCGAACCTTTTATTTCATCTTTTAAATCTGCAATCATGCATATCCCGTCTTTCGGCCAAACTGCCACGATTGGCATGGCTTTCTATGCCATCGCTGTTGTAGCTGCACCAGTAGCTCAGCCAATCGCCGAGCCTAGGTTCGAGACAGGTGACCTTATCGAAGTAAGTCTGAAACTATCCTATTTACTCTTGTTCGGAAAGATTCTGACATTTAGATAGCGTTCTCCTGAGGCAGCTGTAAGTACATGTAACTTCTAGGAGAGCACATCGTCCCACTCGCCTTATATCTTGATTGCTATCCCTTCCGGGCATCATTTTCCCTCATAAGTCACTCACTGACTATTTGCAACAATGATAGCCTGATGTTGATTTACCGGTATGACTCCTTCTCAGGAATCAAAGGACTGCCGTGCTGATATCGTAACCCTCAGACCCTACGCGACGCCATCGTCGCTCGCGATGAACCAAGCGAAGGATCCCAACTCGAAGCACGCGACGACAAGAAACAAAACAATCAAGATCAATACCATAATAACAGCAAATGCAAGCGCGGTAAGGGAGGCGGCAGAGACGAGGGTTGCGACTACGGCGACTACGGAGGCTACGGCGGTGGCAAGGGAGGCGGTGGATACGGCGGTGGCGGCTACGGCGGTGGCGGCTACGGAGGTGGTGGGTACGGTGGTGGTGGATACGGCAACGGAGGCGGATACGGCAACGGAGGCGGCTACGGCAATGGCGGTGGCTACGGCCACGGCAAAGGCGGCCACGGTCTTCAGGACTCCGACGAGGCAAAGAGCGATCAGAAGGACAACGACCTCGGCAAGCGAGACGAGGCCGGTCTTCCCGGTGAAGATAAGAACAAGGAGGGTGGAGTTGATATCCTAAACAATAAGGGCGGCGGTGGTGGCTACGGAGGATACGGCGGCGGAAAGGGTGGAGGATACGGTGGCGGCGGGTACGGTGGAGGTGGGTATGGTCACGGGGGCGGCGGCTACGGGGGCGGTGGCTACGGCAACGGCGGGTACGGCAACTGCAAGGGTGGATACAAATGCGGCGGAGGGTACGGTGGTGGAGGGTACGGCGGCGGCGGGTACGGCGGTGGAAAGGGAGGCGGATACGGTGGTGGCTATGGTGGCCACGGTCACTAATAGGGAAATGAAAGGGGTCCAGACGATGGCTGAGGTTCATCATCGAAGCTCCTTTGGAATCCCTTTGTCGAGAATGCTTGGGCATCGGCTTTACAAAC
The DNA here is from genome assembly GCF_030867565.1 of Colletotrichum costaricense. Taxonomy (NCBI): domain Eukaryota; kingdom Fungi; phylum Ascomycota; class Sordariomycetes; order Glomerellales; family Glomerellaceae; genus Colletotrichum; species Colletotrichum costaricense. The sequence goes on along the minus strand of NW_026848257.1, from coordinate 414,165 downwards.
ACTCGGTTTTACTATTCCTGACCACCATGGTCTGGGTTGGAGGAAATTTGGCTACCAGAAAAGCTTCTATCAGATTATATTCAGTGTATATACTTTAACAAATCTCAATTCACTTGAATTGCACTCATATCAAATGCCACCTTTGCTCATAGTCTCTAGACATCATTCATTCCTTAGGTTAGTAACAACTAAAGGTTAGACCTAATGCCCTGCTTCTCGGGTTTGGATCCACAGCATGTTGGGACTGTCGAAAGTTGCGTTGCTTGTTCCCCGAAAGCAAGTTGTAGAGCTTACTCGACCAAAATCTCCTCCAACTCCGTTGAGATCTCGTCCCATGCAGACTTCAACATCCTGCCCACGCCAGCCCGTTGAACAACCGGAACAGCCTTTGGATCTTGTCCCTTCGTGCCACTGCGATATATCAACATCACGTTGACAGCCTCCCAAGGCTTTTGGCTGGCATGGCTCGAGAGCTCCTCTCCCGAGAAGCTGTACGCGTCTGAGAGAACAACAAACTCATAGGGACCTCCCAGCTTCTGCCTATAGCTTTTGGGCATCAGGATAGACCCAAGCCATTCGTCCTCGCCTCCTTCCTTCCGGGCGGCAGAGTGCGTGATACCAAAGCGCACAGGGTGTGGTTCCTTGACATCCGGCAGCGAGGGTGGCTTCAGGGCTCCGCTCCTATCGTGAAGAGTGAGCCTGAATTTCCCGACCCTGGTTCGTAGTCGTAAGTAAAAGTCGGGGTTTTCTAACGTCTCTTTTTTGTTCAGCTCAAGAGAGACGCCCCAGCCTGCTGGACGAACCCGATCGAACGGACTCTCGAGGGCAGGCAAGCCGTTCCAGTCGTCAAGGTCGTCAAAGCGAACGGCCCCCGTCCAGCCTGCCCACGACCATGACGGGTAGAGAATAAGTGGAGGATCGGACTTGTACTTGACCACCCTGCTGAGTTCCTGTCGCGGCTGCCACAACAGAGAAAAAGCAAGCAAATCTTTCGCCCAGGTACCCCATACAAAGACCCCTTTGTACTCGGGCACTTTTTCGATGACGTTCAAGACACCCTTGAAACCATTGACGCGGTCATCTGTGTGACTCATCTCGCGTGATGTGTACTCCGTGACCATGCGATAGTAGAATTCGGGCGAGATGCCTAGGCGATACTGGTGCCGCCGGGTCAGAGTCGGCGGCGCCTCCCCGCGAGACAAGGTGATATTCTGCTGGGAGGCGCTCTGGGTGACATCGTCGCGAAGCATGTTGAAGTCTTCGCTGCAAGTCATCTGGCCGCACTGGAAGTAGACCATGTTGTCGGTGAAGAAGACGAGCCTGCGTGAGAGTAGTCGTTCCTGGTACGTCCAACCGCGCGTGTTCCAGTAAATTTGCTGAACCCCGTCCTCGAAGTCGGGGACGAGAGAGAGAAGTGTGAGGTCGGACGAGTACTCGGCGGTATACTGCTTCTTACTCCTGTCGATTCCAGGACTGCCGTATAGTCGAGCATTCGCATCTTCGCCATTGGCGGAAACAATCGTGAAAGAGGCTCTGCTATAGATAACGTCCATGAGTGCAAGCTGTACCTTATTGTCGTCATCGTTGCCCTTCTGAATGATGCAGAGTGAGTCGATCCACAGATATCGGTGACCGAGAAGGGTAGTCAGCTTGATGGAGTCTTGAATCGTCTTGGGCAGCTTGTCGAAATTGTTGCTTAGTCCGCCAGGCTTAAAGAGTTCGTCAATATTATCAGTTGTGAGTTTGTAGTTCACTGCCCCTCTACCCCAGACGTAACTCAGTGCGACAAATTCTGGGAGATCAGACTTCTGAACGAGGCAATTGTCTTTGAGATCCAAAAGTCGAATGAATGGGTCGATGGGGCCGACGGCGTGCTCGTCCTTGCGCCAGCAGACGATGTGGTGTTTCTCTTCGCAAGTCCGCAGCCATGTCTTAAGAAGGTCGCCGTCAATAGACCTCTCGTCGATGAACCTTCCCTTGAACATATCGTTCTCTGACTCGTTCGCCAGAGGAACAATATCAAACGGGGCGAAAGCGTCCTCCCATCCCACCATCTCCGGAGCAATCCGTAGCCTCAGCGTGTTCATCGTCGTCTCCTCTGTACCATTTCCATCGGATCCCTCAAAGGTCACATCCGGGACCCAACAGCCTAGAACCTCGACGTCGTCTTTGTAGTTGTTCGTAGAGACGGATGAGGCGATCATCTTGCAGAACCTGCAGTAATCGCTCCGTTTGATAACGTCTGATAAAGTACCAAAGTGCCAGTCGGGCGGCAGGGCGTGTTTCTGAGGCCTAGCTGCAAAATCGGACTGTTTAAGGTCCATGACGCGGTGTCTTGAGCAGAGATGCAAGCTGGGTTCCTCGGGCGGGAGCTTCACGTCGCGATCCCATGCCCTTGAGGACGATCCTGGCCCCGCTGTGAAGCCATTGCTTGCCGAGTCCCCCAGGTCGAGTCTCATCGTTGGTGTTGCCTGCGGTCACGCAAGAAAGATTCTGTGCGAGCAGCTTCGTGAATAGCAGGACTGGTCGGAGGATATTGGGGAAGAGGGAAGAATCCGAAAGTGCGGGCGCTGACATTGATGAGCATTTCAAGCTGGCAATAACTGAGACCTACCGATTTAGCGCCATGACTGCATCGCGGGGTAATCAACCTATGAGACCGGAACCAGCAGCCCGTAGACCCAAGATGAAGCGCACAAGAACATCAATTATGTCTCTCTACGGGGTTTGGCTTGGATGATCGTCCAACGTATCTCTACACTAAGCTTCAATCAGACTTATCTTGCTTTCTGGTGGCCAAGCCGTCCCCAAGCGCAGCAGCCAGATCGTCGATCGTCGTCCCCCGTTTCCTCTCCCCAACCTTCTCGGTACCTAGGACGGGATCATCCGCCATGGTCTGATACAACTCCGCCATGCCGCGGAACACATCATTCTCAGCCTCAAAGCCGCCCTCGGCGCGATGGGTATTGGAGATCTCCTCCATCTCCCGCACCCACCGGTACGACTTTGGCGGCACAAGCGGGACAGACTTTTCAGCAAAATCGAGCAAGCCCGGCGCCGCCTCACTCATCTCGTTGCGCAGCTCATCCACGACACCGAGCTTGGACGCTGTGGTGAATGCCTGAATCGCCAAACCCATGAAGCCCTTGGTTGTCGTCGCGAAGCACATCTTCAACCCGCTCGCTGCGCCGACCTCGGTTGAGATGTGGCGCATGTTCAATGCCTCTGCGAGCTCTGCGCATGCTTCGCTGATGGGATACCGTCCGGATGCCGGCATGCTTGGGACGTACCATTGCTCCGCTGCGCTATTGAGCTTGAGATTTGGCGGCCCGCCGATGATGCAGCCATCGACAAAACGGACGGGACTCTTGGCTTCTTTGAACATCTGGCTCATTTGCTTGCAGGTGGCTGGCGAGACGGCATTGAGGTCGATGAAGTAGAGCGGCTTTTCTAGTTTTGTTGTTGCTGCCGCGTCGATGATGCGTCGAGCGATGCTGAGCGCGTCTCGCGGTGGTGCGACGGAGAGGATGAACGGTCGCGACTCAACAAGGTGAACGTCGGAGCTTAGGACCTCAACGTTGGCGCTGCGGGCTCTGGCGATTGTTGCCGGGCTATCATGATGTAAGCCCCTAGCTAACAGAAGAAGGCCCTTTTCAGAATAAGTTCGATTTCATTCTCACCTCCTACCTTGACCATTTGTGGCGACTGAGAAGCCTTTGGAGACAAGCAGTTTGGCGATGCCCATCCCCATGTCTCCGACGGAAAGGATCCCAATCTTTGGGAGTGAGAGCGTCATGGTGAAAAGCGGCACCGAAGCCCTACAATGTATCGAAGTCGATGATTGAGTGATAGTGACGCCCTCAAGGATGATTGCGGATTATGCCAAGCTGTTGGGCACTCGCGAGTTCGGTGATGATGAAGAATGAGCAGTGTTGCGAGGCGGGCACCCCGCCAACTCTCGCCGATCGGAGGAGTGTATTTAGCTCGGGAATAGTTGCCGAGCCACCCAGCTTAGCAATCGCCTCTGATACGATCTTCAGCCACCTATGGCACCTCAATGTGAGCTTTCTCGCGCTTATTTCTCATTTCTACTTATGAATGGAGTATCTCGTTGTGGAATTGCCATAGCAATCCCATTCATCTTACGGTGCTACAACAGGGTGCATTGAGTGATTGTCGTCTATATTCCAAGATCAACATCCTTTAGTCAAGCAACTTCAACTTGCACATAGTCCTAACTAAGTTGAATAACCGATCTCCAATTCGTCCAGCAACGAATGCCCAAAATGCCAGGATCGCATCTCGGACTCACCACAATCAATTCTTTGGCTCAAACTTCAACCTCAAAAGCCCCTTGGCATTCCTCCACGCAATCCCCTCCCACTCATCCTCACTCACAAGCCCGCTCCCCTTCAGCTTATTCATAAATTCCTTTCCCGCATCATTACCAGCAAACGGATAATCAACACTAAACATGATTCTCTCAACCTTTGTCTCCTGCAAAAGACACGCCATCGGCGCCAGCGAAAACATGCCACTCGTCGTAATCCACACATTCTCGTCCCATACCTCTCTCAGCCCACGCTCTCGCTCCCGACCCCCGGGTGCTGGCCACCTCGCAGACATACCGATGATGCGATCCAGCATGAAGGGGAGCATCTCGCCCATGTGGCCGAGAACGATTTTGAGCTTCGGGAATTTGTCGAATATGCCGGCAGCGAAGAGGCGGAGGAAGTGGAGACCTGTTCGGGAGTGCCAGCCCCACCCCCAGCTCCCCAGCGCCTTTACAATCTCGGGGTCGTAGGGGCCGTGGAAGTTGACTTTGGATTCCTCATCGGATGGGAATGTTGGATGGAGGTACAAGGGTACGTCTAGATCCTGTGCGGTCTCCCAGAGAGAGTAGAAGTCGGGGGTATCGAAGAAGCTGCCGTCGTCGAGGTGGTTTCCCGTGAGTGTGCCTACGAAGCCTAGATTCCGGACGCAGCGCCGGAGCTCAGCGGCGGCCGCGGCAGGTTCGTGCATCGGCAAGACTGCAAAGGCGGCGTACTCGGCCGGACGGTGAATGATCTTGGAATGTAGATCATTATTAATGGCTTTGCAGGTTTCGGGATCGGGATGAATCGGTGAGTGAGAGAGGACCGTCATGGCAACGGAGTTGTCGGCCATATCACGGAGACGTGCCGGGCCAATGTCCCCCAGCTTTTCCACTATGACGGGCCCGAAGGTGTTGGGACTTGGGGCCCCGCCTTTCTTGGCGTCGAGGAGGGGAGAAACGTAATGTTCTTCGAGCGCGATGAGGTTTGCCATGTTGATCAATGTTTGAAGATCACAGTACGTGTACCCCCGATGTGTCTGGGTGTGTGGTCGTAAAAGTTATTGCAAGTCTACTGATGCTGCTAGGCGCCACGCCATTTCGTACATGTGCTACACACCCGGTCCTAGTGACGTCTTCACGAGAGGAGAAATGTCGAAACGCAACAAAGCGCTCGGTGTTAGCTGTGGACTACTCCAGCAGTTGTTGAAGAGCTTCTGCCGTAGCCGACGTAGATCGAACTCAATACAATGTGTTTGAGTGTAGCAGGCCAACTCATGGGACGAAATTGCATGCGCCGACCGAGCATACCAATTTCTTTTGCATTTACGACCGACACGGCACCAAGCTGGCCGCCGACTCCATTTCCTACTACTTGGGACCACCAAGCCATGAAGGCCAGCTGCATTGGACAAGACTGTCGCCACAGTTTTTTACCCTATCAGAGGCGAAATAAACATGGTACTTTTTCTTCACTGCAACTTTAACTCCTCCAGAGGGAATCTCGCCAGCGATGCCGACGCCACGGTCTTACTGAGGGCCAATGATAGCATTACTCAGCCCAACCTCGTCTTCACTGCAAATAAACCCGCCCTGAAAGCCGTGACATCCAAATGTTGAGCGACTAAGTTTAGACATCTACACATGAATTTTGGTCGCTGCCACTATCGTCAAATCCACAATGCGCTTTCAGAGGTCAACAGCACCCGGTTTTATCCCGCCTCGGCCGACTCTACCCGCGATCTGCCATTTGATGCGGTATGGAAAACACGTGGAAATATAGATTGTCGGCCAGCCTCTATGTTGATTCTGCCCAGTGACATGATACCATTGAGGGCAGATGGAATCATACAACAATAATGACAGTGTCCTATCACGTCGAGAACGAACGGATTACGACTCCACATGAGGGTCTGCGAATTCACAGCATTTTTAACCCCCCCGGAGGGTTTGGTTGCGCACGAACCCAGCAGAACTTTGCGCCCAGTGACCAATTGCACTGCAATCTTAGCCAGCACTGAGGCAAATTGATTCACCAAGAGCGCGTACTGGAAAGTTCGTAGACCTTGAACAAGTCAACTGAATAGTCACAGTCCGTTGCACGTGATCATGAGACAGCGATGTTCATCATAACTATTCGCAGATATCCTAACGAGGATTGCGGCGTCCTGATGCGAACAATTTTGACCAAGCGGGTCGTAAAACCAAACCCGGGTTCGGATCCGGCTCTCGTATGTCTATCCGGCATCGAGTGCCGGCAGCGGAAGCAACCTTCGGATCCAGGTGAGTCGGGCAGTCTGCAACAGCCAAAGAGGGAAAAGCGAGCGCCGGGTAAATAGAACTGATCGTAAGCCGACACGGAACCGGAACTGCTGTCTACGAAGTCTCATCTCCGAGCATTGAACGGCAAGCCGGCACCACTTCCCGGATGGCATGTAGGCATGGGATGGGGACCCCCGAACGACGATGGTCGCAAGTCGAGCAGAGAAGAGCAAGCCATCAAAGCTCGAATCAGAAAGCAGTGACATGCAGTTTGCTCACTGAATTGACACAGGAAAACGCATTATCTCTGAGCTCTCAGTATCAAATCTCGAGTGTCTCGACGGCCCGCTCCGATCGTGAGAAAAATTCTGCAAATGTTTCCACAAAAAGACGTAATGAAAACTAGGGAGAAGAAATTTTCGAGCTTGGGGATGGGATGAGTTGGGATGGGAGCTTGGGGCAAATATCCTCTCGCCTCGCTAGTCCGTCCCTAGAACGCCGCGCCCGGGTCCATCATCAGACTTGTTGGAGCTGGGCGGAAACGCCAAATGAGGTAGACCAAGGAACGAAATCCTGCGAGTCACCTTTTGTTGCTCGACTTAGCGCGGTCTGGTCTGCTGTATTGTCACACCAAGGCGCGGCGTACAAGGCTTCTTGGGCGTCATAGGGCTGACAACGACAGCAAATAGTACAAGGCCCTCTTGGTGACAACAATGGCGGTCGGCTGTGGGAGACTGCGGTGCTGCAACGTATCACCCACCGGCGGCCGGGGTACACCGATCGTTTGGGGGGACATGTCCGAGCTGGAGGAACGAGAGAGTCAGACTGCCCAGAGTCGAGACAAACTTGGCAAAGACCGACAAGCTCATCAATAGGATCGGTTGGAAGAAGCTTGTTATCTCTAGCTGAAAATGGACAATGGTGGTGAGAAAAATGTTCGAGAAAAATTCTACCCGCCCAGCAGCTGGGCAGAGCTTGCGGGTGCCGTGACTCTGCAGGAATTGGACCATCATGATTGGCCATGCGGAGAGAAAAATCGGAGATTTTCCAGGGAAAAAAAGAGAGGAGGACGAAAAGGGCTCGGTCCAAGCTCGGTGGGAATCGGGTGGCGCGAGGGCGGCGGCGTGGGAGGACTCGCAGACTTTGATCTCTTTGGTGACGGGGCAGCCAGCCATGGGAATAGACACGCTTATGCCGGCCGATCGGACGAACTGCAGGCGGCGGCGAGGGCGTCGACGTGCCGTGCAGCGGAATGGCATGTCATTGCCTGCTTGCTTGCTACAGCTGCTGATCCCCACGCTCCATTTCCCACGTCGCTCTTGGTCGACAGGCAAACCCCCTGGACAACGCCGTTGTTACCCGTGGCCGGCCGACTCCCGAATCGCACTACCAGGGCGTGATGGAGCCTTTCAGCGTGAGACCATCGCGTCTCCATCGGCCAACCCGCAACGAGCGAAGCCAAGGAGAGGGTCTCGAGCGAGGCCTTTGTGTGTGTGACTGTGTGTACGTGCGAGTCTGTCCAGCCGCCAGCGCGGTCCACTGCTCGAGATTTTTCCAACCATGACCACCGTTACCGGTCGCGATGAGTCGACGCGGAGTGGAACCTGTTGGGTAAGAGAAGGCCCGTATTGTATTTAATCATGCCATGAGCTTTTCGTTCGGGGCGGCACCTCTCCTGTTGTCCCCCCAGGTTTTCGTTTGCACATGCGTCCGGTGATTTCTGGAGAAGCGAATCAACAGGCTTCCTTCGTCCCCTCAATCCTTTCGAGTGTGCTCATTGCTTCTGGCCGCGGTCGACGAGACTTCTCGCTCTAGTCCGTGAACGAAGCGTACCCCGTGCCGACTTCGATTTACCAAGCCAAACACAGCCATTACCCATGTTCGGCTCCAAGGAAAAGACTCCTCAGACGAGTGAGGGCGAGGTTACTCCCACCAATGCCTCCAAGACCGATTTGGAGAATGGCGAGACGGGTGGTCTTCAGCGAGACCTCAACAGTCGTCACCTGCAGTTCATTGCCATCGGTATGTCACTTTGATCGAGCTTCGCCTTGTGCAGGGGCCGCAGTTGTTCTGACACATCGTCGCAGGCGGTACTATCGGTACTGGTCTCTTCCTCGGTAGCGGTAAGGCCATCGCGACATCCGGCCCTGTCGGTTGCCTGATCGCCTTCATCTTCATCGGCTCCATCGTCTACTCCGTCATGACGGCGCTTTGCGAGATGGCCACCTACATTCCCGTCCCCGGTGCCTTCACCTCCTATGCCTCCCGGTTCATCGACCCCACTCTCGGCTTCGCCATGGGCTGGATGTACTGGTTCAGCTGGTCCATCACCTTCGCTCTCGAGTTGACTGCTGCTGGTGTCATTATCCAATACTGGAACGACAGCTTGAGTATTGCCATCTTCATCAGTGTCTTCTGGGTCGTCTTCACTGCCCTCAACTTCATGCCCATTCGCATCTTTGGTGAAGTTGAGATGTGGTTTGCCAGCATCAAGGTCGTTACCATTGTCGGCTTCATCATCTTTGCCATTTGCATCAACGCCGGCGTCGGCCAACAGGGGTACCTGGGCTTCAAGTACTGGGTGAGCCCGGGTGCGTTCAACGAGTCCATTGTTGAGGGTTCCGTTGGCAAGTTCATCGGTTTCTGGTCCGTCCTGATCACCGCCGGTTTCAGTTTCCAGGGCTCCGAGTTGGTCGGTATTGGTGCTGGTGAGACCAAGAACCCCGAGAAGAGCGTCCCTAGTGCCGTGCGCTGGACCTTCTGGGGCATCTTCAGCTTGTTCGTGGCGACCATCTTCTTCGTTGGCATCATTGTGCCGTCCGATAACCCATCGCTTCTGCTCGATTCTCAGGATGCGTCGGCGTCTCCCTTGGTCATCGCTGCCAACTTGGCTGGTGTTAAGGTTCTCCCCGACATCATCAACGCTGTGCTCCTGACCGCCGTTCTCTCCGCCGCCAACTCTAATGTCTACTCTGGCTCCCGCATTCTCGTCTCGCTCGCCAACGAGAGGTGCGCTCCTCAGTTCATGACCTACACCAACAGATTCGGAACTCCCTACTTCGCAGTCGCCACTACATCTGCCGTCGGTTTGCTCGCGTACATGAACCTGTCGTCCAACGGCGGTGTTGTCTTCGACTGGCTTTTGAACGTCACTGCCGTCGCTGGCTTCATCAGCTGGTCGTGCATCAACATCTGCCATCTGCGCTTCATGGCCGCCCTCAAGGCCCAGAACATCCCACGCAGCAGCCTGCCTTATCTTGCGCCACTGCAACCTTACCTTTCTTGGTACGGTCTGTTCTTCAACGTCCTCATCATTCTGACAAACGGATTCGCCGTCTTCATCGAATGGAGCACCAGTGACTTCTTCACTGCGTACGTCAGTGTCCTCCTGTTTATCGTCCTCTTGGTCGGTCACAAGATCTTTAACCGCACGATGCCCCTGAAGGCCATCGATGCCGATGTTACGAGTGGCACTCTGCGATCGCAATCATGAAAATGACGGAGAACGATATGAATGAGCAAGGACGGAGATCAAGAAGTAATCTGATGTAACATTAGTAGAATAGTTGTAATGATGATACCCATGAGTTCAACAAATGCAGCCTAGAGACAATTCCAAGTGACTGATGAGTAGCTCCGTTCCGAGAAGATAACCACCAACCAAGAGGATGCCGGTGTGACTTTGGAGGACCCCAGCTAGGTCAAGAAACGATGCTGTAAAGACCAACAGCACCACCAAGGCCGATAGCAACGCCTCTTCCCAGATTATACAAGCCCCATTGATCCACGAGAGATTTAGCCCCCTCCTCCTCTTCCTGAGTCAGCCCAATGGCCATGATGCCCATGTCCTTAGCTTCCTCGGCTTTCACGAATAGCTTCTTGTTGATGCTGACCATGAATAAGCCGGTCCAAGGGACCATCGAAAAGCAAAGAGCACCGGCAGTGGCCAGTAGCTTCGACTTGCTGGGGAGGTGGCGCACGGCATAGGCCATGTACCAGTAGCTCAATGCGCAGAAGAGGGTCGGTAGCGGGAAGACCCGACTGGTCCGCTTGAACATGTTGGACCACTGTCGTAGCATGAGGGGAGTGGGCGATTCAAGGAGGCGGGGTACGACAAAGAAGGAGAGGCCCAAGTTCAGGCCAGCGAGGGTTGTATTGAGGAAGACGGTTGACGTCTGGATGTTGCGGAGCGGGTTGGGTTGGGAAGACATGGTGAAAATTGTTGTCTTTGCATGTAGCTCGCTCCAAATCGGTTCGAGAACTGTTGGCGATAAAGATGCTGACGAGGTTGAAGATGAGAGGATGACATGGAGAAGTTGAGGAGGCTGAGAGCGACAAGGATGGCAGGTTCCGCTCGAGCTTGAGGTCAGACCTGGAGGCAGGAGCAAAGTCCGGTCCTGCAGTGCGGGACGCGGGAAGCGGCGGGGTTCTTGCCAAGTGGGGGCAAACAGTTCACTGGCTGCAGGTGCAGGTCGCTCTGTGGGGAAGACCGGACCTGTCTCCCCACTACCTACCTTATCCGATCGATACCTAGGGCACGTACCTCGTCAACGGCACTGCTCAACGGAAGTTCAATCCAGCTTGACTTTACCTCACTGACTTAAACAGATACATGAAGCGGCAAGCCTGGCTCAGCTGATTATTTCTGATGTTCTTGTCGTATCTAAGATGTTACAAGTGGGCGTACTAGCAAGTGACCAGAATCTTTATTGATTTGGGGTTAAGTAAAGTAGAGGACTTTACGGAAAGCCATCACAGATGAAAAGTCGGCCAAAGAAAGATTATTTGCCTCTCGTATACAGTTAGATCAGCTTTCACCCAGAGAAACATCAGCTTTGAGTTGAAATTCTATCTTGAAAAGGTTGCGAACTTGCAGTCTTGAGGGCCTGGTACTACAAGAGCAGCCCTGTCCAACAATGCTTTCAGATGAAGAAGAAAGTAATCTATATACACATCGAGACCTCTAGAGGCTCGATGATTAAGATCCATATATGCGATCTGTGCTATTTTTCATGTAATCATGGCATCCAGGCTATTTGCGACAAAGTTTGCCAGCCGTCAAATTGTAGTCCCACTTGTGACTTCCGACTCCCGACCGAACATAGAGGCTGGCTGTGGGACCGTACTTGTCTTTGATCTCAAGCAAGCGGTCATAGTTGCCACCATAAAGTCCTCTTGGAAGTTGCTGTTGAATGGATTGGCTTCATTGACGTACGCGCCCGCCCCCGGCGCCCACACAGTGGAATCTCAGTCAGCCCGCTGCGGCCGAGCAGGCGGCTGGAGATGAGACTGATCGGTCCAACGGGACTTGGGAGTGGCGGGGTCGTTGAGATTGTCGACAAGCGAGACTTACATGGAGAGAACGCTCGGCTCCGTGGTAACTATTGAGAGAGTGCCGTTTCTACTCTGCAACATGCGTACTCAAACCGGGTTTAGAAGGGAAGTTAAATCATTCGCCGTGGTATTGTGACCGAAAAAAAAAAGCTTTACTCCGATTCCTTGAACGACGCCGCTGGAAAACTTGGCGAAACATTCGACCATTAGAGCCTTCCGTTAATATTATAGAATCTTGCTTATTCTTGATAGTAGTACTACGTCGAGGAGGCTGGGCTACCTACTTTGGAGTTCTATACGAGGAGGTAGATCGGAACTGGCTGCCGTAGAAAAGATGAAGATAGATTTTGGTCACCTAGAGACACATCAGTAGATAGAGTTCAGGCCCGCCCGGAAAACGTGATGTTTGACACGCAATGCAGCTACAACGTTTAGTGGCCTCGGATCTCCCGTCACTTTCCATCCTTCAGTAATGTTGTAGAACCTATGAACGTGCTGAAGACTACCCCATTAGCTTCGACTGCCCGACAGCGTCCCGTCTATGGGTGTGCCAGCTACTCTCGATATAGCTGCGAGTGCGCGCCGACAGTGCATGCACGATTGATCGAAACCGCTCGATTGCGGCGTGTGGTGTGTGGCACATTTTCATGTTCATTTGTGCCATATCTCATGGACAATTTTAGAGAAGTCGGCTATATCTCGATTGAACAAAACAAGCTTTTTGACAGATTATCAGTATGGCCGCTAGCAGCATAATAAAGGTGGCAAAAGTGTTGTTCTATTTCTTCGAGAAGTCTGCTGGTGCTGCAGCGGATCTGTTTAAACAATTGATACGCGTATCTCTGTCCGATTCAACTCTGATACTAATTAAGTGCCTTACAAGGGTAATGGCTGTATGTGGTTAGGTTTACCTAAGTGAGGCGTGCCCTCACTTAGGTAGGTAACTTACTTTCGGTGACTGACCCGAATGTCCAGTGTCATTTCGGCGTCCGCCCTTAGTGCATAAGAAACTCTACACTATGCTGGTCATATCTTGCTGTCGCTCGAGAGCCGCGGTTCATCTCATCTCCGTATCATTGCTTATGAGTCCAAAATCACCTATCCTTCATCGATTGGCAAGATCGGAATGACGCTGGATACCTACTCAGGATGAAGTTGCGGATGCGCTAAGGGAAAGGGGTAAGTGAGCATTGATCGCACTAAGAACTACCTTTTTCTAGGGCTATTGTAACCTCGATGCCGGCAAAGCTTCCTTCGTGCTAGAAGGAGAATAATATAGAATGATCCATGTCCGACCCAAAGCGAGGATGGCTCTCGTGATTGATGTTCGCGGACAAGTGTATCTGTCTGCATTCGTGGACGTCATTTCCCAGATCGACGGACTCAAATTTTCTACCTCTACTATGAACGAAGAAAGCATTAATTGATGAACTAACAACTCGACCGGAATCAACGCGAGGAGAGTTTTCAAATGTTTCCGGTCATGAGCAGAGCTTCCTCGAGATCCTTTTTTTTTTTTTTTTTGGCGTTGGGGAAGTCTAGCTCACGAGCAGACCGCGTCCTGGAACTATTTAAGAAGCCTGAGAGCCCAAGTCGATAGCATCCAACAGCAACTCTACCGTTAGACTCACATTTTTACCACTGTCACATATCACCAGTCACTCAGTAAACATGCGTTTCCAGCCCGCTGCTGCTTTCGCTATTCTAGCGGTCACCACCGGTATCGCAGCACCTCTTAGCTCCTCCAAAGCCTCCATCGATCAAGTCGACGTCGACGTCCAAGAGAGGTACAGGCCCTGAGGGATTCCGAGCAAACCGGGCTTTACTAAATGAATTTATCTAGGAATTTGCAGGACCTTTCGTCAGCTGCAGAGGACGTCACTGGGCTCGTAAAGTAAGAACCCCCCACTGTATACGTTATGTCCCAGGCTTCCAGCTGACTTTCGCATCAGACGTATCGAAGGGCAGTACCAGTTCAACTTTGCAAACACATTCAGAGGTGCCAGGCACCCGGTCAGCGGCGTCATCTTGTCGATGGTCTACAGAGCGGGGAGCCTCTTTGTCACCATGCACAACACCCTGACTCAGGACATTTCTGCCTACATTGAGGAAATCACCCAGGGCGGAGACATTATGGCCGTAGCGGTGGAGGCCGGCAAGACGGTCGAGTGGACTCTGAAGCAGGGCACGGATTTCCTCCTGGGGGACAGGGGCAAGTTCTCCTGGAAGACGAACTACTAAAGTGCGAATAGTCTAAGAGCTCAAGTAGGTGCTTGGTCTCTGTAGAGGGATGTTCAGACAGGAAATTGGATCAGTGACTCGAAAGACGGAGGTTTCTATTAACTGGCTGTTCCAGCAATGCCCAAAATCGCGCTACTTCTTGCTTGGTGCACGGCAAAACTAGCCAAAATTGTGCAATCAACATACATGAGTGAGCTATTTTGTAGAAGTCATTATCTTACATGCGCTCAAGCACTCCTCCGGGCACTGTTTGTCTGCGAGGAGACTCTGCTGGGTCTGTTATATCAACGGCTCCAGGGATTACCCTATGCCCACGTGGTAGATATAGGGGATATTTGCTAGCCCGAAACTGAATGTTTTGCGATCTGCCTGGCAGAACGCGGTTGGGGCTTGTTTTCCGAGCGGACGGCAGACCCTCTTCCGAGATGCGGCCAAGATCCGGAGGTCTTGTTGCGGCGGAGCTTTTGGGGGGGGGGGGGGGTTGGGTGGGGCTTCCGGGGGAGTTGAGCTCCGTTTGCCGGCACCTACCATTAAGGCGGCTGGAGCTGCGACGAGGGCCCAATCGCGGACCGCGGACGGGTTCTTTTTTTATTTTATCAACCAAGTGCTCAAGAGTTCAGATAGCAGGAAAGTTGGCTTCTTTCGCGATCTGCTTTCTAGAACCGCCAAAGCTAGTGACGATACTATCGATGAATCAGGTGATGATTAGAATCACGTCCTTTCCTGCCTCTTACTGTCTTACTTCTTCGTCGACAACTGACATGACGGAGCCCATGGCGGGTGAAACTATAGCTGTCTTAGTCCCAAGATTTCCATTGTCTTTGTCTCCTGGGTAACCCCCGAGTTAGGAAGTAGTGAGAAGTGGGTAAAAATAGGGCTCCGACGGCGACGGGGTTTATAGAAAGAGCCCGATAGTCCAAAACATATTTAAAGTCTTTGTAAAGGTAAATCCCTTAAATCAACCGTCGACTCGTGAATAAATTAGCTTGGAGCTCTCGTCGATTTTAGCCATTCCATGGAGACAACAGTGTGTCATGATTTTTATCTTCAGCGTGCACAAAGACTGGCGAGCCAAGTGAGTGTAGGAACGCATCTTCCGTACTAGATGCCGTTTCGCTCGAGGGAAGCGGGGCGCTGTTCGGAATACGCGTGTAAGGCAAAAGTTGAAAAGACACTTATCAAGCTAAGCCCCAACGCACGAAGCAAAGCCTTAGCCCCTGAATGAGGGCTTCTGGATCTGTAAAGAACTTAGAGATTAAATACGGCCTAGCAGATCCTCAAAGACCGCTTCCGCGTGTTTCTTTCTTTAAACATCTTCTCATGACAACCCGCGTATCTGGTGTTTTTTACATCGTTTTCCGCGGTTCACATACTGTTGTCCTCAAATCATGTCAAAACAACTTCTCGACCGGCTCGCAGGCCGCCGAACACACCGCAAGTCGAGAAACGGCTGCAGCGGCTGTAAGAAACGCCACATCAAATGTGATGAGACTCGACCGGAATGCCGGAACTGCATCATGGCGGAGCGAGTATGCTCCTACTTGAAAACGGAGCCAAACGACAGCTCCTCAGCCGGATCCTCCACAGCAGCTATCGTCTGCACCGGCATTGCAACACCCAGAGAAATCAGCGCTGACCGGTGTTTGGCTATTCCCAAAGACCCCGGAGAAGTGTACTCACGTACCGGGCAGACTTTTACAGCGAGCCACATGGCTTTCCTTCACTATGCCCAGTCAAACATGTCAGAGTTCATGGCCCTGACCGGGAACATACGGCCTCTTATCGACACTGCGATTGAACACTCCCTGACGGCCCCGTATCTTCTGGACCAACTCCTCGGGCTATCATCACTTCATCTGTCAACGCAGAATGGGCCCAAGGCGTCCACGTACTTCCACCAAGCCACAGAGTTACAGACACGAGCTTTGGGTTTCTTCAACCAAACAAAAGAGCACATATCGGACACGACATACATCCCGACTTTCGTATTTGCGTCTCTTTTGGGCATACATGTTCTTTACGAAACGCTCCAATGGCACTGTGGCTCTCTCGCAGACTTCATCGATGCTTTTGTCAATTACTCGCGTCTTCATCGAGGGGTACGATCCGTTACCGGGAAATACTGGGAAGAGATACTGCAATCTGACTTGAAGCCGCTCTTGTTCATCGTGGACGTCATGAATAAGGAGCCAGTCAAGACTCCAGGTCCGGAAACGAAGCAGCTGAAAGAATTCTTGGCAAGTGTCCCAACACCTTCTGCGTCGACAAATGTTTGTATCACGGCCCTAGAGAAGCTTCAATGGGTTGTCGACCTAGCTGGAGGGCAACTGTCAAAGTTCGAAATCGGTGTCCACGCGGTTATGGCCTGGCCCCTATGCATCCCGGACGAGTATATCGAAGCACTGCACCAGCATCAACCGGAGGCTTTCGTCGTCTTGGCCTATTACGCTGCGATAATACATAGGTACCGGCGGTTCTGGGCATTCGGTGGTTCTGGCGCACCCATAGTCCATTTGATATCGAATAGTGTCAGGTCCTTCTGGCAAGATGTCCTGGCTTGGCCGTTACAGGTTCTAATTGAAAGTTGAACCCTTGACTGCATGTTTATCGAGCCCTTCTACCCAAGACTCTATACCCTTGAGAAATATCCCTTCTCCCACATGTCAATCACCGCCGGCAAGCCGTGATGATCATCATAATGCAATCTGTTAGTAACTTCAAGGTAAGTCAGCAACGGATCGCAGACTATTCACCCGCAAGACCATCCCACCGGGCCGATCACCCAGCGTAAGCTCCGCTCCCGACTCAGGCCCCCGTCCCAGGCAGATGGTACGAGTCCCTCTCTGGAGAAGAGGCATGGATCCATGATCATCCGGGCTGCGTAAGCCATGCGACGCTATTATGTGACTTTTCAGTGTCCATGTTGCGACCCGAAGTGGAAGTTGGAGTTGTGCTGCAGCGAGGCTTATATGCAGTAACTCATAATGTTGATCGAGATGTTGTCTCTTGATTTCCTGCCTGGCCTCAGTATTAGCTATGTGTTGTTCTTCGGATTCTTAAAGTCTCTGTGTAGGTGGCTACATGCAATAACACCTTATGTGATGCATAGGATCGACGTGTCGGTCGATTATGTTCATCCTGTCGATGGGTCCCATCTCACCTGAAGGAGAGTTATCGAGGCGGAATCAACCGTCTCAAGGAAACTCTGAGCGAAATCAGTTCGATGCTTCCAGATTCATCTGAAGTGAACATGGATCCACTGCTCTCCCCTTACGAGTAGCTCGCATCTCACTTGAGATCAGTAAGGTTCACAACAACTATTCTAACCATGACTCAGTAATTCCGGAGAGGGATGTCATTTTCAAGTGCGGCATTATTCGAAGGGAACAAAGTCTTTAGCAAGGTTATCTGTCCAAGAGCTGAAAACGTGGTCTCCATGGGATGAACAAAATCAAATCAATTATGTGAAATTAATTACTTTCAACTGAATCGAGGTCTTAGCCCAGGCTGTACGACATCAAGCCTTCCTTCCCTCCAGATGTCAAGTTAATCTAGTATCATTCGGTTTTAGAGGAAACAGTTAGTTCACCAATTTCACAGACGAAAGCAGTCGGGGAAGCCATGCGTGTCTCCAGCCAGCAACTGAGTCAAGTCACGTCACTCAAGCACGTTAGCACACAACTAGGAGACCCGCAGAGCCCGTTTCTAGAACATCTCTCACCCACGCGCTTGGATCAAAGATCCCTCAAACCCAGACGCGAAGCTTAAATATTGGGGATCTCAAAGGGGGACGATCCTCACCCATCTCACCCTTTTGGGCCCAAAACGCGGGCAGCGAAAGCTTAGCACGCCCGCATTGGGAAATTCTGGTCCCTCGACCCAAACGACCGGGACCACCATACGAACAACCACCGAAGGGGGAGTCATGTTTCTAAAGAGGTGGAACACGCTATCGTCAGCTTCACATTGCGCGAATATGCTGACGAGGCTGTTTCATGTACCCTGAGCACTGCCGTCGGCGGTGCCGTTTTACACAGAAACAGTAGAAACATGCGTAGAAACGAGCTAAACCAATAGCTGATCTATTGCTTGAGATCGTGAGAGCGAGAAGACTACTTAAGCACGACAAGAGTCCAGGTATGAAGTGCTTTTTTCTTCATCAATCGCATCAATCATTGTATACAGTCCTGGTAGACTAAAGCCACTCACTCACTCACTGATCACCACTCTCGCTCTAACAATCAACCTACTTTCAAGAACAACTCCCGCATCCTTCATCATGAAGTTCACAACCACCCTCGCAGCCATCGCCGCAATCGCTCTCTCAGTGTAAGCCAGACTACGCACCCACCAAACAACATATCACCCTGAACCCTCACAACTGACATCACTCTCTCCCTCCACAGCAACGCAGCAGACCGCGTCCAATGCGCCGGCACAGTCGACACGGCCCCCGACAAAGGCCAGTACGAGCGCTCCGGCTCCCTGACCGCCAACCTCACCCAGGTCGCCTGCAAGAGCGGCACTATTGACGGCGCGCTAAAGGGCAACAAAAAGTGCTGCATCTCCAACGATAAGGCAGCGTTCGGGTCGGCGTGTGGCAAGGCCGTCTTCCCGCCCCAGTTCAAGACTGGGTTCAAGGCTACGTTCCAGCCTTGCTGAGCGATATTGTCTAGTCGGTTTTTTGGGTTGCGTGGGAGGTTGGTTTGGGCAAGGAATTTTGTGTTTTATGATAGCGAAGCGAATTATGTATTCAAAGAGTTGGATAAGGGATAAGAAATCAGCATTGTGTTGCTTTCATTGCAGCTTGGAACCCCGTGGATACTCGAGTTTGGTGCTTGCCTTTGAGGTTGGATGTCGACAGCTATTCGTACTTCCTCCAGGACGCACACGTCTACATGTTACATGAGAGCCATGGTTTCTGCAATCGTGGAGTCGAAAAGTCCTAGACTATACCCTACGCCCATAATTTCGACCAGCAGGCCGTGGACGGTATCACGCCTACAGCCAACTCGTGAGCGGAGGTGGTTGAATCAAGAATACTAGCACCGCCAAAACCACATCTTGTTACCCTTGACGGGCAAATCCTCGCACGCCAAGTATTTAGGTACTAGGTAGGTGGAAGTACACAAGCAAGCAATCGAGTTCACATTGGAAAAGAAATCAGGGTGGGCTTCGTCTCGCATCTCAGTCCTTTTGATTGTATTTTTTTCCCCTACTAATCCCATCTTGATGGGTTCGTTTTCAAGCCTGACCCTGCCGGTATATCTAGATCCTGCGCCACCCTGCTTTTCCGTCGCATATCCAATTGAGAAGCGGAATAAGATGGCATGGCGCGAACCTCAATATCAACTCGGTATCTTCATCCATACAATCCCCCATCCGTCCACCCTATCCAAGATACCGGGTTTCCTGCGCAGGGAAAGCTGATGGACCACGTGACCAACCTCGTTCGATGTCCTACCCCGGTATTTTGCTACACGAAAATTACCAGAAAAGCCCTCCAACTATGTCAACCCTTAAGTCGATCGACGATGACATGATTAATAAGGCTGTGCTGGGAACACTAGCCTCAACCGCCCAACAATGCTTCAGCATACCTGAGACGTGGCAGTGCCGCGGTAGGGACTAGTGAAGCGAATTGCCAATGTGCCATTCAAGCCGGAGGAGGTTGACCGGGAGCCAATACTTGACTTTCAGGTTCGAGCTGGCACATCGCATCCGCAAAAGAAGTGGAAAGAAAAAAGAACAAACGCCGCCCCCCATCCCAATCCAATCCAAGATCACACAACTCCGATCCAAACAGGCTTCTTCCTGCAATGAAGACTCCCTGAGACGTGACAGGCACCAAGTCTCTGAGGGACTTGTTCGATGCAGAATGACCAGCCCGGGTGCGGGGTGGATGACCTTTCGTGTTCACTCGATGTAGCTTGGGAAACAAGCAAACTTTTTGATGTACAGTATTCGTCGCTGCGTCGTATTCTGATGAAAGAATGATCGGGTCGCTTGACAGCGTCAACG
Source organism: Colletotrichum costaricense (assembly GCF_030867565.1). Lineage (NCBI taxonomy): Eukaryota > Fungi > Ascomycota > Sordariomycetes > Glomerellales > Glomerellaceae > Colletotrichum > Colletotrichum costaricense. Next base: position 393,995 of record NW_026848257.1, on the reverse strand, counting down.
TAAACAATGGCGGCGTTATAGAATGCCGTGCTTTGAAATATGCTTCCCAGCCGGGAACACGTCGTAACGTCATTTAGAAACTTTTGGCTTTTCCCACAAAAGCGTCGGGTATTTTGGTTGTCGGTTCCATGTATCGTAATTTTCTCGTTCTTCGGCCTCCAGCCCCTTTTTGCGTCCCGTCGATATCTGCAACCTCGTCCATCAGTGTGCCCTCTAGCAACAGAACGTAGTCGCCGGTAACTTCCAGCTTATCTCTCCCTCTCTCGTCCAATGAGATCAGTTGACCGTTATTGGCATCCCACAAAACCTCGTACATCAACACCCTAATCGCAAGGAATAACAGACTTCTCGGCCCTGGCTCGCATGTGAGTAGCGTGAGTCTCGAGGCATCGGGCCATCAAGTGAGTGACTGGCCAGACAGCAGCTTTATCGAGCATGTAGGCCGTGACTCTGAGAATTTTGGCGGCGTGACCTGCGTGATCGTCCATTTGCATTCTTGTATCGACGCCTGCGATGTTTCCTTGTACAAGCTCAAGGTTCATCTTCATCTCAGCAGAGGCCAACACCTCCTGAACCTTGCCGAGCAACTTAACATCTTCCTCCTCCAGCAGCATAATTGCAGGGACTTGCGATAGGTCGACCTCATCCTGACCGAGAATTCCCAGGTACCGGCCTACTCGATCTTGCAAAGTTGCGACCCATTCAGCCAGAACCTGAGCACAATCAAATGCGCACATGGCTGACTGTAAAGGCAACTCTCTGCTGGAAAAGTCCGCAAATGTGACACCTAGCTTGTCGGACATAGCGAGCGAGTCTGCTGCGTAAAAGGCGGCCTTGCGAAGATGCTTCTCTCTACGAGAAGTGGACCGATTTGGGGCAGCCTGGGCCTGCGGGAATTTGACGGCAGAAAACTCTGGAGATGACGATGACTGGGTCGCCGGGGACTCGACGAATACGGAGCTTGAGACCGAATTATCAGAGTGATCTGTGCCTGTCGATTCCGGGTTAGAGGCAGGTGAATGCTCGGCGTGCTGGACAATTTCGCTGCCCCGGGATAGCTCGTCAGCCATGGCATCCCAATCACGTTGCCAAAACTTCTCCTTCGAGCGGGCGAGGTTCACGAAAAGTCGTACATAGGCCAAGTCGAGAAGCGGAATGGCATCGGCAGACAGCGGTCCAAGCCCGAAAGGGTTCGGTCTCTCAAGGCTATGGTTCGGATTGCTTGCCCAGGCTGCCTGCCAGGCCTTCAGGGCTGGCTCAATGTGGCGATGCATCTTTTCGGTTTCCTCGTTGGTCCATACCTTGTTGTGATGGCGCTGACGGGTCTCCCAGATGTAGTTGTGAAGTGCGTTGATCAAGATGAGACAACCAAACGTCGACGGCTTGAGATCGCTCTTGAAGTCGTTCACACCACCTTGCCCGATTATTTGTTGGCCATTCTGGAAGGCAAGCTGCTTCTGCTGCTTCTCGTTAGACCTGAGTAGGTCGCCCAAGGCTTCGTGGAATGTCATCCGGTTGTGGTTCGCGGCACGGACACCACCCTTGGCCGCGAAGGCCGTGGCACTCTCGGCAGCGAAGAAGTCCTCATCGCAAGGCAAGTCGAGTAGGATCTCCGAGTTAGTCAAAGCGGGAGTGTGGTTGTATGCCGCAACCAGAAGGCTTGAGAGGATGAAGACGACGTAAAGGGTACGCTTGCGTTCCTCCATCACCTTCCATTGGAGCCACTCCGCATGCTCCTCGGAGTCCGACCGAAGGCCGCTCCACGTATCGTCATGCATGTGGGTATCATGAGCTTCTGTGGATTCCACGCGAATGGGGCGGAGCAAGTCGGCAGCTTGGGCCAAGCTGACAAGAGCAGCACAGTGGGTGGAGGCGATATCGCTGGCCGTCTTGTCTCCGCAGTTGTGGCCGTAGACGACATTCAGGAGCATGGCTTGCACCAACCATACCGGGGTGTGAACAGAAGATTCCTGGTTGTGAGACGTCGGGTCAGATGCTGGAGCTCTCCGTAAGTCGGCCTTTCTCACGTCGGCTTTCCGCCTTTCCTCAAGGTACAGTTGAATCATTTTCTTGGCCATCTCGAAAAGTTCTCGAGACTGGATGTGGTCCATTTCGTACAAGGCGCCAATGGCAGACATGGAAAGAATGAGACACCCGCTTCCACCAACAGTGTTGGATCGGTTGGCAGCGGTGGGTGGCATCTCAAAAGTCAAAGTGGGAATGTGCAAAAATGGCAGATGAGGGTGGAAGTAACGAAGGTAAGCGCCAACATATCGTTGTAAGTCTTGAGTGCTAGGTAAATTCTTTACATGGTCTGGAACACTGTTGGCTGTGTTCTGAAAGCCCGGCGACATTGGCGAGCTTGGAGTCGCAAATGAGTATCTCCGTCCACCAAAGGGAGAGCACTGCGAAAGAGCACCAACGATGGCACCTCGGGTCGTTTCCGTAATGGTGGAGACGGGCGACACACCGTGGTTACCGCCGTTCAAGGACGAGGGGGTCTCTGGCCCTCCGTTGAAGTTGAGCGCTTGGTTGAGGTTTTGCGTGTTGAGTCCGGAAACCATCGACGGACTGAGGGAGCTAAGAGAGGGAGGCGGCGTCGAGAAATAGGCATCGTTCATTTTCTGCGCAGCAGGTTGTGGTGAGACGGGTGCTCCGTTTAAGAGATCTGGGAAGACCGAACCATTGAGATCCATGGCAAACGGGTTCGGGACCTGGGGAGGACCCATAACGGCCGGTTGCCACATTGAACTTGTTCCTGCCGGAGCAGGATGATGATTGGAGCCGTCCACCATTACATCGCTAATGCCACTTTGGCTGGTGGTGCTAATTGCCGAGGGACTCGAGCCGTCTACGGCGTTATCGGCGCCCTGAAAAGACATCTGGTGCTCGAAGCCGGTCAGCCAGTCGAAGCTGTCGTCCAATTGCGTCGCCGACATATCGCCGGCCAGGCCGTGGGGAAACGGCGAAGCTTGGTCCATGGCCATGGATTGCGGCGAATCATTGTAGTGGAGCGCGTTAGGGTTGATGGTGGAGCCCGGGCCGAACAGCAGACCCTCGAAGTCAAAGTCGGGATTAAAGACGGCCATGGGAGGCGCGGTCCGCAAGCCGCTAAAGTCCATATTGTTGATGCCGTGCGTCTCGAGCTTTGGCAAGCCGTGAGACATGCCTCTGTGACCCATTGCAGCCGACATGCCGGCAAAGTCCATGTTATGCACGGGCAACCCCGCGAGGCTGGGGTGACGGCTGTGTGTGCCAGGAGGCATGCCCCGCGCTACCTGTGCGTTGGCTGCGGCAATCATCTGCATAGCGTTGCCGTCGACATGGCTGATGGTGTTTGCCCTGGGCCGCATCGAGGCAGCAGCGGCATTTGCGGCGGCGGCAGCATTGGGACCAGCGACACTGTTCTTACGTGCGCGGGCTCCAGGTGCAGCACTGCTGGCACTCTCACGACGATTGCGAGGACGTGACGAGGGTGTGGTGGTCTGATGAAGCTTCTGCTGGTGTCTCAGCAGCAGATCGCGACGGGCAAAGCATCTTGTGCACTCGGGACACTCGAAGGGCTTCTCTTTTGTGTGGGAACGCTCGTGACGTTTCAGATGCTCCAATCGGGCGAAAGAGCGCTGACAAGTCGCGCACACATGAGGGCGGGGTTTATCGGTCTTGGGAGGAGGGAAATTGGCAGGTGTCTTCGTGTTGACAGTAATGGTAGAAGCTACTAAAATGATTGCGAGGACATTGTCAGCTACGATCAGGATCATTCAAACAAAATTGAAAGGGTCGATTGCATTGCATTGCATTCCTCGGAAAGCCATGGGCGGTGGACAGGTGGTGGTGGGATTGAATTGAAAGGCGGGACAAGCGGGTGGGAACAGGAGGGGCAGTTTTTGGAGGGGTGAGCAAGGTGAGGTGCGACTCATACCACTGTCTTCGGTGGTTGCGGCGGCAGCTGGGGCCGGAGCTGAAGCGGGAGTAGTCATGCTGGAGTTCTTTTCGACCTTGACCTCGCTATCGTTCATGGCCATACTTTTGGAGTTCGTAATCGTCGTTCGTCGTGATCGTAAAGGCAAGGAGGTGGAAGGGGAGGTTGGTTGGGTTGAAGAAGGGTCGGGTTGCTTTTTGGGGTGGTTGCTTGGACGCAGCTCGGCGGTCGGGAGAGTGCGCAATAGCAACAAGCGAGGGAAAGAGGTGGGTTTAGATAAGAAGAAAGTGTACGAGAGGAAGTGAAAGAGAGAAAGATTGATTGTGTGCGATCGAGTTATTGGATGTTTGTGGTGTGTGTGTGGTGTGTGTGTGCGTGTGTGTGTGAGTGAGAGAGACTTGGATTGAGGAAGAGGGATGGCGGGGTGGATTGGAGACGGGGGGTGATGGAAAGTGCCCAGGTTGTTTCGGGGTGCGGCGTTTAGTTGGAGGGAGAGGTAGACAAGAGGGAGAAGTCGCTGTTGGAAGCCGAAGTTTGCATGCTAATTCCAACCCAGAGTATCCGCAGTCAGAGAGTAGGTGAAATAGCAAGAGTCGGAGAGTAGGTAGATAGTGGGCAAGGAAGAAGAAGAGAGAGAGAGGAAACAGGCCAGCAAATGGTTTCCTCGGTCTTGTCTTGCTAGTGTCCTTTGTTAGGTACTCTCGTGTCTTGGTTCCTCGTATGGCTGGAGGGGAGAGCTATTGAAGCTTTTGTCGAACGAACAATTCCCACCGGTCGAAGCAGTTGCTTGGAGAAAGAAAGGAAGAAGGGAAAGGAAGAGGAAGCAAGTGGTCAATGGTGGGAAGGGGGAGTTGAGGTACTTGTTAGGGAAAACGCTCGTTGCAGCCCAGCCTGGTGTGCATCTGTGGGCAAAATGAGAAGAGTGGAAGGAGCGAGGACCACGGGAGTTGGTGTGGACTGCCTGCCACCAAAAAGCAGAGACCAGCGAGAGAGAGAGAGAGAGAGAGGGAAAGAGCAAGAGAGATGCCCGTCAAGTCAAGCAAGAGCGAATGTGTGCGTGTGTGTGTGTGCGTTGTGGGTGTGTGGGCGGGTACCTAGTGTGAGGTACTGTCCCTTTGGCGATGGGACGTGAAGGGTACAGGTAGGTAGGTACCTTACCATCGAGCGTCCGGCAAAGTACCTCGGTCAGTTTGGAAATACTGTGTGCTGACCGGGGATGGGACTGGTACAAGGTTGCAGATGCCCCACAAAACGCGAAAGCAGGGTCCGTCGGTGGGATGGGAGATTTGATGGATGGGAAAGAGAGCGACCGCCGCAGTCACGACTCACTATAGCTTAGCAATATAGGTCCCTTAGTCCCGTCGCAGCCTTCCCCATTACTTGAGGTACTTGAGTATGGAACCTAAGGCACCTATCCCAAAGAATCTTCCATGCCCATGCGCTGGCTCAATACAATCACCTGCGAAATACATTTGGAGAAGAAGGCTTCGGAACCTGCTCTCCTCGTGACCATAAGAAGAAATCTGGTATTATACCGCACAACTAAAACTATATGGTTCTTGTCTTCCAGGCAGCTGTGGGCACCTGCTTCTTCATTACCTTTCACTAAGGCACCTCACCTTACGGGTCACCTTACCTGGGTACTAGGTACCTTGCTCAGATACGTACCCGAACTTTCCTCGATCCAATAATTCCCGGGTACGTACACAGCAGCCTGAGATGGCAAGGTCAGTTTTACATGGCAAACATGGCCCGGGCACAGTGCGGCGGCATCACTTGACCGAATAGGAACAAAGTACCTCCAGGGGTCGTACCTCACTCTCTCTGCTGGTCTGAGGTGGTCCACCATTCCTTCCTGTTTCCTTTCTCTCCTCCTTGCTCTCCTCCTTGCTCTTCATCCAATGGCTACCTTAATTAGGTACATGCCTCTCAAGAGCTCCAGTCCGTCACCAATCACTACTCCGTACAGTCTCTTGAATATCCCCGTCCGGGCTGTAGTGGGGGACGGGGGCATCACCTTGCCTTCTTCCATGGAGTCCAAGAGGCTCCATGAAACTTGCTGGACTAACGGATACTGAATTCCATCCGTCCTCCTCTGATTACCAACTTCTCGTTACTTGTTGAAAAAATGACAAGTGGTACATAAGGCAGTGAGGTAAGATGATGTATTTAGACCTCGTGCGGAAAAGCGATGGACAGACTGAGTGAGGCTGAGGCACTTCGACACATTTCATGTTCGTACGGATACTTCCCACACCGAGCCGAGTTATGCTACCAAAAGACGGAAGCCTCACCACGGACGAATGGGCGGACGGAATTAGGGTCTAGAATAGATGACTTGGCACGAGCACATGACTTGACCTCCAGCTTAGGGAAGTATCCGTACGATCAGGCTGTGCCTACCTGTGTACGGCTTCCGGATAGACTTGGTCAAGATAGGTACGCACCTCACTCGACGGAGAAGAGTAAAGCACGGAACTTGAAAGCAGTATTCATATCCAGCTTCCACAAGATCCGCAAGTCACTCGACTTCCGCTGGCCCTTTAGTGCTAGCTGTCCATCCGTACAAAGTGAACGCGAAAAGGCAATAATGGTCTTGCGTTCCATCTTGTCTGGAAATTCCATGTATACTTTCTGCTCGCTGTCCTGCATTCCCCTGCCAAAAGAATTAGCGTCTGCTTACGCTACGGTTTCCTTGCTACCTGTAGCCTACAAAGCCTGAACCGCTAATTGACTGCTTTTCAACTTTCCGCCAACAGCTTCATTCCCGCTTTCAGGTTACATGGCTACACTCCCGCCCAGAGCTAGCCCCCAGAACAGACTGGTCAGGGGGACACCAGTTGAGGGTGAACAAGGGGAGGCTGGTATGGGGGAACCGTTGCAGGCTGAAAGCAGCAGGCCGCCGTGCCCTCCAATACACAAAGTACGGACGGAGTACTACTGTGTAGACCTTGGACCACCTCGCCAAAAAAGATGACTCGATCCACCGCGGAGTCGGGAACCTTGAGCCTGGAGTCTTGAGCCCGAAGCCTGAAGCCTGAATCACTTTGGATAAAAGGGGGCAGGGCTGTAAATATGGACATGGACATGGGCTCGGCGGTGTTTCCTACGTAATCGGGTCTGGAGACCACGTCCCGTGCGCCAAACGGTCTGTTCTCTTTCCTTGGGCAGCCTGCTTAATGCCGGGGTTTGACGTGCGTGGTGGTGGTGGACTGGGCGATTTCAAGATGCGATACCGATTTCACAACAGGACCATCCTATCCTTCAGCAAACAAGGCTCCTCTGTCTGTGCCGTAAGAATACTAAGTGTGTGAATGCCCATGCTTATCGCACGGGACACTGTCCGATGGCGAAATAGACATGCGACACCTGTATCGGAGGGTCGGACAGCTCGGCAAGGCGACGAGACTTGGGCCCGACGCGTGAGCCTCTGTGAGCTTATTCGACTGATGCCAACGACAGCGCCAGAGGTAAAAGGAAGGGCTGGTCGTGGCAGAAATAATCAGACGGCCAGACTGAGTTTTGCCCATTGTCGATGTGCAAGGGGAATCGGCACGAAGCCGTTACCGCTGGTATTCAACCAGCCCATCCCGGGCTCTCGCGTACAGAGCTTGCCTCAATGCTGAACAATACCCTGCGGCTCCGCGATGCTGTATCGCCGCGTCGTGATCCGGGGCATTCGTTGCCGGCCATTCACCGAGGGGGGGGGGGGCTCTCTCGGTACGTTGTCATGTTGTCCATCGCCCGCCGCCGCTGTCGTGGTTAGTCGTCCGCGCGCCTCTGCCAGCTGCCGTGGTGTGCCATGGCTTTCTCTCACATTTCATCTGCATAAGGTACAGGGAAGCCAGGGCAGATGTTCGGAAATAGAGCAACTGCCCAGTACCTCAAAGCCTCGGGCTCCATGGCTTTTCTTCGCACGGAGCGCAAAGTATCGGTAGCTAAAGGTCTCGTCGAGGCAGGGCAGTCCGCGTCCAGTCGCATCACTCGACATGCCAGGCCTGTCGTTGGCTGGCTCAGCGGCAAAGTGGATTGGATGGAGGATCCCGCGCTGGATATTTCATGGCCCGGGGTTGTTCCAGAGGCAGGCCAAGCCTGGCCCGGGCGAGTGTCCGCTGCGAAATTGAGTTTCCCACTGGTGCTCAGCTAGGATATGATCCGAAGCAAAGACGGTGTGTGACGCCCGGTGAGGTGTGAGTGCTAAGTTAGGTTGACTAGTTGAGTGGTGTCGCACACCTACGCATACACCGGCCTGGCATGGCACGGCGGATACGGACAACCAAAGCAACACACCCTTTTTTTGTTCTTTTCTCTCGACGTTTCTGGTGTATTTTCCTTCTGTGCCTGGCTGATCCGGTTTGTGCGGCATTGACAATCAAAGGGATTTAGCTAGAAAACAAGCTGCTGCGGTAGCTTGGTGCGTATAGGGATTGACCGTATTCATCCTGTTTCTGCCCTGCCTGACAAGAGCCATTGCGATGAAATGCGAAACACACGCGAACAGGTCAGGCCGCTGTCGCTCACTCAAATCGACGTGCTGACAGTTGAGGCCGTCAGCTCCAGCCAATGGCAAAGAACTCCGAGGTAGATCGAGACCGATAGCCGGAGAACGAAGTGGCCGTGCTGCTGATAGGCCCCGTACCCTTTTTGGAGGGGCAGCTCTAGCCTCTAGCCTCTGGGTGCATTGAAGAACGCAGCACCCTCACCAGTCCATGGCAGGAAAAAGGAAGAAAACAGTCCAATGCTAGTGGCTGCAATTGACACACGTCTGGAAGGGAGCTAGGTAGGTATTGATGTACCACAGTAGAGCAGAAGAGAGATGGGAGACACTTGGATACATCGGTACCAAAAGACGCTGATCAGGGTTCTCCGTATCCAACACGGTGCCTCGTGGTCAGCCGGGTTTGGTAGGTACATCGTCCGCCGTAGCCCATGGCGGGACTCTTCTGTACCTCGGGCCACTCGAAGAAAGCCGGGAAGAGCAGGTACCGAAGTTTCTCGTCTTTTGTGGATGCAGATGAGTTGTATTGATCTGTAGGTGGCACCAAGACAGCAAGGCGTCCAGACTCCAGTGCGTGTACTTGCATATGTGGGAGGTAGGGGTTTCCACATCGTAGCCAATCCAGCGCAAGTTAAGCAGCCCGTAGTGCAATGGAAATGATGAACGAGGTATCATCGAAGCGGCAAGATGAGGTCAGTCCAGCTGTTGTTCATCGTCAGTCTGCGGTTCGTATATCTAACTAGACTCTGGAGTAAACCGCCTTGGAAATTGACGAGACCTTGATGCTTGGGTTGCTTGAGTTGCTTGGATCGGCTGGCGCATGGTGAGAATGTACGTGTGGCCTGGTGATGAACGGAGTTCCCTCGCTGTGCCATTGAGAATCCGAAGACAGGCCACAAGTCGGGATAGGTATGGAGGCCGTCGTGAAAGCTAAGGCTAGGTAAAATGAAGGGTTCTGGAGGCTGAAGCACCCGCTCATTCCAATCATTGCTGCGTCGGTGGCCGATGGAGCCATGGCCGAATGGCATGCATCTTCTTCTTGTTTCTGCTGCATGAGGCCCGTTTCTGTTCGCATGTTGCAGGTTGCAGACGACTCTGCATCAGCATCAGCGCGTTGGGTATCTGATGGGCCAGCCGACGCTCAATGGTGGGCTTCCGTGCTCAATTGTTGCTCATCTCTGATTCGACATGCGGCAGCGGTTTATTGTCCAACATACGTTTCTCGTCCAGCGTTGAAACCTAGGGCGAAGGATCCTGGAATAAGAGACTCAAAGTATGTCGACAGCCATGGGAACAAGGTGTTCATTGTTGTTCGATATAGTGCCTGGGATGGTGCAAGTACAGCAGCGGCTGAAGCCCGACAGGTCGAGAGGCGCCGACCAGCAGAACTGAAATGGTAGACGGGGAGTTGTATTGAGAGAACATGTCGTCAGGTAAGCAGAATCAGTCGATCGATTTGCGAGCCCGCGGATGCTGGTGGTCTGGCGGTGCTGGTGGATTGGAAGCTGGGGGAGCAAGGGCGTTGTCGCGAGAGACGCCGTGAGTGGCTGGCGAAAATGGCGGCACCCTGCCTCTTGCACGCTAGCGCTGCTGCGTCAAGCTGCAACGCAAGTGCAAGTGCAAGTGCAAGTGCAAGTGCAAGGGCAACTGCGAATGGATAGCGACGGAGTAGCTGCTTGGAAATGTGCAGGTGCAGCTAGGTAGCTATCCAATTCCGAGGGAACTCGGGAGGGCCTATCTGGGGCCTGGAGGTCGAGGTGCAGCAGGACAGGGCCGAGTGCATGAGCGGATGCAAGGCAGTTCGTAGTTGTGTCGTGGATCGTGTGCTAAGGTATTCGTAAGGCACGACTCAGAAGAAGCACATTATCACACCTCTACGCAGTGGTGTAAGTGGTGCACCCTGCTTGTTGTCTGCTAAGGTGCTATGTGATCTGGTGTATGATTTGGTGTTTAGTGTTTGAGACAAGAAGCAACGTGAGGTTGAGTTCCCCGTCCTCGGGCTGTGGAAAGGCACGTGCCTCACATGGTGGAGACACCTACCATCGATGATTGGGTGACCGTGCCACCATAGTAGATCCCACCAAGCACAGTGCGGCGGGTCCCACTCTGTCGTTCCGTGGTGCAGTCGCAGGAAGGTACGGAGCAAGGAGTATCGACTACCTGCTTCTCATGTTCGTGACTTCCTTCATAATGGCAAATGCTGCCTTCCCATTACCTAAGGTATCACTTTATTTCCATTCACCTCCACGGACAATAGGTACCCGAGAGAATGGAAGGCACGATGAACACCCGACATCCTTATCTTATGTCCACTCACATAATGAGGTAAGGTACAGTATCAATAGAAATGTCAAGACTCGAAAGCAATTCAGGTCCAGGACCCAAGCCTGACGTTTATTCGGCGCTGGACAAGTATACCATGTACTCCGTGCTCTATGCCTAGGTCCCTTGCCTAAGGTACCTACTTGCCTTTGAAGCGTGGCCTGCAACGGCAAGACCCCTGTTGCCTTGGTTCTCGGGCCAAACTTCTTGCCTTGTTCGCATGTCTTCGGTGGCTCCAGATGTCCGAGAGGGTCGTCTCTTCTTTTTCGAGAATCAACGCTCACCGGCGGCCGCAACATTGACGACCATCCTTTCGCATCGCATCCACCCACGCCGTCGCCGCATTCCCAAAGCTCGTGATCGAATCACGGCCAGCTGTCATGTCACTCCATCCTAAGCCCGTTTCCTCGTTTCGAGCCCTGGGCACAGACTCCACCTTGTCACACTCCAAGACTCCAATCTGAGGTGGAGATTCGTTCCCTCACCGAATCACCCACAAACCCAAGCATCAAACTTCTCCACGCCAGACTCCACCACCACCACTCGTCGCCACTGTCACACTCTCCGTCACAACCACCACCAGTTCTTCAGCACAAGCGGTTTTGCCCCTCCATCCGCCAGATGAGCACATCCTGACATGGCCCAACCTCCTGCTCAGTCCACTGGAAGGCCATAGCTCGGCCCAGCCATCGACTTTGACAGCAATATCTCCGATACGGCTATCGGTACACTACGGGAAACGGGAAGCCCAGATACACACGGATCCTAACTATGGACCCGTCTCGGCTACGACGAGTGGGTTTCTCTGACTTCCAACCCTGCCAGGCAGCCGACCCGACTTCATATCTCGCCGCCGCCGCCGCCGCCACTGGGGGTTCATAATGCATGAACGCCTGTGCAAGCTATGGTCAGCATGCTCCGAAGTGCAAACAACACCGGTAGTTCCAGGGCAACTCCTCAGAACCAAAGCGACACTCGCACATCGTAGTAGCGTACGGATACAAAGATGAGACAAGAAATGATACGGCTGCACCGTAACCTTTTCCCACTATCGCCGTCTGCTCTATATCTCTCCATCTCTGTCATATTGACTCATTGACTTGGGTGACGGCGCTCTGTAGGCTCAATGCTCACTGGATCGGCCGCTGTACCCGATCAAAGTTGTCAGCAGCCTGCGCCGTCCTCTTAGGTTCCGAGGCCGGCGGCGGCCTCTTACTACAATCGTATTATTTACTTCCTGCGCACACAATGACGGCTTTGCCTCGCTATCAATGGGCAGTCCAGAAACGCGAGACACTGATGCCACTTGTCTCCGCTCGACTGCAGATGTCCATATATGCCCGCCGCCCGTTGTTGTCCGCCAATGACACAGACCGAAACACTTAGACAGAAGCACAAGAGGGTCCAATTCGCTGAAAACCCCATGGCACCTCAATTGTCAGAGTAAGAGTCACACGGAGCTAGCAGGGCTTGCCTGGTAGTACCCGCGATCCAGATCCCTCCACTCTGCCAAAACTGCGTCACAGCTTCAGATCTCTGCACAAAAGCATTTCCTTGCATGCAACGTCCACCGAGTATGGAAGAAGAGAAAGAGAGAGAGCGGGCGAGCATATAGGCGGCCGAGACACGGGCTGACAGACTGAAGATTCTCTTAGAAGAACAGGCCGGGTCACTCACTTTCTCCATAGCTTGAAATGGTTTCCAGCTCCGAAAACCAGCTCCGGGCCACCGATATTTGAGCTGCGCTGGCGACAAAAATGATATCATTCAACATAGATACCAGTGTGTCCTGCGTAAAGAAGATGACTTTCACCACATCGCCCACGCATACATCTTACATCAAGAAGGCCCTGGGGGACATATCACCGTCCTAGATGTGTTAGCTGACTGGCCAGGCTTTCTGTGTATAATCATTGTTCGCGCACTAAGCATCTGCCGAGACTCGTTGGGTCCGTGTTTATCAACCTATATCAAGATCTATCACCGTTGAATCTCACGCCAGGACGCGAAGTGGCAACGGTGCTCTCACCAACATACGAATATCATCTGCTCGACAAAGAGCTTCCAGTTTCTTGCCTGTTACAGTACAACTCACAGCAAAGCACAAAAACCTCCGATCTGTACTCTATTAATAACGGTGCCTACACTAGAGGCACAAAGTCGAGACCCATAGAGGCCCGTCGATCTTATCCAGCCGCCTTGGTCCCGGAGACGCACAAAAAAGAGACATTATCAAGCAGGTACTTACAACCATTCGGTCCTCCATGTACCTCCGACAGTGTTGGCTGAGACCGGAGCTCACTGTGCTTCCTCGACATGGGCCGGGGTCTTAGCCCGCACACCTTCACACGTTGCTGTTACGTCGGTGGAGCTCCAGGGTCGCAGACTGGAATTGGACGACGGGAAAACGCAATGATTCCTATCTGCAAGTCAATAGATGGAGGGGCTTGGCTACCCGCCCTCATTGTCCAACGGCGAATCGCTTGGGTGGGCTTCTTTGCCCTCCTCCAAGGAACCCTCGCAATAACCTCCTGTTAACGACATGTCATGCTGGGGGAGCCCGTCGGTGACTGGTATCCAGACTTGGGCAGGGCCCTCTCGCGCGCTTTCCGATGGAACTCGACATTGAACATATTATTCAGAATCTAGAGCTGTCGAAACTTTGTCGCAAGCTCGCTTACCACTCGACTCGCCCGACACAGGATACGAGATTGAAGGACCCCGTCGCTCTGCGTTGTACAGCCCACACTGTTGAAACGAATCTTGCTGCGACGATGAGAGAAAACGGCTGAGCAGTAGACGCCGGCGATGCCGCCAACATCTTGACAGCGCCCACGCTACGGATACGCTACCGCTACCGCCTCTGTTCACGGCGACGCCCGGACCGGTCAGGGCACAGCAGAGAGCCTAGCGATTTGGGGTATCAACGGCTTAACAAGCCACCCCTGTCCCACACCCTCGTCCGTTGTCCTTGTGACCTCTTCCGATACTTTGTCAGCTCAGGGATATGAGGTTCAACGCCGGCTTACCTGCTTAGGGAGACGGACATTTTATCCTTGGACGCAGCCAGCAATGCCATCTCATCCTTGGGCGTGGTGATACGTGCAGCTGTAGCACGCTTGACTTGAGAAGAAATTGTTTTAGCTACCCAGTGCCAGTCCATCGACGGTTCCAAGTCCCATTTGCTTCAGGCATTCTGATAGCGTTGGCTTCCGTCACGGGATATCGTTGCCGGCATTCTATCTCAGACACGAGCTCCCCTCCAGCGCCAGGTCCAGGGCTTCTTGTTGGAAGACGGTGAGCGTGGCCCGCAATAGCAACGAGGATCAGCGCGGTCACGATTTCTCACCGACGGCGCAAATAAGTGACGTCCCTTACGGTCTGCGTCAGGAACGAATACCAGCGGCCTGGGTGTCTTATTTCAGATGGCACACTTTACGGCTGGCTGACGACGATCGAAGTGCCAACGGATCCATCCATTACAGTCTAAATAAATTTCCTGATTGCATGCTGGGCTGTCCATCACCCGTCCTTGCTCCCTGTCCAACATCGATTGCTGCGAGTAGCTCAGCCCGCGCAATTGGCCCTTGTGCTCCCGATCTCAGGGCCTATGAACCGCGTCTTCGCATCAATACAAAATCTCGCGCGTTTCCGTGGCCCACGCTCGCCGACTTGGTATTCATCGAGAGAGAAGCATCGTATATTTCAGCACGTACCATGCGCTTAGTATTTTCGGCAGAGTGTGGGGAATGGGGATTAGCTCTGCTCAGCACGGTGGAACGACTGCAAGGATTCAATGGTGTGGTGGTAGCCTGGTAGGTACTCACACAAGCTCTCGACGAATCCTCAGAACGTGCTTGCGGAGCTTCCGCCGGCGTAAGCACGAAAGCTTGCTCAACAGAAGATGTTTCTACATACAACTTTGCAAGCTTTCAAAGCTTAGGCTACGTTTGTCCTGCCACTATCAGAGCAACAAAAGAATACTGGATACCCCAGCGGTACAGTTACAATGCAAGGCAATTGAACCATGGCCATATCTCAATCGATCTCGGTACCAAACAAAGGTGACATGAGCGTAGGCGAAGGTCAACCGAAGTCTGCTTCTGCTGCTTGCTACTTGGGCCCAGTTTCATTGACAGAGACAGGCAATTAAAGACAGGTTGCTCCTGTATCCGTAGACAAGGCCGCATCGAATCAACCATCTGTACGACATAGCTTCGCGGCTCGGCACTGTCACCCTTCCCTCGACTGCAGATTCTCCAACTTTTCCCCAAATTACTCTAATCATCGAAGGGGGTATCGGGCTCTACCCTAGCCGCAGGTCAGAGTGCAACCCATCCTCGGCGACGAAGGATGGCCCCCTCCCCCTGAGTCAACGAGAACACTTGCGTTGGGAGTTGCAGAACAGTCCACTGTGAACCATTGTTAGGATTGATAACTCGCCGGAACATGAGAAGCAAGTAAGCTACGGCTACTACTACAGTAAGGGTGCGTATCTCCAGTCGACTCTGGGTTGACAGTCTTGGACCCAAGGCGTTCAGGCAATTGCAAAATGCAATGCACCAGGTGCGCCGAGATTCAGGGCCCACACATGGACAACGACAGATCACAGTTGTTGAAACATGAGCAGCCTTCTCATTCGTCTCACTCTCGACTGGCGTCCTCTGCCGATCCACACTGATGTTGGGCCACTCGGATTGGCCTGTCTTTCAAAATCAGTACCGTCTTTTTGAGGCTGTGCAAAAGGGCATCCGTCCATCCATCGGGCATCCATCCTTGAGCAGCTGGGCCTGTCGGCTTTTCCCTGGTTGAATGGCAGCCGATATGGAGACTGACTTTCTGCAGCTTCAACCGCTTCCGTTGCGCTTGTGTGCCCTTATTTCCGTCAGCCTATCATGTTGCCCTCGCCGGCTGTCTCAAGTGTTGAACGTTTCTTGAGAGCCGGTGACAAATCTGAGAGGAGGACCAGCGTTCCTGGACCACAAGCAGCCTCCCACCATCTTCCGCGTTCGACGAACCCTCCAGGGCAGCTTAGGCCACGCATACTTACTCCAAATCCGCTCACACTTTTCAGGACGGGATGGATGGGCCAGTGAGTTGGTGGGTAGAAGGAAGGGAAGAGCGAGAAGCATCAAGCCAAGCCCCAAGCTGATCCAAGGTTGTCCCGGGCCAATCCAGCCATCGGAGACTCACACGGCACGGCAAGCGTCAAGCAACAGAGGATCCAGGCCAATGTGGTTCTCCAACCCGAGCCAGCCCGCCCAGCTACGCAAGCATCCAGCTACCCTAGCACACGCATGGCGTTCTCCAAACCAACCCCCAAGTCAACGGCTGGCGCAGCAATTCGCATCAACACCATCCAACTATGAGGGACCAAATAGCTCCTTCGACATTCCTCCCGTCGTGAGGTATTAGCCGGCCACCTCCCCCGATTATGAGCACCTGACACCCCTGGTATTAGCCCCGGCAGCGTGTCACCCCTGTCTACCCCAGATTTCTCCAGTTGTATTTTCCTGTTCATGGACCACCCAGGCTTAACAGGCATCTTCGGGAAGTTGGTCAGGGAGCAGGTTCAATCCTGTCTTCAATTTGCCGGTCAGTCCCTTTCCCTTGCAATTATTGCTCCAGTCATATGAGCCAATTGATATGATTATCACTCGGATCTGAGGATATGTCACCTCGGAACGACGCTGGGACTATGTAGAAACACATCCTGATAGTGCTAGCCATCCGGCAGACGTCCGTTGTTGTTTTTTTGGCTCCGTAAACTTTTGGATGTTGTATTGGACTAGTTGGTCCTGTCTAAACCCTGAAGACAACGACTCTACGTGAAGTCGACGCCGCTCGCCTGCATAAGGTACTATTCGAGATGCACCTGCTAGAGCCCAGACACCAGAGGCCCAAAGGTGTATGCCGGCGGCATTCGCTGGGCATATTCGTGACGTAGGTGCTCCGGGTTCGCCCCGGACCCATGGCTCTAGCATCGATTTGAAGGTCGCAGTTCTGTTTCGCCATTGAGGTTTGTCAGGGCTTATCCATCTAATCATGGAGCTAGGCGACGGGGAATTAACGAAACCAAGATACGCGTTTCGTCAGGGCTAAACAACTCTTTTTCTGGTTCATCGGTACGCCAAGTGAGGATTGCAATGCGCACTTGAAGCGTTCAATCAATCGATTTAGCCTGCTTCGCCGCGAATGATCAAGACGAGGTGTCGCACCAACGCCGTGCCAGACTGCCTGCCACCCACCATAAGCTCTCATGTACGGAAAGAATCTATGGGATATTCCGTTCTTAGACCTGTGTGATTGGTATTATAAATCCGAAATCTGGAGCTGGGGGACCTCTGCTGGCGGACGTTGATGGAGCTCTGTTGAGTTGGCTTGCCGTCCTTTCCGAAATCCACAGGAGGTGAGATGCAGTCGCCGAGGTATCTGTATGCCGCGTCTGTCACAATCCGTACTACACTGGGCGGGCGGCCGTCTATGATCTAATTAGCTGCAACAGACGGCTGGCATTACTGGGAGCTCAGGGCTGGCCTCAACAAATAGGAGGAAAGTTGTCGATACTCTCGGGAATAAGTCTGGCATCCGATGACCGTTGCTTATCCGATGGAGGAATCGACTTGGCTCATCGTCACAACTTCATGCACGCTATCCGAACACGCACATATACATACCACCACACCACCTTCTGCTGCTGCTTCTTCTAGGTACCTTAACATACCCAGCAATTTGGTCTCATCGTAGGCGTCACTAACCACATGGCAGCCTGTCGCCTATCCGGCTGTGCTTGCGTCACTGCGCGTACAATGAAGTGACGCTGGAAACCTCGATTGAGCTTGATGCTACCTTCGTCACAGCTTTCTGTAGGATCGTCTACAATCAGCAAGAGCGGAAACTCTGTGAATATTTGCAGTTTAATACGGATCCCCGCTGAGCTGTCATTGCCACACCAAAGTACTTCGGTTACAGAAAAGCAGTTCGTAAACCAGTCTTCGCTTTTTTGCCACGGCTACGTTGATTGGGTCTCTGCTGCCACTTCGCTTTTACTTGGGCCAAACCCGTTCGTGGCTCCGTTGCGTTGTGCCTATTGTTGGCCCACACACCCACTCACAAATAACATGCAGACTCTGGAACTACGCCAATCCATCGTTCCATGTCGCGGATAATTCTTCTTTGCTGCTGCTAGTCAGCGTCGCTAGACAGAGAATGGGCCTGTGTCATGCAGAGAAGGGAAGTGAATTTTGAGTCTCTCGAACGTCGCTGGCCAAGGTCGGGCGTATGGAACTGCTTGGGAGTCGCCACTGGTCCAAAATTCCCGCGCCATTTGTCTTTGGTCCAAGGTCATCGTCATTGGTGGCCTTGAGCAGATGCAAACTGCCGTTCCTGGACTCGGTCGGCTCTCAACGTCGGCTTGGACCACGCCACCTTGACTCACGGTGGGCGGTCTTTGTTCTGGTCCCTTGAGGTTCCTACGGGAAACGCTTTCTTTCAGGGGACTGACGATATCCCGTAGACTAGCAAGCGCCCGTCGCCAATTTACCCAGTCACACACTCGCAGTACCGTTCTTCAGCTTTGACGATAGACGAACAGGCGCCACAGCTTTGCGTGGAGCTATATACTTAGTCCCAAGCCTGAGTCGTCACGCTCCCTGTTCACCAGCCTCCAAAAACCACAACGGCCGTCCCTCATCTTCAGGTTCGGGGGCTGGTGTGGCTCTTCGCAGAACATTCGCTATGCTTTGAACCGAGTTGACGGCCGCACTACGGGAGGGATGTGGCGACGCCGGGCCACGCTACCAGCCCGTGAGTGTGTTCACCGGCCGCCCTTCGGTCTGTCGATCGGCGCCGATCATTCTGCATCACGGAGTAGTTTCTTGGAAGGAAAGAAAAAACGAGTATGTTCGGCGGCACGGCGTTAACTCGGGTGCGGTGGGTGGCTACGTGCAATATCAGGCTCTTCAGACGACGTGCAGTACCTGTTATTTCCTGTATGCAGTCCTGACAGTTTGCGGCATAGTCGAAATCCACCAGCGTGTGGCGCAAGCGAGAAGCGAGAGCGGGTTGGCATTTGATTCCTTCTGGTGTCTTCCAAGCTAGGGTCCTTGTGTTCTCTCGGGTTGATCTCTGCATCTTTTGGGGGTTGCAAGGTGATCTTCGGAGGTTATCGGCAGTTGGAGGGACACGGAAGGGTTCGACAATCTGTTGGAATGGCCTGGCCACCCGCTGATCGCTATCGCGATCGTCCGTTTGTCCGCGCTCAGAGATGGTTCAACGGTCGTTGGTGGTCGCGCTGCCATGGCGAGTGCTGTGACGCCGCAACGTCATCAACGTTTCTGGAGGGACTTTGTTCTGATTGATATAACATTATTACGGCATTGCCATTCCGAGAGTTTCTTGAATGATCGAAGGATGGCTTCGCATTTGCCACGGCCCTCTCGACATGGTGAGATTCAATTCCCAATTGCACGTTCAGAGGTGGTCGGTAGCACAAGTGTATTATTTCGAGACTATATGGGGAATAGCCACTGCCGAAGACGAAGCATCTTCTGAGAGCATAAGATATCTGAAGACTAAGCATCGAAATCCATTGAAGTTCACCGGTACTGCTCGAGTCTTTCCCGTATGCCTTGCTGTAGATTAACGCGTGAATCATGATGATGCGAGGCCCAACTCATGCATTATTACGTTCTTTCGAAGGTACGAGTATCTGTCGATGTGATGAAGAAGAGAATCAATTGGGTATTATTATGAGCAATCATCAAGACAGAGCTCAGCTTCTAAACATGATGATGCCAGGCTCCTGAAAGCATACTACTACCATGAGATGCCGGCATCGTAAAATCCTCTCGAGGAACCGTAGAAACGAACCGTCCAAAGATACCGCCACCAATTCATCAAGACATCAATCCGCACATCCCCCCATCGTGAATCATCCCCCTCGATATTATCAGCCGTCTTACGACTGATCAATATCCATTTCATCAACATCGGCAGCAGCGGATTCGTCGAAGCCAATGGCCGCCAGTTTCTTTTTGACGTTCTGTTGCGATCTCATTTCCTACGTAATGGGACAGTGATGAGCAAAAGTGAAGCCATCGACGTGCAATATAATTACTTGTGCCGAGAGGAGGTTTGGACATCTTTACTTACCTCTTCCACCGTGTTCTTGATCACGTATCTCGTGACGAGCACTGTTTTACCCTGGCCGAAGCGGATCGCGCGGGCGATAGCTTGGTTTTCGACACTAGGGTTCCATTGGAGTTCGACGATGAAGACGCGGTTGGCGCAAGTAAGGTTGAGACTGGTGAAGTGTGTCTCGTTAGTATGTATTGTTTGTTTTAAGGTGCGAGAGAACGGATGGCGGTGAACTAACCCAAAGGCACCAGTGCCGGTTGTCATGATGAGAACCCGCTTCTCCTCGTCCTCTGCAAACTGTCCGAGAATTTCCTGTCTCTGTGACAAGGGACAGTCGCCGTCAATCCTGTGGTACTTGACACCGACCCTTTCGAGGTGTTTCGCGACAAGGCGGAGCGTTCTCGTCCAGCAAGAGAAGATGATGCTGTTTTCGAAGGAATTTAGTGATGTTCGAGGCAAAAGTCACAGGCTAAGCTCTTCACAAGCTAGGCTCTTTACAAGCTAGGCTCTTCACAAGTGACTTACCTCTTGGTTGTCGAGACGTCGTCTTGGACGTCACAGATCAAGGCCTCCATCTTGGTGGAGTATCCCACCGTGTTAAAGTAATCCGCATCATCCGCGCCTGACGTCGTTTGTGCGGAAGCGTCAGGAAGACCCCTGGCATCCAACGCAGGCCCATCTACTCTCACGTGCGGGATCGTACCGAGACCAGTAGAAGAAATCTTCGCCGACTTTTTCCAGTTATCGCACACGGGGCAATGCCGCTCCCGAGAGGCAGAGACTGGGTTCGCCGACGACGACAGATCCGAGTCGTCGAGACACTCTGAGCAAAACACGTGCGGGCATTGCTTCTCGGACGCGTTGCGCAGCCTGTTGAAGCCAAGGATGGGCATGGGCTGGTGACATCCGTTGCACGTCAACTCTGCGTTCTGCCCCAACGCCGAGACGGCGGCCTCGCGCTCATCGAGATCGAGGCGGTAGCTCCGCCGGTGCCAGGAAAAGGGCTTCTGGAAGGTGCCGTGGTTGCAGAGGATACGCATCTGGAGGTTGGCCTGGAAGAGGCCGAACTTGCTGCTCTTTTCGACCTCGCCTACCTTTTGCTTGATGGTGCGCATGAGGATCTTCTTGGTCTTGTCGTACTGGTCGCGCTCCTCGGGGCTGAACTCGAGTGGGACGACGCGTTCCTCGAGGGGAGGAAGGTCGAGCACTTCTTTGGTTCGGCGCAGGCACAGTGATTCCATGAGGGCGATGAGGCGCTCCTTGACCTTTTCTCGGTTTTCTGAGTGTTGCTCAAAGGGCACCTCGATGTAGCGGCGGAATGTGGCTGGGTTGTCAAAGGGCGTTGCGCGGATGAATGCGAAGAGGGCGCCAATGTCGGCGAGCTTGTTCTGGATAGGCGTGCCTGTGAGGCACCATCGCGAGTTTGCGTGGAGCGATCGGCAGGCTTGGTAGAATGTCGTTGCTGGGCGGCGGATGATATGTGCTGTGTTATAGTCGGTCAGTTCATCGACACTTCTAAAGAATTGAAGGTTGGAGGGAGTATGGGTTCGACTGGAGGCAGTGGGAAAGTCAGAGGTTTAGAGAAGAAGCTTGCCTTCGTCGAGAACAACTCGGTACCAGCCAATCTTGTGCAAGATGGACGACTTCTTCTCGAACTCTGCAGACAAAGTATTGTACGTTGTCACGACGATGTCGGAGCCTTTGATTATGTCAAGGTCCTTTTCTCGATTTGGGCCATGGTACTTGATGTGTGTCAGGCTTCCGTCCACGTGCCTATCGCGTTGTTAGAAATGAGAGAGTATAATACTGGTCGCGGCAATTATCACTTACTTTTTAATCTCATTTGTCCAGTTGTAGATGAGAACTGGTGATCGTGAGTTCTCTGATTAGTGAAAAGGGGGAACCAGGTGATTGCCTGGGGACTCACGAGCAGACGATACGACCACGAGGGTCGATCCTGAGTAATGCAGGTCCTTGCTCTTCTCGCTGTTCTTCTCTTCCTCGACGGCCCAGTTACGGGCGTCGTCGAGGGTCTTGACGATGAGCGAGAGAATGGACAGAGATTTGCCCATGCCCATCTCGTCGGCGAGAATACCGCCGCCCTTCTCATCCGGCTGAAGCTTTTGTTTCACGTTGGTGATCTTATGACGATACCTAGGTTTTCAGAATCAGAGTGGTGTCTATCAGCACGCGAATTTCAAGCAACGTACCATTCTTGTCCTTCTACCGTCACCCGACGCCAGAGTCTGTAGCCTTCGTTAATGTCACCAGATTCCCGCTCTAGCATGAACGCGAGCGCCTCCTGTTGGTGCCTGCGGACTACTTAGTATAACACGCGCACCAAGGGATGGTGGTGGCTAGTGATTGGCAAGAGGCAGACGTTACCCTAATAGATCATTCTTCAACCGCTTGTCTCCGAGCTCACGATTGAACTCCCGCTTGTTTTCGATCGAGTCGTACACTTCAATCATCATCCGCTCCAGCTTCTGTTCCCGCCGTTGTCGCCCAGTTGAATGCCCACTATTGACATCTTTGATGAAATTCTCGGGCATCATCTCACTGCCTTGAATCTTGAGGACGTGTGGGTTCTCATAGCAGAGCTCCCGGCGCGCATGATCCGATTTTTGCAACCAGAGCTTCCCCTCGGTCAGCTTGTCCCCAACGACCTTTGCCATAGCACGCGGGCCGTAGACGTTGATGTCGACTTTCACCATGGCCTCGACGGGCTTCTTGGCGCGGCCGATGGTCTCGCGGAGCGCATTGGTCGGGGCGATGGGCTCGAATTCGACACGGGAGTCTAGGGTTAGCAGTCGGGCGAGGGCCTTGCCGGGCCCAGAGCGGAGGTAGCCGAATTCTGTGTTGTCGTCCTTGAAAGAGAGGCAGATGTGTTCTTGTAAATCGCTGAGGGTGAAGCGCTGGAAAGCTATCCTGCCAGGGGCGGAGGCTCGGCAAGACTCGCGCAACTTGGTGTCGATGACGCCCATGTCACCTATCAATTTGATGTCTACATTGTAGAGCTATAATTGATGAGTCGGGGTTGTTCTTTACACCATCTTGACAGAAAAGAGA
The DNA here is from genome assembly GCF_030867565.1 of Colletotrichum costaricense. Lineage (NCBI taxonomy): Eukaryota > Fungi > Ascomycota > Sordariomycetes > Glomerellales > Glomerellaceae > Colletotrichum > Colletotrichum costaricense. The sequence continues at coordinate 371,046 of NW_026848257.1, read as the reverse complement.
TAGGAGAAAGGCAGGATGTCCAGATGACCAAGAAACTTGATGAAATGAGTTGTGTCTTACCATGCCGTAGCAGACCTTGTCGGCATCATCCTCGCCCGCCGTCGATGAACACGAGTCCGAACCCGTGATGCTGGAATCGGGGAAGAGTGAGGGCGACTGTGTCACGGTCAAAGAATCTTGTGAAGATTCGGAGTTCTGAGGTGAGCTGTACGTTCCTAAGTCGGGCGCCTGTGCAGCAGTTAAACGTCCCCATGTTTCTAGGTCGCCAAAGTCGAAGGATGCGAGCTCGGGTTCGTTGCTGATGTTGAGACTTCCTAGTTGACCATCGACGCCTTGGTCAAGAAAAAGGTCATATATCTGCACGTCTTCGATGGGAGGGTGATCCTCGATGACGGGAAAATCATCTTGGCCGCCCTGAAGGGTGCTGTCCGAGCTTTGGAAGGGAGTATGGCGTGGATGATATCCGGGGTACGAGTAATCTTGAACGCCGCCCTGGTAGGTTGGCGTAATGGAGCCGTACGAGGAGACGGACGACGGGTCGGGATAGTGGAGATCTTCATCTTCTTCGTTGAGAAGTCTCTTTAGCGACATAGTTGCTAGGGGGTTATCGGAGACTCAGGGTAGTTGACTAAGTTAGCCTGTCGATGAGTGATTGAGACTAAGAGTCCTTCTCGGATTTGATTCAGAAGTTAGAAGTTAGTGTCTTCAAAGCTAGTGAAAGCTTCGAATAACTTCGGTTGAAGGAACGAACGGTTGTCGAGTCTATCGCGCAAATGGGTCAATCAATGGATTTTCCCACTGTCAAGTGCTTCTTCTCATGCAGCCAGTGCCTTGAGGGACATGATGAGGCTCTCTGCGGCATGGCAAAAGGCGCCGGGCGAACCATTTTTGACCACATGATGACCGGTGACGTGAGGCAATCGAAGAGGCTACCGTTTGCTGTGCAGTCTCCCTCCTTGAGGCGCAGTGCGCGGACGATGATGAAGGCGATCGTGCTTCCCGTTGGTGGTTCGCACTTCGCCGAAGGCTCGTAGCTGCGCTCCGGACGCGCACAACCCACACCGCGTGCTTTTTCCACTTTCTTAGTGCCGTTGGGGTCCTTGTGAGGGTCCCCTTGAGCGATTTGGGGGCCCTAATTGTTCTAACTGCCCTTAGGGTCATTCTCGCACCCGCTTTGCACCGCCCCCGAAGACCCCCGGCACCCCGGTTCACCGACGGTTGCTCCGCCCCAACTGCTCGGAGTCCCCCGACCGGGGCATTTTCAAGAGCCTCACTAGCCCGGAATGAGGTCAAATGATGGGGAAATGCCCACCTGCCGATGCTTGTTCTCGAGAATAGACATCGGAGAAGGCTCCGGTAGGGTTGAGGATGACGTATATTGACGATGTTCGCGGGATTCCCATGTCGCGGGTTGAGTCTTGTGACGCGGGATTTCTCAACTAACGATGTGGACCACTTAGCATTATACAGTGGAGGTATACCGTACGGCGTAGAGAAAGAAGAAGGCAACTCGTAGCCGGCTAAGTCGGTTCCAACGGTAAGTCGCTGCATATGAACCAACCAAAGCAAGTCACAAGAGTTATGTTGACAATGCTCAACAGCCCTACGAAACAAAAGGGACACTGCAGCAGCCAACGGGGCGGAAGGGCGACTCTGCCCCTCACAAGGCGTCCGCGGGGCACGACAATCTTGAACTAGGCTGTAGACTACGTGTTGGAAAACACGCGGGAACTCGTGCTGGTAGGTCGGTCGTCAGGGGTTAGATGCAGTGCACCAATGCAGGTCGTCGAGTGGCTTGTGGCAGCACAGAGACAGAGACACATGCAGACAGCCTGACAGCGCGCCGGAACACAATCGCTCTCTCTACGAATCCGCAGTGACGCACACAGCAACAGACAGTAGAACTGCAGATGAAGACTGTGGCAGTGGCAGTGCTCACTGCCTAGCGCCTCGCACATCCCTGGTGCCCCCGTTATGTTTGCTGTGCGGGCCTAACGACCACAAGAAACTATTGGATGCCCCTGCCAAAGACGTTGGCCTTGGGCAGGGGTTGCTCGGACGGGGTAGTATTTTTGATATACGTCTGGCTGCCTCTTTTGCTATGAAGAGCATCAGCCTCAATTCAGGTCAATCGCTTTCTCAGTGCGAGCTGTGGACTCGAACATCAACCCCATTCTCATCTTCCTTTCTCCAAAGACTTTCTTTCCTTCTTGATCAATTCTCTCCACTTGAGTCTCTTTCCGACTCCATTTCCCCGCGAGTTTGTTCATGTATCGTTGTGGTTTACGTCGCAACACGGTCCACAACGAACCGGGTTTAGTACACGCACCTAGCTCGTGGGAGCCCGAGCCCCCGTAGCGGCCGTGAGCAATTCGACACTTGTCCCGGAGCCAGCGCCGAGTTCGCCAAGTCCACAACCATGGCCCAAGGTCTCGGTCTCTACCGGGTCCCAGACCTCGATGTCGATGTCGAAGTTGCTCTCAGGATGAGCGCCGATAAGTTCAAGGAACAGTTGAATGATATTCATGTCGACAAGTTCGGAAAGACTACTCTTGACGATGTTTACCGAAGTCTCAGGGACATTCAGTTCCAGCAACAGGAGCAGAAGACCTTGATGAACCTCAACAGGATTGAGTTGTTTCTCAGTGGCATGTACTCATTTCAAGAAGTCCTGGACGATAGGGGCATGGAAGATGTTGACGGTATCATGGCTTTCGTTTGGGGTCCTATGAGGTTTCTTCTTGAGGTACAGGCGCAGCCATGAACAACCCCGATCATCTCAAAACACCCCTGACTGACACATCTTTCCCTCGCTTAGACAACCAACGTCAACGAGAGAGCGTTTGATCACGTACTCGAAGTTTACCAACGACTTGGGATCCAGATCCTTCCTCTTTCAGAGTACAAACAATTCTTTGCAGGATCCGTCAACGGCAGAGCCTGCCTTCTTAACATTTACAACGACATCGCCGAATTTCACACAACCGCATACAGGTTGTTCTCTCTCCGCAGCTCATGTAAGCCGAAACATTCTCCACGATAACCCATTTGCAGCCTTGCTACGTCAGATACTAAACCTGATCATTCGCGCTCTTAGTATGGGGTAAATTACATAAAGCGACATGGAAAGATTTGGAGTCGACATTCAAACACTTAGCCGCTAGCCTTCGGCTACACGCAGAATTCATCCAAACCCACGGGGCTCCTCTTCAAGACCGACATGCCTTTCGTAGCGTAGACTCCGGCTTCGCGGCACCCCAAAATAGCATCTTGTTCGATAATGACGATTTCCGCCGCAAATCCCACCAATACATGTTGGATTACGCATCACTGCGACAAAAGTTCAGAAAGGACGAAGCCCACAGGAAGCAGAAGCAGAAGCAGAAGGTTCTGAAATGGATCGCCGCTCCCATGAAGACACAGGAATTGCACAAGAGCTTCGTCAAGAAGAGAGAACCGTATCCAGAAACCGGACGCTGGCTTTACACCAGGTACGACGCAGTATCAAATTGGATGCGTGAGGACATACCTCAGGACTCCGCTCTTTGGGTCTACGGCAAGAAAGGCATGGGCAAGTCAATTTTGTCGTCACTGGTGGTCACCCGGTTGCAGGAACTCGTCAGGACCCAAGACATCCCGAAAGTACAAACGTGCTACTTCTACTGCCAGGACGCAGACCCGGAACTGAACACGTACTTTGGCATACTCAGGGGCATCGTCCATCAACTCGTCTCCGCAGTTGACGCATCGAACCTTGATGAGTCAAACGAAGATGAGTATGACATTTCGGCGTGTTGTAACAAGTACAATGGGTTCATTCTTCCTCTTTGCGACGACAAAATCACGAACAGTGGTGGCTCAACTCTATCAACGACGGAGGGATGCCTTTCACTCATCGAGGCATTTTTTGAGATTAACCCTCGATTATACATTGTTGTGGACGGACTGGATGAGTGCGCAGGCCGCGTGGAAATCCAGCAGATAGTGTCCTTCTTGGTGGCTCAAGTTTCGCGTCTAGACGAGATTAGTCAAGGACAGTTGCGGGTGCTGTTCATGAGTCAACCGAATCCCGAGGTCAAAGCAGCCATGTCAAAGCCCACCGTCAGTCCGATTATTGGCGAAGTCGAACTACAGGCCACCGATAACACACAAGATATACGGACATATGTGAAGAGCCGGCTGGATCCAGCGGAGTTGGTCAAGTCAAGAAGGCAGGTGAGGGGGAGGATCAACCCTACCGAAGCTTCATTACTAGAAGCATCTGGGAACAACTTCAACCTCCTAGAGCAAGATATACAACGCATCGAAGAAGAGGTTTCGTTACAGAGCGAAGGTATTCATTTCACGCAGGTGAAGAAACGAGTGTTGAGCTTACGCTAACAATGCTACCAGGCCTTTTCCTCTACGCAGTCCTCGCTGTGGACTACCTCTTGAACCAATGGAGTAAAGGTGAACTCCTCCGAAAGGTTTCATCGCGCATGCTTCCTGACGGCATTACAAAGATGTACGACATGGTGTTAGAGAGCCTCAAGGAGAAGATGCTGGATTTGTCTTCAACTCATTGGGACAAGACTAAGCTTCTCCTCGGCTGGCTTGCCTGCGCCCATCGCCCGCTCAAGTGGCACGAGATACAAGCCATCATCGCTTATGACCTTGAGATGGATGAAATAGACTTTGACCTTCGCATGATTCGAAGAGAAAACATCAATAACTTTCTAGGGTCGCTGGTCGAAGTCTTGCCGGGCGATGAGATTCGTCTCATGCACTCAACGGCTAAGGAGTAAGTAGACTCCGACTTCTTGCTTTACTCGCCTAAGTCTATTAGTCCTAGGATGAAACATGAGACTAACCCAGGCTCTATAGCCATCTCGTTTCTAGCAGACTTATCCACGCGAAATCAGTTCAGTGCGATCTCGCCATTCTCTGTCTGCGCTACCTCTCTCTACGCTGCTTTGCAGCCGAAGACTACAGCGTAGTCGAGTTGCACAGTCATATACGTAAAGGCTACTTCTCATTCCAAGACTATGCCATCCCTCAATGGTGCAAACACATCAAAACCGTCATTAGAGAATGCCATGAACTATTCTCACCCACCTTCTACCACGATGCAGGAGTAGAACCAGGACGCAACTTCGTCGGAGAATTCGGGTCGGCTTTGGCCAGGTTCATCTCTGCTTATGATACCGATATCAAGAGGGAGACGCACCCAGAGTTCCCTGAGGATGACTTGTCAAAGTACATCAGCTTGCCATTCTACCCCGATCTCGCTCGCTTATGGAATCATATCTTTACCCATCAGAAAGCTTCCGCCGACGAACGCAACGAAGTCGGCATTAGCCGCTTACAAGACGCCCTCACTTCGCACCGCGAGATCCTGGCAAGTGAGTACCAGCCAGACACGGTCATGTTTGGGAGCGACACCATGGAGACCTATTACGGGCCCAACCTTTTCAAATGCAAGAAAACACTGTGCAAGTTTTTCTATGAAGGCTTCAAGACCGAGAAAGATCGGGACGCACACCACAATCGCCACGATAGACCGTATCCGTGCCCCATCAAGACATGCAACTCGGCGCCCGTTGGGTTCTCGTCCAATAAGGACAAGGAAAGGCACGTCAGGACGTACCACCCAGAAGAGATTGACGGACAGACGCCCTTCATACAAATGAGCAGGAGGGTCGAAACGGCCAAGTTTCCGTGCAAGATGTGCGGGAAGTGTTTTACGCGGAATATCAACTTGAAGGGGCACATGAGGAGTCACTTTGGCGAGAGGCCTTTTGCCTGCCCGAATTGCGGAAAGGCATTTGCTAGGCTAAATGATTGTAAGCGACATGAGCGTATCCATACCAGGAGAGGGCAATAGCCAGACGACTATAACCTCAATATTTCGGCTTGGGCGTTGGGTGTTTACGAAACCTTGGAGAAGGCTGTGCGACTGGATGGACATATCCATAGGCCTTCGGCGTTTTTTTGATCTTCAATTTGATATTTAATTTCAACACACTTGACTGATTACCCAGAATGCTGGTTCTATTGGATAGAAGCCAGCCGCAGCAGTTCTTTCTGCACAGGAATTGTATCATGTGCAGACGCATCTAGTTGCCTTTGCCAACCAACAAGTTGTTGGGCATTTCTTAGTACTTCACCCGTGCATTCATGCGTGGTACTTTTTCGATGGGTGATAGGTCAGGTAGTACGCCTAACGAGGCGATGAGCCACCCAGTTGCTAAAACTAATGGCCTGCATATTCCGCCTCGTTGCCTTCATGCAGGCCCAGCCATGTGTGTGGCAGGCCGCCCATGGACGCCTAGCTTCTTTTTCGCGCGTCGCCCCTTCCCGTATCGTGTTGGTATAGTATTCGTTATCCCTTTCGCCTTTACATAAGTTCAAGGTTGCATAGTATGGTCCTGGCATGTTGAACAATCGCTAGTCGTCACGGATCGTTCATTAGGGCAGCATGTCAGCATCACTCCCGCGTAGGCCAGTACGCACTCGAGGCCGGTCCGAAACTGACCTGGGTGACCCACACTTGAGCTCAAAGAGAACTCGGGGGCGAAACACTATCGACGCGTACTGCTCTAGCTGTCTGCTACTTTTCTCTAAAGATGGCCTGGAGGCGCTCAACTCGACTGCTGGCCTGCGGCACTCGACGTTTGTGCGGTGCCGCTCTCAAGCCATTCTTGGCTGCCCACTGTGTCACTTCATCTTGGCAACGGTTAAAAGGGATCAGGAGAACGACTGGTCTGACGATGAAACCCTTATCTTTCACAATCGCTCATCGATGAAAGACACCAAAGTCTTACCCCCGTGGATTGATATATTGGACGGTAGTATTTCCTCCAGGAAAGTCGTCACTACTATATACCCATACGCCAAGCATGGTACGCGGCTAGAGGAACTAGATTTTTGATGACGAAAATTACGCATTGCAGCAGCTGACGTTGTCTTTAGGAGATCGCATAGCCAATTTTGTTTACCGGAGACCACTTCTTAGAGATGTTAAAAGTCAAAAGGTTTTCTCAGCTGCGGTGAGACTTTACAATGAGTGCAGAAAAAATCATCATCGATGCCGTTACGGCCGAGACGCTCTTTTACCGACCAGGGTCATTGACGTTGGTACTGTCGAGTCACCCACGCTGAAGTTATTCATCAACGATGTCGAACAGGAAGGCAGGTATGTCGCCCTGAGTTACTGCTGGGGCGGCGAACAGCCCGGAAATCTTCTAGCAACCACCTTAGAACGCATGACTGAAGGGATACGAATGGAAGAGTTGGAGCAGACAGTTAGAGACGCGGTAGTGGCCACTCGAAAGCTAGGTTTCAGGTACCTTTGGGTTGATGCATACTGCATTATTCAGGATTGTGCCCAAGACAAGGCGAACGAGATTGGCGACATGGCTCTAATCTACAAGAACGCGGCTGTCATGATCGCGGCGGGGACTGCGGCCCGAGCCCGAGATGGGTTTCTTGCCACTCGCAGAACATACATACCCGAAGAAGAGTTTCGTATTCCCATGTCTAGCGGCGGACTAGGAACTGTCTATCTTCGAACTGGTACACATATGCCTAGGCATGCTATTGACACGCGTGGGTGGGTTCTTCAAGAGTTTATGCTATCGTCTAGGATACTCTTCTTCTCGGAATATGAGCTCTTATGGCAGTGTCAAGAGACTGAGTTACGGGGAGTCACGGGCGAAGGATTAGAGTACTTGCAACCGCTGGAAAGTCTGCCCTGGTTGGCGTTTAATGATGAGGCTGGATCGAATTTTGGGGGCCAAGAGGAGGAGAAGAGGTACATCTGGATGACAGTAGTCGAACAGTACTCGCGTCGATTGTTGAGTGACCCTGGCGACAGGTTGGATGCCTTGAAGGGTATCACCCTAGAGCTTCAGAGCCTGTGGCGGGACACCAACACCTTTGGGTTGTGGAGAAAATGGTTTATCGAGCAGCTGACCTGGTCGAAGAAAGATTGTGAGAAAGACGGCAATACGGAAGTTGTGAGGTCAGCCCGGGCACCCAGCTGGTCGTGGGCTTCTCTGAACGGGCGGATCCGTTACACTGGCTTATTCACGACGGAGTATGCCGAGGTCCGGGGCATGACTCTCTTAGAGGAACGCACCTCACCGCATAACGTTATCTTGTCGTGTCCTATCATCACACTTGACGATATGGACCAGTCAAGGCTTGATGAAGACGAAGAGTGGATAACAGAATACCCTGATTTAGCCGACATCTCGCTTGAGATCGGTGATAGAGAAACCGAATATCTTATCCTAGGGAAAACGATGTTGGGAGACCTTGAGCTGCTCATCGCGCTCATGGTGGTTGAAGATGACGCATGCGGCGGAGTATACCGTCGAGTTGGGCTGGCAACATTCACTGATGAGGCAATCTTGAATAGTGCAAAGGACAAGGTCGTAACGCTGAAGTAGAGATCCCACTGGCGAGGTGCTGATTCGGTTCACGTCACGCATCAGGACTAGCTGTTAGCTCGAAAAGCCACCCCATGTGGCATATCGCATTAACGTCTGTCTCAAACCTCGACTTTCAACAATGCTCGCTGCTTATCCAATGCGCCGGGTGAAGAAAAGTCCTTCCCAATAATGCTTATATCCAAAGTTTGACTGTTCCGCTGTTCCAAACGCCATTAAGTCACACAATGTCCGCTCAAGATGCTCATAATAGGGGTTCCGCATGTACATATGTACATAACTATAACTCATTCGACTGTCCACTGTTCACATCATAATGACCGCTAAGCCGATACCCAAGACAATTGCGAGAGTACTTGGTGCTGATGTCGAAGTTGACGAGATCGTCTCAGACGCCGGAACGCCAGACATTTCAGGAGCAGGACTGGTGGGCAGGGTCGATCCGGTTCCCGAGCCAGATCCTGAGCCGGAACCCATCCCCGTTCCTGGTGAGGTGGTCGTGCCGTTACTCGCTGGCGGGGCGGGAACAGCGATAGAACCGGCGGGAGCAGGGCATAATCCTCGGATAGCCGCAATGTCTTCTGGCCTGCTAATGGGCATTGTCCTGGTGCCACAGTTGACGTACTGCGCCAAGTAAGCGGCGTTGGTGTCTAAGTCGAAGACGGCTGTGGATATCAGTTAGTCCGGCAGCTCGTTATTGAAGATTTCATAGGTTCTACTTACCGTAAGCTGAGCGTAAGAAGGTATCGCCCAGCAGCGTGAAGTCCGCGTTGGGGACAATTCCCAGGTAGCATGTCGGCGGGGTGGTGCGCAGCTCACGAATCATCTCCTTGTAAGGAACCTTAATCTTCATCCCATCAAAGTCGAAGTCGACGGTCCCGTTGAGATCAACAAGAGAACAAGAGACAGGGTAAAACCCGTTGGCGTCCAGACCAGGTGAGCCAAAGTCGGTAGCAACCTGCACGGCAAGCTCTTCGGGCAGCAGTGTGAGAGTAGCGCCACTGTCTAGAAAGACTGGCATTGAGCTGTTTTGGTACATGCGAACGCGGCGACTTGGCGGAGTGAGACTAAGTGAGTTCATGTTTACCCAGTACCGAGCAACACCGTCAGGGGCCTGATCTGCCGGGAGAATCGGAAGGCGTGCCAGTGGCCCGGAGAATTTCGAGGTGTCAATGCCGCCAAAGACTATTGCCCCTTCCTGTTCGTCTTTGGAGCCCAGTCCGAGGCTAAAGGCTTTGGTGCGGGTGACACCTTGGGTAGCGAGCTCGTCGATGAGGTTCTTATAACGGGTGTTGACGCCATTTCCGTAGCCAATACCAAGAATTCCTGCGAACTGGTCTTCAGAGCTGGTAGCGACGCCAAATTGGACCTGCTGCATTGTTGTTCGAGAGCCGGCGAGGGCGAGACTGTCGCGGACATAGGTGATATTCGCTGCGCCGATACCGTAGCGGAGAGTTTTGGTGGTCTGCAGAGAGACAGCGGTTGAAGATCGAGCTGTGTCATAGAAGCCGACGGCTTCGCAGAAGCGTTGGTCAGAAGCGGCGAGGGCCCCGCACTCTGGGTTCACCCATAGCTCAAATGAACCGGTGTCTAGCTGAGCGTAGACTGGCTGAGGGGGTGTGCCAATGTTGACTATGCTGGAGTTAGTGTGTATTCCAAGTACTCATCCGTCGAGACAAATAGAGGTGCTGCTCACGTTGGGCATAGTAAGCCACATCCGAACGATTGGCAAGCTTCGCCTCGACCTGTCTACTAAATACACCACGCTTGGTAGAGTGGATGACGGGCAGCGTGACAAAGGCGCTGTCGACATCGACACTGTCATCAACAGGCAGGCCACGCACTGTTGGGGGCTTAACCACCGGGGCGGCAGGAAGAGCCTCCAAATCATCGCCCAGAAGATTATCGAGTAGAACCTTTCGAGGGGCTCGTATCCGTCTCTTCCTCTTTGACTTTGAAGTCACTGGCAGCGTCATCATCATACTGACTTCATCGTCCTCGTCTGCGGGAAGGGAGAGCCCGCGCGAGACGACTTCAACATCGTGCTGTTGTGTGGCGGTATATGGGATGACGGGAAGTGTCATGAGCGTTCTGAAATCGCCATCGTCGGTTGGTAACTGAGGCCATCCGTGTGCTCCAGTGACTAGTGAAAGAGCCAAAAGAGCGGATGAGAGGAGCGCCATTTCTGGCGTTGGGGAAGATAATGCGTGCTATCGCGGTCGTCGCCACATGGGAACTATTTGGATGGAATGGCGCTTGATCGAGTTGATGAAGGGTGGCGGACGTCTCGTGAGTGGATCTGGAAGCCGGTCTCGGGTGTCTTTTGGTGAGAGCTAATCGGTTGTTGGTAAGGAGCGTACAGACCAGGAACCAACTGATTTGAAAAGACAATGATGAGAAAGAAACGAAAAGGAGTCGAAAAGTAAAGCTGATCCAGCAAGCTGTCAATGGTTGAATGGTATTGAAGATCCCACCGGGAGGTCGTGAGGGAAAGGTTGCCTTTCAAACGGCAGACGCAACGCAATGCAAAACACGTCTTGGCTACCAAGAGCTTCCAAGAGGTGGGAAGAGTAGAATTGAAGCAAACTCCACCGTCGAGGCAGACAATGATTGAGGACAAAGAGGAAGAATTAGCGTAAAGGAAAGAAGAGGCAACGAAAGAAGAGAATTGCTGTGACAAGAATAGAGATTGGAAACGCAAATGGGAATAGATCGACCAAGACCAAGAGTGAGAGAAGACGAACTAGCCGATGGCCTGTCCCAGCTGTCACCGCGCCAAGGGAGGGGGACCAGCCAACGACGATGAGGAACCACGGTGTCTGGGTGTCTCGAAAGTAGCATGGTTCGCACGTTTTCTTCCCTAAGAGAACCCCATCTTGACATCCCTTGTCAGTGCAGTGTCTTAGGAAGACCCTGTCGAGCATCCTCCCGCCTGGTGCGGCTGCTGAGCCAAAATCCAAATTTGGCACAGGCGACACACAACTCACGCGGCATTAGCATCCCTACGGATACTTTTTGCTCTCGGGGGTGGTGCTGGCTTGCAGACACACACAATTAATTGTCCAGCTGATGGACGAACGACAACCTTCCTCTGCAGTACGCAGTATGCTCGAAGAGGTCCCTGCTTTGTCCTACTCGTCTCGCCCTAGCGGAGGGATGCCAGACTTGGTAGTTCGCAAGACTTGGCAGTTCGGCCTTGGCACCTTCGAACGTCCAAGACGGACCTGTGAGTGGTCGCGACGAACACTTCAAACAATGACTCCAGGGCCTGGCGTCGCAGAGTTGACTAGGGGCCGCAGCCGAGCTAGCGGTGGGACATCGTAGATCAGACAAACCCCTGAGACGAAAGTGGACGCGATTTGGTGTGAGAGCCACGGCCACTATGCCTGAACAGGTTACCTCAGATCTCTTCAAGAGCCCTCACCGAGCTGTCGACGGGTCAAAAAAGGAGCTCCAGGAGTTCAGCGGGTCGGGTATTTGCGACCTGGGAGTGCGGGAGAGATCATAGCCGATGTGATCCGGACCAATTGCGCCACAGTTTTTAACCCGAAAGCGACAATATCGATGATCCAAGGATCACGACAGTGCTTGCTCGATAGGCTTAAACCTGCCGCTGGCCAATCCTGGGTTACATTCTGCGAGATCCCCCGGACTCTTGGAGCCTGGCCTGAAGCAAGAGAGCATAGAAATCGCTCAGATGCCATGAAGAATCAGACCACATGCATATAATTCTCAGCCCATCATCAGAGAAGTCAAACACTGAGCGGAAAGTCGAAGAAGTCGAAGAATCCATCGATGTAATTCTTCAAAGTCTGCTGAAGAATGCAAAAGTAAGACATTTCAGTCAGCGCCCACCTGAGATGAACCGAGTAAGGTTAGACTTCTCCTGTGCAGCGCCTGACGGACTAGACCCTATGACTATTTATGGGCTCCGCGCCCGTGCTTTGCGTTGTCCGTGCCGAGCGGCGTCCCCCGGATTCCGGCAAGGACTTTCACACTTTAACGGACGCAAGTTTTACTCACAGTGATGTTCAATCTAGTTGCTGGCTTTCATTGGCGGGAATACATGAGAGATCTGGAGGTTGGTCTTCGTTGTATTGTCCCGTCGATCAAGCCATCAACTCGATGCTCCTCGAAGCAAAAGCTAAATACTGCGTACAGCTTTTTAAGTTTGGAGTTGTGTTCGGGGCCATAGTGCTTTCAAGATGCCTACGCTTCAAGCGTCACCACCCCCCACCATCTCCATTCCCGCAAAAAGCTCGATCCAGTCCTTCAGTCTTTCTTGTAGAAACCATTCCAAGTCCCAAGACTGGTAAGCAACCAAATCCTCATCGCCATACCATAGGTATATGTTCGCTTCGATTAAGCTCTCGACCGTTTCGCCACCGTGACTTAACACCATGGCTTGTATTGGATTGACTTGGTGAACTTCGCCTTCAAAGTCGTCAAGATTCTTCCGCTGTGAGAGCGTTTGAGGCTGTAGGAGATATCCATTTATGTATGAACCGTGCTCCCTAATGGCGCATGGATAATCACAGCCGTGTAATGAGTAACGTGCGACGTTTTCCACTTTCGCGGTCCGAATGAGGGCCGATATCTCCTTAACTTGAGTAGCGTCACCAGTCAGAACCCAAGCGAGTAGTGGTAGGGCGCATAAGGTACCATACAGGAACATAGGTCTTGGGACTGTTTCCATGATCAAGCGGAGTCGTACTACAGTTGGAGCCCCAGCGGTCGCGGTGGTGACAAAGGTGGATGTTTGAGATTTCGAGCCACGCCGGGCAGGTGTAATGCGATGCGTCCGAAGTCCACCGTGGTTAACACCCAGATTGATGACAATTTTGACGTGGATTTTCTCATGAAAGCTGTGCGAAAGATTGAATGAAGTGGGAAATAGTTTTTTCTTGTGTTCTAGAGAGAAGTGCTGGCCGTTTCATGGTCTCTACTCTTTGCTATTTCCCCCAGTTCTAAGGACCTTGATGTCAAGGAAGGTTCCATCAGGGTTCAGCTAACAAGTTCGAAATAACTACTCCCACAATTGAAGTGGATGACACAATCAGTCGTCGGCAATACATCTAGAATCCCCTATGCTTCTTGAATAAAGACTTCGATATTATAGTAAGAATACACTGAGGCAAACGTTGGCCTCGAGGAGTACCAATGAAAGAGATTATGATGACGACAAGAAATCTCGGGAAGCGTTGAACCGTAAAATATTCTGTCGTTCACCTACTGTCCTTTGGGGGCTTAAACCAGTGTTTCTTACTTTCATGACCGACTTCGTGGTGTTTATCATGAGTTGGGATACTGTATTGCACTCTCAGAAGACAATGGCTGTGCGAAGGCGCACCTGAAGATTGAAGATTGATCGGGAGATAAACATCACGGAAGAAGTGGCCGTAGTGCTTTCAACTCAGTTCAAGCAACGATAACGATGAAACAGACGGCTACAGTTCTATTGACTGCTCGAGACCCGAGACACCATGACAACACTTTGACACTAATTGGCATAGCATTGAGCCTTTTATGAGACAGTGACACTTGAAATGGAGAAGGACATGCAACAAAAAAGTCTGAACAGACCCCATCCACCACGACTGATCTTGACTCTCCCGGCTATCCATGCACATTCGACCCGAAGTGCACCCGCCTTGCGCCGATCATTACTAGGTACCCTGTCATGTTTAGTCCAAAAGACGAAGAATCTTGACCCGAACGCCTTTCGTATCATCCCGAGGCTCGCCCAGAAAGCAGTCACGGTAGTGGTCAATGTCCCTCTCTCTGATGACATCGTATAATTCCAGATCAAATCGACGCAGAACTTTGGCAAGTGCAACGTACATCTCTGCCCAAGCAAGACTTGGCGGCGCATGATAGTTAGTAGATGCCTGCTTGAGTTCGCTGTTGCGGCGAGGAATTGACGCACTTGAGTCCAATGCAATTGCGGTGTCCGCGCCCAAAAGGGAAGAAGCATTTCGCGCTCTGGGTGTAAAGAGGGTGAGACTCGAGCCACCTCTCGGGTTCAAATATTCTAGGGTCTGGAAAGGCCTTCGAGTCCATCATCAGATCGGCGAATGTCATGCCGATTGGCGTCTTCCGAACCAGGTAGGTCAGTAAACATTCAACCAACTCTGCCAGGGCGACTTGAAACCAAATCACTTGAACAATTGATGATTGATCTTACGTTTATTGTGATGACCCAATCTCGGTATGTGAGACATTCCGTAGGTGCTTGCAGCACAACTCTCATGGTAATAAGCGCGGAGATCCGAAGTGACTCTTTGATGACAGCGGTCTTATCAGCACGTCGACATTAGTAAGTTGACCTTGGATCAAAGATAGATAACTCGCATCAGGTTGATGCACTCACGGTCCACGGCAAGTTTTCGAGCTTACTCAGCGGCACATCCATATTGGAGTCTGGCATCGCGGCTCTCAGCTCCTCCTTTAACTTGGCAAGGTGGTTTGGATTTGAGAGTAAGTGATATACAGCAGTGGTCAGAATTCTGCCGATTGTATCTCCCGAAGCTGTTAAGACAGTGAAGCCTTCTTGGGCCATTCGCTTGGAGCCCTTCTCGCTCTGAGGCAAGTTCGATCTAAGAATCGCTTGAAATAGGCTGCCGTTGTCCTCTTTAATACCGATGGATGCCGACGAGTCCTTGATGGCCTCTTTTGCTTGACCTTCCATGTCCTAACAAAATATTAGACTTGTTCAAATTTATTTAGTGGATGCACAATTTATCGACTTACCAGCAAAATCTGGGTCACTAGAGTCAAATCTGACGATACTCGTCGGATGAGCCACATTGGGAGTCCAAACGCGAATGATAGAAACCATGGGAACTGTCTGACAATAGGGGTGAAGTGAAGTAGACCGATGATACTTGCTCTCCACTTTTGGGCCTTTACCTGGTCTTTTAATAAGTGCATGTCGCCTGTCTTGCCAAGCGCAAGGGCGCAGTAGAAGTCGGTGGTATAAGCCAACAGCGGGACACGAATGTTGAACGGATTGCCCTCCCTGGCGTAATTCTTGAAAACTTCGCAGAGTTGTTCAACCTTCTCGTGGATGAGTCCTTCGTGGACAACCACAGACTGCTTGGAGAAGAAGCCAGAGATGGCAGACCGGCGCATTCGATGAGTACCGTGGTTCAAGGTCCCAAAGATGCCACCAGGAGCGCCCTGGACACTGGCACTCGGCGGGTACTTGTCACGGCGAGCGCTCCCTCCAGCGAACAGGACATCGAAAAAGTGGTGGTCACTGACGTGAAGTTCGTGAGGGTTTATGCGTACGATAGGGCCATAGTCGTCGTGCATCTGTTGAATCTTGTAGGCGAAAGTCTTGCCAGGTGCACCAAAGAGTTCGTGGTAGGTCTCATACCAGCCAGTGAATGCTGTCAGTTTGGGACCAGGGAAATTTGCGAGAGGATGGAGCGTGATGTTGTAGATCCCTACACATATGAGATAAAGAAAAAGGAGTCCTGGGAAGATCGTGACAAGGTTGCCCAAGAAGAGTCTGAAGGTAGTGTCGTTCACTAAGATACCCATGGTCAATAGATTTTCCTTATTACATGTAGAAGGACAAGTTTAATGCCTGGCTGGCGAAGGAGAGCAGCTTTGAAGTATTTCAATGCTGCCGCTAATGGGATATCGAATTTTCCTAGGTTTTCCCTTCTGACACCTCAGCGAAAGAAAATGAAGTGCCCGATGCCAGCTTTCTAGAATATTTATCAGACCAAGGTAGACGTAGATACGAGCGACCTGACTATTGCCAGCGGCGAGCTATGTTATCACCGCCTTGTCTCTCATGACGCCCTGGCATGATTCTAGACAACCCCCGACCATCCGCACCGCTTGGCCACTCCACCGTTGATTAGCTACTTCTAGATGTTTTGCTGCATATTTCATGCAGATCCCCTGCACTTGAGAGGCCAGCTCAACATCAGTACATTGCGGCACGGCTACCAAACTATCCCGGATGAGCAGCATTTCATGTTGGGGATTATGGACTCCGAGGTGCTGCCCAGCGAGTTCCAAGAATAAGACTTGTTTGATTGGTACCGACTGGCTAAGAGGAACAAATGAACCCAGCAAGACGTCAATGAAGGTTACAATGTGTGCGTGCTTACCCCCAACTCAATCAAGCATGGTTGGGGCAATTCCAAGAATGGCAACGCTTCGGCCTTCGATCTTGCCCCATGACGACTTCAGCGTAATCGAGCATTTACCTCTTTCGTCCATAGTACAAGGACCTCAAATGCGATGCCAAGGCGAACATAACACAAGGATTCGGATACACCAGTTTAGCGTAGGCCTTGCCGGTACGCCGACGACACCATCCGCGGGGTAATGAGTCTCCAACAAATCCGGAGCTCGGAGTTACACTGATTACGGCCTTTATGCAGTCAACATGCACAGCAAGAGTTGCATCACAAGCCAACAGCATGTGAGGTTTCATCGGCTTGGCATGTAGGTACTTCGAGGTTCAGGCAGGTTATACGTGTTGGAACCTCGAGTCCGAGGAGTGTATTTTACAGCGAATTGGATTGCTTCATGGCGCCAGGTGGCTGCCGATAAAGATAGAAAAACATCGACATCAGGTTTTTCTAGATTGACGGCATCAAAAGTGAACAGGTGAGGGCCTTCTCAGTTTGGATAGTACCCTGTCTGTCTCATGGAATCACCGAGCTCTAGGGGCAATGACCCCGAAATGCAGTAATGACGCCTTTCCCACCTTGGCTTCATTCACAAATCAAGTTTTCTCTTTCAACTGCGAGATATTCGATAAGTGAGGCATCAGAAAAGAAAAAAAAAACAGGAGGTATGATCTCCGCAATCCAATCAAGTGAATATTCATGAGCGTCTTAGTCGTGTTTGGACAGGTATTTATAAACGGCTGCCTCATATGTACACTTCATCAATAGTAAGAACCACAATCTCACGTTGCTCATTTCCAGAACCTACCATTGTGTATTAATGAACGAGAGCATCGGCGATGGCTTGCCTCGGCGTCCGTCAGACCCTCATCCAACAGCTCAGGGGTAAAGATCTTCGTATTCCGGATCTCAGCCTGCTCTTCAAAGAATGGCCAAAAGACGCAAGCCCTTGCCTGGAAGGCCTTCGAACTCTTTCTGGAGAGCGGATCGCAAGGTACGGCACCGGATAAAGCCTCCAGTCAGTCTTTAGCAGTATGGTTAGCTGACTAGGCTTTGTTTAGCTTCACTGAGTTGCCCAAGAGCCGGATTTCAATGTCAAAAATCGATGTAGGACTGTTCATATCAACTTGGTACCCTGGAGTGAACCTGGAACGGGGAGATATCCTGTGTTGTGTAGTCCTCTGGGTGCGTTCACTTTCTTGTCAAGTTGTATGCAATTAACTCCGGCTAAACATTTCAGCTATTCACACGGGATGACCGTAAGTGTACGAGATGACTGCTACAGGCTTTTCGACTGACTCCAGCAGAAATCGATGAAAAGGGGGGGCATCTGTACGACAATCTTCAAGCCGCACACGTTTTCCGGCGAGAAACCCTCGAATACGTGCGACACTGCCTTCGTCTTTCCGACAATGAGGCCTCCCATGAAGTCCGGACGAATTATATCATCGCTTTCTTCAAAGTGATTGGCGATGCGGTGTGCGAGGCTTATGACTACGGTGAGTCTTTGGCCGAACCTCTGATCGCACCGGGTTTCTCTCAGGTCAATTCGTTGCTATCTCTGACCTATTATGCATCAATCAGATCACCGAGAGATTCTTTTCGATGAGATCAAGTTCTTCATAGAGACCTCCGAAACAGAACAGCAGCGTCGGCTTGGCCCTGAGCTCCCGTCTACGCGAGAATACATTGCAACCAGGATGGGAACAGGCGCAGTCAACGTCTGCTTGTTCTTCATTGAGTATGCATATTCGAATACATCTACTTCGGGAGGTTGTTGGATGCGCTGACCTTACTAGCTATGCCTGCGGGGTCTCTGTCCCGATCGAAGTCCTCAGAGAGGTGAAAATGAGGACATTATGGGACCAGGCGAACATTCTCGTATGGGCGTATGTTGACTAAGTACTCATACCAATGCGTGTGTATCAGAGCACTAACGGAGACAACCAGCGTCAATGACCTCCTCTCTCTTAAGAAAGAGATAGTAAGCCATCCTCAATGTGGTCTTTCTTTTCTTCTTATAGTAGCGTGTTTGCTGACTCTCAGCCCGAAGGCACAGCAAACGGTCGAGAGCATTGTCCCCTTGCTCTTCAGAGAAACGGAAAGTCTTGATGTTGCAGTCTCCATGGTCACTGAAATGATCCACAAGGCTATCACTGGATTCAACCATGCCGCCGAGTGCCTGATGGCTAAGTTTTCCGATGATGAAACATTAGCGGCTAACCTCAAGACTTACATTGATGGTTGTAAATACATCTGCACTGGCAACCTGACTTGGAGTCTTCAGACAGGCCGGTATGGCCTTTCGCAGCATTCAATTTCCGGGGGCTTGGCTATGCGCTTGTAAAGGGAAAGACTGCAACATCCACAATAGCTTCAGTTAGCTAGTCCTGCAGTAGTTTATGAACAGAAGTAATGGTGACGACTCCTTCGAAACAGCAAGCGCGCAATAAAGTACTTCGGACTAAGTCAACTCTCTCAATACCGTGCTACAAGATTACGCAATTGACTATAACGTTATCTGGTCATGTCACGATTGTAATTACCAAAGCCGCGGCGCCCAAGGCCCTTAGCGCTTATGAATCAGGTAAGGTAGCTAGCTCATCGTATGAACTTCATTTGTAATGGCCATACCTGCTAACTATAATTGCCGTGATCTGGCCGTTTCCCCATCGACTGCGGCATGATGCCGGCATACAAGTCTCTAGTTTTCTCCAATGCTGATTCTTTCTCAATCTTCGACTAAGTCCGCCGGATTGAAGTACCTGAGACGGGGCATCTTGGAATGATACGTAATTTGATATTACCCCTCATCCGTAGTACGTATCTATGCACCAACGCCATGCCACAGTCGATGGGATATGAGCTGACTAGATCAGTAGTCAAGTTAGACGCGTTGGTATTTCAGAGATATTCAACGGAAAGCGTTGGTGAAAGAGCACTTACGTGCAATCTTCACCTCTCGATAGTGCAGTTACATCGATCCACTGAAGAGACCCAAATACCATGGTGCAAGCGATCCCCGAAATAAGCAGGCAATGGAAGGTTGTCGGTGAAAATGGATCAGATTCTCTACAATTTTCGGATGAGAAGTCTCCAGAGGTCGGTGATAGCCAGGTTCTAGTCAAAAGTTGGTGCAACACGTTATCCCTGATCGCCCCTTTGTACGTGTTATAATCACTAACACCTGCTCCTAGTCCAAGGCGCCACCTTGAACGTTAGTACTCACTCCCGTTTGATTTATATTCCAGTTGACTGAGCTTGCCGATAGTACCGAGATGTCACAATTACTGAGGGCACATACCCTTGGGACGTCAAACCGGACGTTGTCCCAGGGTCTGACGGCGCAGGCACAGTACTAGCTGTCGGAAAGCATGTTACCCGATTCAAACCAGGCGATGAAGTGGTTACGGCGCTAGCTCAGAGATACATCGCAGGCCCACTCAGCGACGACCTTCCACAGTCTGGACTTGGTGCCGTACTCGATGGCACTTTTCGCACCATCGGAGTCTTCGGCGAGCAGGGTCTCGTCCCGCTGCCTCGAGGCTTGAGCTTCATCGAGGGCGCAGCCCTGACTTGTGCTGGTGTTACTGCTTGGAACGCCCTCTTTGGACTACCCGGCAGGCAAGTCTCGGCCGGGCAATGGGTTCTCACGCAGGGTACGGGCGGAGTAAGCATCTTTGCCATTCAATTCGCCAAAGCCGTCGGAGCGAGGGTCATTGCCACCACCAGCTCTGCCGAGAAGGCCAAACTTCTTGAGAGGCTCGGTGTTGACCATATCATCAACTATCGTGAGACGGTCGATTGGGGAAAAGAGGCCAAAAGGTTGACCGGAGGCGTTGGCGTGGATTTGGTCGTCGAAGTTGCGGGACCAACGACTCTGAGACAAAGTCTTGTCAGCTGCAGACTAGACGGAACTATCATCACCACGGGGTTTGCTGGCGGTAACCCGTCTGAGCACGACATGCCAACGTTTTTGGATTCGTGGCTGAGCCTAGTTACGGTTCGAGGAGTTTGGTGTGGCAGTCGGCTACAGCTTGAAGAGATGTCTCGAGCCATCGAGGCCGACGTAGACAGGTTGCGCCCTGTCATTGATCCCAAGGTCTTCAATCTGGAACAACTAAAGGAGGCGTACGAGTATCTGCAGTCAGGAAAACACCAAGGAAAAGTTGGCATTGAGATCAATTGAAGCGGCTGAGCATTGCTCAGATGGAAAATGTCTTTAATTCGCAATTCCTCCACGAAGGATGTCTCTTCGATGCAAAAACAAGGTTTCTAATGCATTCTTCGCTGGGCATCACTTGTGGACATGAACCAGGTCTTGATCTTTCTCTGTAACTCATCATCGTTGTTCAGTAGACACCAATGATTCAGAGTTTTTTGGTTAGGAAAGCCCCATCAGTATCCCAAGAGATATGTCTCTGGAAGCATGAGGCTCAAGGCAACCTTTCTGACTGAGTTTGCACTTGGTCAGAACGATGTACTAAGGGTGTTTTAAACCTTGACTTTGCGGCACAAACTACCAAACATCATGAATGAAGCATGAAGAGCAAATTGGCAGGACATTTGCTATTCGTATAGGTAGACGCATCGATGAACGAGGATAGTCTAAGAGACCCAGCAACTGATCATAGACTAAAGCACAACACCAACTTCGTCAAATGACTTGTAAACTGTGCCGACAACCAACTTGCTGCTTTCTGCTGAGTCATGGCTAACTTATCTCATACTCACCAATGCAGCTCAAGATTGAGAGATGCAAGAAGCAAAAGTCTAAGCTCCTAGTGTTTGGCCAAAGCTTCCCGAAAGGAGCTTCTCCGCAATGGGTAGACAAAGTCAATTATACTACACTCACTATAGGCACATGGCCTGTGTTATGCCCTTTGTTTTCAATAAGAGTAGAGTTCATGCAAACTTCGTGCCCCTAACTCTAAAGTCAAAATTTTCTGCCGGCAGATTATACCCTCAATCCGAAGCAATTCTGCCTCAGAGTGTCAACATTCTTCTACCTGCGGGGCAGAGATGTGTCACTGAGATCAATTTACGTCATTCATCCTTTTCATCTGCTCTCATCTCCAACACTCATGCTCATTTGCACATGTTTCGGATGATTGCTGACTGATATTTCGCTCGCGACCAATTCGTCTGGTCGTAGGAAGGAACCTTCCAAAGTCTCCTCATTCAATTGCCAGGTGCATCTTAAGCAAATCGTTCGGCTGAGCATTCGGCAAAATAGTCCCTCGCTTAACGATTGTCCACCAGCGAGAAGAACGGATCGTTAAACTTCCCGGGGAAACGAAACGAAAAGAGCGTTGCCCCAAAACGCAGAGACCATGACGGGACGAAGCTGAGGTGGTGCGCGTGTCCAGCTGGGAAGCAAATGCTTGATTCAGGCCAATCGTCTTGCAAAGATGTCGGACGTTAAACGTCCCGATACCTCACAAGTGCCATGCGTCTAAAACCTTCCGACTTTGGCGCAAACTTCATTAGATGACCAGAGCTCATCGTTGTAAACATGACTTGCTGAGACTGCGCTTATTGATGAATTACAACATCTCAACTGGCTTTTGAGGCTTCAACAACGCCTGTCCCACATCCCGGCTCCAACCTCTGTAGCGAGTGTCAGGTTAATTGCAGATTCGTGGAATCCGATGGGGGTCCCTGCTTTCGGGCTCTAGGCCGGTTGGTTCGACGCGCCCCTGACTCAAAGAGATTAGTCGGTGAAGACGGGAGAGAATAAGGGGTGGTGCGCCTCAACTGGGCAGAAGATAGCAACTTCACCCGCATATCAACTCGCACTCTAACAACGCTTGTTGGTCGATGTCATGTTCCTGATTGACATGAAACGCTGTCATTAGAAAGATGCACGTCTTGATCCCCACAAAATCCTTCTTGCTCAAGAATAAGCGCCTGATCGGTGCAACGGCCGACGCACTAAACAAACCTAGACAGATGATGTTGGCCATTTCACGTCATATCGACAGAGCCCGTTGATTCCGAATGGATCCAACCTAACAAAGCCCTGCAATATCCACCGAGCCGCGTTGCCAGGCATGCCAGTCATTCCCAAAATGTGTTGTTCACCCGTTCGGACGGATGAGGGTCTACAAATGTCCTCCAATCAGTGAGGCCATATTCTTCTTCTGTTGCGGTCGCCAAGACTGGATCTGGAAGATATATAACACATTACCTTGGCACCCTACTTGGCGTTTGTTTCCCCAGCCAGTCTCCGATTCTCACCACCACTCACTTTCTTGTTCGATTCACTATTACCGTCGTTCTCTTTTCTCCACGCCAAGATGGCCAAGTTTTTCGCCCCTGCTGCGGCTCTGCTGAACGTCGTTCTGGTAGCGGCGTCTCCTCGTGGCCACCACGGATCTCACATTCGTTACACAAACACCATTCCTCGCGCAAGCAACGCAGTAAGTCAGCCCTATGCGATCCACGATCCATCTGATGCGCGCCAAGACCCGGCAATCTGACTGACCCGTTTCTCGCCCACTTTAGACCGGCTGCGTTGTCACCAAGTACGACGACATTGCGAACGCCGTCAAGACATGCACCGATATCACGCTCTCTAACATTGCTGCGCCCTCCAACGGTGCTATCGATCTCTCCAAGCTCCAGACGGGTACCAAGGTCACCTTCGACGGCACAACCGTACGTTTCTTTTTCCGACTGGCGACTAGACGAAAAATTGGGTACTAACTCCGCGCTCAGACTTTTGCCGATACCGTCGACAGCAGCTTCGACCCCATCATCATCTCCGGAACCAACATTGTTGTTACTGGCGCTCCCGGACATGTGATCGAGGGCAATGGTGCGGCTTACTGGGACGGTCTTGGATCCAACGGTGGTGGCGACAAGTGAGTGACTACTTCCTTAAGGCAGACGAAGATTTAGAGCTAACCAGTGAAATCAGGCCTAACCACTTCGTTGTCGTCAAGAAGACCACCAACGCCAAGATCACCAACCTGAACATCAAGAACTGGCCCGTCCACTGCTTCTCCATGACCGGCAACCAGGGTCTCACTGTCTCCGGCCTCGTCCTCGATAACTCTGCCGGTGACGCGCCCAACTCCAAGAGCGGCAGCAAGGCCGCCGCCCACAACAGTGACGGTTTCGACATCTCCTCCAGCGACAACGTCCTTCTCGAGAACATCAAGGTACACAACCAGGACGACTGCGTCGCCGTCACCAGTGGAACCAAGATCACTGTCAACAACCTCTACTGCTACGGAGGTCACGGCCTCAGCATCGGCTCCATCGGCGGCAAGAGCAACAACACCGTTGACGGCGTTGTCTTTTCCAACTCCCAGGTCGTCAAGAGCTCCAACGGCTGCCGTATCAAGTCCAACTCCAACACCACTGGCGAGGTCAGCAACGTCACGTACAAGAACATCACCCTCACCGATATCGACACCTACGGCATTGATGTCCAGCAGGATTACCTCAACGGTGGCCCAACTGGCTCGCCCACCAACGGAGTCAAGATCTCTGGCATTCACTTCATCGATGTGACTGGAACTGCCACTAGCGACGCCTACAACTACTACATTCTCTGCGGTGACGGCAGCTGCTCCGACATCACCTTTGAGAACACCAAGATCACGGGAGGCGGCAAGACCAGCAGCTGCAACTTCCCCGCCAGCGGATGCCCGGCATAATCGAAAAGACCGTTCTCTGTAAATATTCAAACAATGTGAATAAGGATACAACGCATATATTACGATCTCGTTTTCGCCGACGGCTTCGGCAATCCGGCACGGGGCATGTGGGACTTCCGGCGCCGGGTGGGTCCTGGAACAGCTTAGCTAATTGAATCATCTTTCATCATCAGATGCCCTAGCTCGCTCAGTGAACAGTGAACAGTGAACTGACATGTCTGCTAATCAAGTATGAATGATCTTTATGACGGTTATCGAGACTTTCGATACATCCCCGGATATTGGTGACCGTATTGTAGCTTTTGTTGGCTCCTCATTGTCACGTCTTCTGGCAGAGCCGTTGTGTTCCGTCCACAGTCTTTTAGGGGCTTGACCAGCGCCCTCCGTGGCGCCTTGGCAGACCCCTCAGACTGCATTTAAGCAGCAACGACCCCTAACCCCCCAAGCCTGCACTACCTTACCGTCCTTCCTATGAACATTGCAGCGACCGGAAATGGACTCTGAAAATATACGAAATCAGCCTTCGAGCAGCGCACCACGTCGACAAGCGCTCAATGTGAGCATTGAGGTCAAAAAAGGCTGGGCGTTGCTAACAATCTCGCAAGGTCTGCGCGCCATGTCGTGAGAGGAAGACGAAATGTGATGAAGCGAAACCTTTTTGCGGGCGATGTAGAAGGTTGGGGCTGCAATGTGCATATATCGAGACCGTCACATCGAAGTAATGTAGTATGCTTGCCCTCGTGAAGAGTTACAGTCGACTGACTTTCATCAAGAACCTCTCTGTCACGGAGTTGAATGACACACTGAAGCGGATGGAAGCTAAGCTGGATGCTCTCATGGAGAGTACTCACGACTTTCGAATCACTTCAGATGGGCAGTCACGGCTACAGAACCATCACGAACCGACAGTTGAGAACCCTGACCCGATGGAGGCAGTCAGTCCGATGAGCGTATTCTCGCCTTCCAAGCTGGGATCGGTCCAGATCCGCCAGGAACTCGCCATCCCGGAGAAGCACTACACGGCACCACAGCATCTTCTCTCCTGGCCTTGTTCTCCGGTCACTCTGACGGAGCTTGATCTACGATACCCAGTCGCGTCGGAGATTCAGCGACCCAAGATGCGCAGAAGTAGAGCACCCCCACGATGCCTCGTTGAAAGTTCCTCGCGAGATGATGGTTGGCTGTCCAACCTGTCGCTGGCGCAATTGCGTGACCTAGCCGACTCTTACTTCAGTCACTTCCACCCGCAGTATCTTGTGTTAGACGAAGACCGATTCTATAGCCATCATCTCAATCAAGCTCTCAGAGTGGGGTTTGCTCGCAATCTTGATAGCTGCTTGGTGGCACTCGTCCTCTCGCTCGGCTCTGTAGCTGCCTGCCAGACTGGTAAAACAGAATGGGCCCAGTCCGACTCAACGGATGCCATGTTAGATCACGAGGCTGGTCTCGGGTTCTACACCGTTGCGTGCGATATGTTCCGAGATGTTGAAGAAACCGACTGGGTGAGCGTCCAGTGTCTTTTGCTCATGGCGTAAGTAAAGCTTGGATCTCCTGTAGGGAGGCATTTTGAACGCTAATGGCGCTTGACAGTCTTTACAACTCATCAGTCTTGAGAATTCATGACTCTTGGAGTTTCATTCACAAAGCGTGCTCTCTGATCATGATCTTGCTGCCGCTGTAGGTCCGGTGATTTGTAGGTTGTTGGCCAGGATGCGAAATTCACTAACAGGTTGGCATCAGGCAGGCGAAACTTGAAGCGCACCACTGCCAGCTGTACTGGATTGCGTATCTGCAAGAAAGGTACCAACACTTTCGGCTTTGGCCCTCAAAGTCTTGCGTGCTAATCAAGTCACAGCCAAATTCTTGTCGAGTATGACTTCCCGCCTAGCGGCTTGAGTAGTCTCGAAAGTGCAGTGCCCTTGCCGCTACTGCCCGACTCTGGCGCAGACTCTCAGGGCAAAGACACGCAATTCTACTTCTTGGCACTTGTTGCTATGAGGAGACTCCTAAACCGAATACACCTTCATCTGTATAACAAAGGTCAAAGAACCTCCGTTGTGCACGAGATTTGTTGCGAATGCTGATTCAACTATAGAAAGAGTTCAGCCCCCATCCCATTCTATTCTGGGTGAATTGAGCCGTCAAATCGAGGAGTGGAAAGCGTGTCTCCCAGTCGCGCTCCAATTCGAGACCTTCTCGCTTGTCGAAGAGGTCAGGCTCCTTTCCTCGCATCCAGTCAGACCAATGCAACAAAGGTTGAGAGGACACCTGAAGGCACGCTATTGCGCTGCAAAGACGATC
The DNA here is from genome assembly GCF_030867565.1 of Colletotrichum costaricense. NCBI lineage: Eukaryota > Fungi > Ascomycota > Sordariomycetes > Glomerellales > Glomerellaceae > Colletotrichum > Colletotrichum costaricense. The sequence continues at coordinate 344,493 of NW_026848257.1, read as the reverse complement.
CTCTACCGTTCTCACGTGCACCGCTGTCTACATGCCTCGGCAATCTCTGCTCTATCCGACGAAGACATGTTAGGCGCCAAGGTAGCGGTTTCCTCTGCCATCATTGGGGTATTGCATGGTGGGATTCTCCAGGAGCCATTCGGGCTCCTTCTCTTCCCCATCAACTCTTGGAGAACGTAAGCATCCAGTCACTCTTGATGACCGACGACCGACTAGCTGATGTGCCTCATAGTCTTTTCGGAATCGAAATTCAGATCAAGTTCATCCTACGCAATGAAGAGCTGTCTAAAATCCTATTGCCGGAAGGCTGGGAAATCACACACCAGGCTCGAGAAATGGCAGCCGGAGCGGCGTCTCGGTTTTCGCCAACGATTGCGAAGGATTGTGAGATTCTTCGCATGCTGTCTTGATCAAGGGAGATGTATGAATCATCCAGAACAGAAATAACCGCAACCAGCGTGTCATAGTTACCAACAGCTACTCTATACCCGGTTCGTGACCTCAACTCAATGAACCCACTGGAAAGCATTCGCCGACCGGAATCTGGCGCCCAGCCCTTCCTCCCTAGAATCCCTTGCCGCACTCACCCTGAGCTCCGCGTTGGCCTCCACCACCCACTTCTGAACGCTATCATCCCAGTATGATATGCTCACCTTGTCGAGAGTCGTCCGAGCGGTCACTGTCTCTCCGGGCCGTACGAGAACCTTGTTCCAGCCCTTAAGCTCCTTGAGCGGGCGGCCCAGCCGAGGCTTCGACACAGGAGCGACGTAGAACTGCACAATCTCTCTGCCTTCGCGCTTGCCCGTGTTCGTCACGTCAACTTCGACTTCAATCCTTCCGGTCTCCTCTAGTACGTCGGCACTCAGTCTTAGGTTGGAGTACTCAAAGGTGGTGTACGAGAGACCAGCCCCGAAAGGGAACAGTGGTTCGATCTTGCGGTGATCGTAGTACTTGTACCCAAGATAGATGCCCTCTCCATAGTGAACCACGTCGTTCTCACCGGGATAATTGTCGAATGATGGCGTGTCCTCAATGCGGCGCGGGAATGTGATTGGAAGCTTCCCGCACGGATTCGCCGCCCCAAGGAGGACGTCCGCCAAGCTGTTACCCAGCTCTTGACCTTGGTACCAAGCTTGAATGACAGCCGGGACCTCTTCAATCCAGGGTATCGTGATGGGGCTTCCCGTTTGGTTTACCACGATAACGTTGGGATTCGCCTTGGCCACGGCAGAGATCAGCTCGTTGGACCGGCCAGGCAAGTCCATGGACACCATGTCGCTCGTCTCCGTCTCCCAGTCCTGGTCCTTTCCTACAACGATGACGGCAACATCACTCGTCCTGGCAAGCTCGATGGCGTTTTGAAACATTGCGTCAAGGTCTCCGGGGTTCTCTAGGAACCCGATGCGACCGCCATCTTGGACCTCCTCACGCTCCAACATGCCCATGTATGTCAAATCATACGGCTTCGGTTCGCGGCTGAGCGATTCAAGCACAAGTTCATATGATCTACCAGCTTCGAGGGCGACATCGACTCGCTCCTCGGGTGAGCCGTAGCTCATGAAGAGAGATGACTTGGGCGACCACCACCTCCGCTCGATATCAATAATGACCTTTCCGTCGAGGATCAGCTTGCCAGGGCCACAGCTTGAGAGGGATAGCTGATGAACCCCACTCGTCTTTGGCGTGAGTATCGTCCTGGCACGGTAGGAATATCGCTCTCCCGTCGTCAGCTCAGGGGGGAGCCCATCGTAGCAAACCAGGTTCGAACTCGGCCGGTGCTCTACCATGAACCGGTCGCCTTCGTGCTTCATGTTTCTCCAAAGAGACAAAACAAATCCAGCACTGTTGGTTTCGGGGTTTTGCATGACAGTAGGGTCCATGAGAGGTAGGTATCGATGCGTAAGGATTCCGGGTTCAGTTGCAACCTTGGCTGTCGGGTACGTCTCAGAGAGCTCCCTTTTGAAAGATTCAAAAGGTGTGGTACGGTAGTGAGGCGCGAGGTTGGAGCTACCACCTCCCGTGGCCACCGATCTGGCGGCGTTGGGGCCGATGAAAGCAATGGTCTTACCACTGATATCTGTGAGGGGTAAGGTCGACTTATCGTTCTTCAGTAGAACAATGCCTGCATGTTTCGTTAGTTGACTTCACTTGAGCATCTCTCTTGAATGGGCACAAACCTTCTGCACCTGCGCGACGCAGAATCTTCCGATGCTCGGGGAGATCAACGGCTCGCTCCGGCTCTTCCTTCCAATCTGGTACCTGGCTTTTGCCGGTCTTGTGCAGTAGCTCCAGGACTCTTGCAGCAGATGCATCAATGAAAGAGGTGTCAACCAGGCCTTTGCTATGTGCCTCGAGAAGGTGTTTGCCCCTTCGCCTGACTGGTCCAGGCATCTCCAGATCCAATCTGATTCTTCGTTAGTCAAATATTCGCCAAAGGCGGTGGCTTCTGATTCAAGGCTTACCCTGCTGTCAACGAAGGCACGATGCTATTCGTCCCAAACCAGTCACTCATCACCAATCCATCCCAGCCCCATTCGCCACGGAGAATGTCCCTGATGAGGTAGTGATGTGCTGAGCAGAAGTCGGCATTGATCTTGTTGTAAGCTGTCATGATGGACCACGGGTTACTATCGCGGACTGCAATTTGAAAAGGCTGCAGGTGAATTTCGCGTAGAGCACGCTCGGGGATCTTCTCGTCTATGAAGAAACGGCGATTCTCCTGGTCGTTTGCGGCGTAGTGCTTGACGCAGGCTCCGATACCAGCAGCTTGGATCGTGTTGATGTACTCGGCGGCCAGTTTGCCCGTCAGGAAAGGGTCTTCGCTGTAGGCTTCGAAGTTACGCCCGCCTAGTGGAGTACGAGGGATGCATACTATGCAGGTGTCAGACTGATACCAGGATCTGAGGCTTCCACTTGCAGTAGGCAAGACCTTACCTGTTGGGCCTAGAAGAACATCTACTCCTTTGCTCTTGGCTTCCGCTATCAAGATCTGTGAGACATCGTTGATCACTTGCTTATCCCACGTAGCAGCCAGCGACACCCTTTCGTGTTTGTCAGTCATGTCTGAATTCAGGCGGGAGCTGCTACAGTTACTCACCCAGACGGCAACGAGGCTGCAGTGACCCCATCAACAAAGATACCACCGCGAACTCCGGTAGGCCCATCAGAGGTCTTGATTCGGGAGATGCCCAATCTCGGGATGGGATTCGTCCGCCAGAGGTCTTCGCCTGTCAGTAGCAACACCTTCTCCTCGAGAGTCATATGTTTTAACTTTTCTCGAGAGAACGATTTCGCGTCTTGGGGTGCTTGAGGCACATTGATGCGCGATGCATCATGGTCTCGGCCTCGTTTCTCAGTGTCAAACATGTTGCTAGTAAGTGATGGGTTTAAGGTAGGAATTGAGCGTGAGCACTAAGGAAACTGAAGTTAGAGATGATCCCTTTGCGTGCCTCCAAGAAACCAATGAGTTTAACAGACCCTCGCCCAGGTTCAGAGTAGGGGCTCATTTATAAGCAGCGAAGATTGACTTCCTTATGAGTATAAGCCAATGCAGGAGACTTAGGGACAACGCATGCTAGGCTGGGTTCTGTAATGCCTATCATCGGACCGAGTCCGTTTCTCCCCGGCAGGATTAGTTGCAAATCGCCAAGCAGCATTCGTACAGCTCCCGACGTGTCGGGATGGGCAACCATGCGGGTTAGACTCCCGACCCCACCAAAGACGAGGGGCACGGAGTCAGTCCGTCTCTCCCCGCGCCTACGTGACACCCTTGCCGTTTTGGGGAATAGCCTCGTCCCTCGAGAACAATGCCAAGACCTGGGGAACCCTCCCCCGCAGAGCCGATCCGGGGTCGGACTCGAACGGAACCAGATCATGGGGTCAGGTTCGACGCCATGTCGTATGTTACCGGGTAGAGCTTATCGAGCCTAGATTCTACTTGCTCGAGGAAACATTCCTCCTTGAATATGTCTGTTGGTTGGCGACTATGTTAGATCATGGCTGTCATACAGCATAAATAGACCCGCGAAGCCCGGGTGAGGAAGTCATCATTCTCACAGCCATCTTCATCTATACTGGCCTTTGAATGTCCAACAAGATGGACTCCGAGTCTCTGCCCCCGCGGGCCCAGACCGTGGAAGAGATCCTGGCCTCAGACAACCACTCTGCCCTCTCCTCCCTCACTCCATCCCTCATCCGCCTCTACAGTATCCTCGCCCCAGCCTGCCTCGTCGTCTGCGCAACAAACGGCTACGACGGCTCCGTCCTGACGGGCCTCCAAGGCGTCGCCGCCTGGAACCGCGAATTCGGAAGTCCCAAAGGCGCCCTTCTCGGCTTCACCAGCGCGGCCTACCCCCTCGGCGCAATCATTTCCACCCCCTTTTCCGCCTTCGTCTCGGACCGCTTCGGACGGAAATGGTCCATCCTCACGGGTAGCAGCATCATGATTATTGGCGTGCTGATCCAGTGCCTCAGCCACTCCATCGGACAATTCATCGGCGGCCGCATCGTCGTCGGCTTCGGCATCACCATGGCCCTCGCCGCGGCGCCGGTGCTCATCTCGGAGCTCGCGCACCCAAGGCACCGCGTGTTATTCGGCTCGCTCTATAATACCAGCTTCTACCTCGGCGCCCTCACGGCGGGGTGGGTGACGTTTGGGAGCTACCGCATCGCCGGTTCGTGGGCGTGGCGGCTTCCTACAATGTTGCAGGCGCTCCCGGCGGTCATCCAGATGGTTTTCGTCTGGTTCCTAGACGAGTCTCCTCGTTGGCTTTGTTACAAGGACCGAGATGACGAGGCATTTAGCATCCTTGTGAAGCATCACGGGGGTGGGGACCCGTCCGACCCGCTGGTCGTTGCAGAGTTCCACGAGATGAAGGTGGCTTTGCAGCTGGAGAAGCAGGTCAAGGATGTAGGACCAAAGCTCTTCTTCAAGACACCGGCCAACAGGAAGAGACTCTTAATTCTCCTTACTCTCGCCGTGTTCGGCCAGTGGAGTGGTAACGGTTTGGTGTCATACTACTTGACAAAGATATTCACCAGCATCGGCATCACTAGCCAACGCGAGCAGACCATGCTCAACGGAGTCATCAGCACCGTGAACTACGCCACGGCTCTGTTTGCGGCAGCGCTTTCAACTAAGATCGGCCGCCGGTGGATGTTTGTCGGAGGCGGCATTGCCATGTGGCTCACCTTTTCGTCGCTGACGGCCAGTATCGCGGTGTACAACACAACGGGCACTACGGCTGCTAGCCAGGCTGCGCTCGCCTTCATCTTTATCTTCTACGCCGCCTTCAATATCTGTCTCAACCCCTTGCTCTTCCTCTACCCCACGGAGATTCTTCCGTTTAGGCTTCGGGCTATGGGTCTTAGTGTCCTCGTCTTTGCTAACAAGGCCGCGTCGTTCTTCAACCAGTTTGTCAATCCAATCGGTATGGACTCTCTGGGTTGGAAGTACTACTTGGTATATGTGGTGTGGCTTGTGATTGAAGTGGCCGTCTTTTACTTCTTGTACCCTGAGACCAGAGGCCACAGCCTAGAACGCATGCAGGAGGTATTTGGGGAAGAGGTGAAGGATGATGGGCTGGACGAGAAGGGCTCGGTAGCCAAGGATATGAGGGTCATAGAACACAGGGAATGAATGAAGTCGTGGCAGCCAACGACAACCTGTCAAACATCACGCCGGTTTCTGTACATGTATACTCGTGATGATATGTGATGTTCAATTCTCAGTATTTCAGGTAATTTACTTAGTTCTCTGTACTATAGCACACTTCATCCAGGCCGAGCAATGAAGCTGAACAAACTGAAGGGGATGAAGGGCGATGATAGGTCTCGAAGAGGTGATTGGGAATGATGACTATCTCTGAAAGGCACTCACTCCTCTCATACCTGCGGGTGTCAAGGTCAAGGTTGATCATTATCTTCTTGGAGTTGGCAATGCCGGCGCTGAGGTGCAAAACCTGGTCAAATATTTTGCCATCATAACGGCCAGTCAACCGCAAGACAAAACGCGAAGTTACGTGCCACTCGAGCACCCATCTCAGAATAAGCTCAGAGCAAGCCCAAACATTCAGAATAAGAGCCATCCTTGTAATAATCAATGCCAAAAAACGCAAAATGAAAGGGACGAGACTCGAACTCGCGCGGGTTGCCCCACCAGGAAACAGATGTTAAGCTGACCTTAACCTGGCGCCATAACCAACTCGGCCACCCTTCCGTGACGATGCTCGCTCCGAGGAAGGTCCTCGATGCGATTGCGGATACCGGTGAGAGCCGGGGAAGTTATTCATATTCCGGGTTGTGGTTGAGTGGGAGTTTTGTGTGCGGGTGGGCGGGCTCCGTCAGGGCTATGGAGCCAGGTTGAGAAGTGATCCACCGGCGGGCGGAGGGGACCATGTGAACATGCAATGCGAAAAGTGTGTTCCGTAGGAGATGACACTCCCGAGACGATGGCGTTGACGCGGCGGCTCCGGAAGCGCGCGGGAAGAAGCTTCGGCATCCCGTCGAGGCCCGCGGCCGTCCTGGGAAGAACCTGGGCGCGACGTCACGGTGCGAGAGGGCTACGTTCATGCCAGCGGGCGGCCTCTGTAGTACATTCTGTATATCGCGAACGCAGCAGGCTGTGTGAGAATGCGCCACTATCACCTGTTGGATATCGCGATATCCTCACGTACATCTTGAACTGTTGGCTCATCTAGAGATGCAGTCAGTCAATGACGTCGAATAAAGCTCCCAACAGCGTTTGGTTGACGAACAAAGCCGTTGGTCCGTTGCGGCTGAGACCCGACGGATGGGGGATACTTTCCGCCAATGTGCCCGCCAAACCGCAGCCGGTTCACAACGTGCCAAATGCACAAATTAGGGGAAATGTCTTGGCATAAAACATGCAAAAGTCGAAACGCTGTTGGTGTGCGCAAGTGAGGCATTGGAGGAATGCACACACGACGCAAAGTCCTTATTCACCAGCTGGTCATCACAACTCCAGGAAGCACCCTATGTGGTATAATGTTCATCGTGCCGCTATCCGGCATAAACAATGCTGCGGAGTGCAATTGCATCACGAGAACAAGGCCCGCAGAAACGTCAAAAGTCTCGTCCCGCCGCGCCCCGAAATACAGAGTTGCCAAAAATACCCGAACAAGATTGACTATTTAAGAGTCTGGGAGGAAACCAATATTGGCTGGCAGAGACCAAGTTAGCAACTGGCAAATCGTACAGTATGCACTAGGCACGCAAACCCGGCCCTGCATCTTGAATTCTTGGATGATCACCAACAAGGTCAGGGCATGCCCGTGGCCGCCGTAATGCACTGCCACTCGCCTTTCCAACACTATTGAGTATTGACTCTTTTAGTGAGAAAAGCCAAGTTTTTCTCTCTTCTTCATCGAACCGGTCATTCGTCTCTTTCTTTATTGTTTCTTTTCGTCTGGTCTCATTTGATCTGATCTGACCAATGCCAAAGTAAACAAATCAGACTTTTCTCTGAACGAATGGGATGAACATGCATAAACCAGAATAAACAACGGACGCGCGTTCTCCACTCTCAGCTCACCCCCTTCCAAGATTTTTTTCCTCACCTTCTTCCTGATCCGGTCGGTAACCTGTGCCGTTGAACTCTGTTTGCCCGTCTTGCGTCTAGCGCCAGGTACAGCAACCTCATGATTCGTCGCGTACCTGGATTCGCTCCGCTGACGAGTCTGCATTGGAGAGATCGTTTGTGTCCAGACGGAGGTAACACGATCGGGGTTTCCAGAAGTTTTTGCCTCCGTATGAAATCGCGCTCAACTACCAGTGAGCGAATGAGTTCACACACATCCCAAGCCTGCCGAACAACGGCGTCCGACGGCGCGACACCGAACACGAAGCCGTCTCTTCCCGTCACCAGTTTTCCAGATCATGTTGCGAGTTCTCTTACTCGGGTCCAAGCTCTAAATTTAGCTTGCCACTGCGCCTGGATATGTGGGAATGCGTTTCCTCTTTCGTCCACTCTCCCAATACCCACTCTCTACCGTGCATCAGTGTGAGCTCGTATGAATACACAGTCCTCTTTCTCCCGAGTCTCGAATCTCTCTCTCTCTTCCAGAGTTTCTAACTTCTCCAGTCTCCTCTCGCTTCCTCAGCGGGGACGTGACATCCCCTGATCAGGAGAAGGAAATATGAACCAAAGAGAGAAACGGAGCCCGTTCGACGGTCCAGACCTCGTATGCCTGCCAACAACCCAGGTGCCTATACCAAGTGCGGCCTCCTCGACGGTGGGGATTGATCAGCACCATCTCATTTCCCGACGTCTGGGGGGTGGGATGCCAAATGGGTGGTGGTGGTGGTGGTGGTGACCATGGGGGTGGATGGGAGGGAGGCTCCTCTTGGCCGGCTTGGCTGCCACCGCGCTTGGCCCAATTACATCGTAAATCGAGGCCGGGCAATGGGTGTGCGGCCCGCAGCACACCTCTACCTTGAGGCTAACCGAACCGATTCGTTCATTTGCTCGGGAGGAACAGCTCGAGCCCTGTATGACGCGATTAGACTGCTGAATACTCACTGCTATGAATCTTCACACACTGAACGGTGGGGAGTACTTTGAGTATGTCACATAGAAAGATATTCGTCAAGTGTCACAGAGTCACCGGGCATTTGAAATGACAATGAGTGTATGGATTAATCACATTTTTTCTCCATCAGTCTATCCTCGATCTATCCATGATTATGATACCGAAAAAAACACATGTCCAGAAGGGGGAATCAAAAGACACCTTGCCAATGCGCTAGAAAAATTTGACCACAAGACGAGTGAGTGCACTACTCTCCTCGCGCCTCTTAGTAGAGGAGGGCGAAAGCGCCGGCAACGACGGCCAGAGCACCGGTGGTGAAGGCCTGGAGGCCGGCGGCGCCAGAGCCAGCAACCGCGGAGGGCGTGCTGCTGGCGCTGGATCCAGAGCCGGATCCGCTGCCGGAGGAGCCGGAACCGGAGGTGGCAGAGGGAGCGGCAGTGGAGACGGTCGAGTTAGAACCGCTGCCAGAGCCGCTTCCAGAGCCGGAGCCGGAGCCGGAGCCGCCGCTGGTGCTGTTGCCGGAGCCAGAGCTGGCGCCAGAGGAAGCGCTGGGCTTAGCGGTGGCAGTACCGGAGGCAGAGGCGGTCTTGGTGCTGGAGGGAGTGTCGAAGGTGGTGGGGCAGGTGAGGTTGAACAGAGGGGTGGTGGACAGGTCCTTGGTGATGGCGAACTTCATAGAGTTGTCGGGGTTGGAGTCGCGAAGGTTGTACCAGAAGGTGGGGACCTTGTTGAAGAGCTTGCGGCAACCGACCTCCTGCCAGTACTTCTGAGCGTTCTTGGCGCTGGGAACGGCCTGGTCCCAAGTCTCGCCGGTGACGGGCCAGCCGGTCTCGGTGACCCAGACGGGCTTGCCGCCAGCGGTGGCGACGGTGGCATCGTAGGCCTTGTCGAAGAGGGAACCAGCGTTGTCGATGGTGTTGCCCTTGTCGTTCTCGTAGTAGGGGTACTCGTCAACACCAACCCAGTCAACGGCGTCGAGGACGGGCTTGTTGGTGGAGTTTCCCCAGACATCCCAGGTGTCGACGTGGCCGATGGAGACCTTGGACAGAGGGGTGTCCTTGAAGGCGGTCTTGAAGTCGTTGATGAAGCCGACGAGGGTCTTGGGGTCCGCACCGACACCAGACTTGTTCTTGACACCGGTGACGGAGTTGCGGTACAAGTCCTCGGAACCGATGGAGGCACCGATGATGAGGTCGGTGAGCTTGGTGCCGTACTTGGTGACGGCGGTCTTCAGGGCATTGATCTCCTTGTCAATGTTGTCGGTGCCGGAGGTCCAGATACCGAGAAGGATGTAGGTCTTGGTCTCGATGGCAGCCTCGAAAGCCTCAATGGGGTCCTGGGTGGAGTAGGCCTGGATGTTGGTGTAGAGGCGGACGGCGTTGAAGTCGCCGGGAGCACCCTCGAGGCCCTGGGCAGTCTTGAACTCGGCCTCGAAGTCGGCCTTGAACTTGGCGGAGCGGTCGGCCTTGGTGGCACCAGAGTTGAAGCCGAGGTAGTTCTGAGCCTCGACGGTGGCCGCCAGGGCAGTGAGGGCAGCGAGAGAGATGGAGGCCTTCATTTTGATTGGATTAATGCGTTAAGAAACGGTCGAAATAATAAAATCGTCGAGCAGAGGAAAAGGGTCCCAGGGTGGTAATTAAGGGCGGACTGGGAAAGACCTTTTTTGGCGTTGTTCCGAGACTCTTTGGCTGTGACTATAATAAACAAAAGAGTGTAGTGAGTTGGTGGTTGTCGTGGACCAAAAAGAATGACTGGGAAGAGTGAAAGAGTGAACAGGTCCAAAGGAGGAATCGACAACGGGTGGGACAAAGATGTCTATAAAACACAAAAGGAGGGAAGACGGGGGTCACAGTCAAAAGAGGAGTGGAGTGAAGGAGGAGAGAGAAGAAAAGAGTGGAGGAAAACAATGACGGTCGTATTGGCACGTCACGAAATTAAGGAGAGCCCGGGGGTACGGGGTACTTGGGTACCTCACTTGCATATGTACATCACGTGAGGGCACACCACACCGCACACCTACGCAGTAAATCCCAGGGGAGACTCGAAGACCTGACCTTCAGGGCGGTAGCTCCACCGAGGTGTCCAAGTTTGTTTTCCGGGGCTGAATCGATACGTGGATACCTGGCAATCGAGGCCTGGCAAAGTTGGAACCTGAGGTGGCAGTGGATGGGGGGAAAAAACCAGGCACCACCAGGCATGAGTAGGTACATCGGGTAGGTACCTGGCATTAGCAGCCAGCCCGCTGGGGCCGCCTCCACTTGTGCTGCCACTTGCGCTGCCACTTGTGCTGGAGGGCACCTGAACTTCCTCAATCCTCAAGGACCTGAAGATCTCTCAGCCAATGCATGCACCTGAAGCGTCCCCATTGGACGAACCAACGCTTTGGCTGACGCAGGGGGAACTTGGTGGAAAAGAACGGACCATGCATTGACACCGAATTGCTCCTTCTTCGCCGATGTGTCCCATCATCTATGCATCTCTGCCTGCATCTTTCGCTGTCATCAGCCCGTATAACGTACCTCCACTGACGGATATTCAATATTTATTCTGTGCGCTGTGCCTGGACTCCCGCCCATTGTCACGCCTGCATGCATGACGCTGTCCACTCAACATTCTCTCTTGACTATTCTCATATCTACACTGGTAACTGCATCGATCCCTTGGTGACGCCGGACAGCCGAAGCCTGGACCGCCAATGGACACGGCCACGCAGTAGATACGCACAAATAGAGCACAACCCAACGCCACTACGCGATCGCCAACATTCCTCTCTCGTGTGAGCTGCGTCAGTCTTTGCCAGGACCCTACCCGCTTGCCTGATCATGGGTGAGACATTCGGAATCAAACCAGCTCATGTCTTGGGTCGGTGCAATGTTCCAAGAAGAAACAAATCTAACAGCTGAATCCGCCACCCCGTCCGCCATGGCGCCATGCGCGCTTAGCTAATCGCCACATCATGCACGCCTTAGGGAGAGATATGCAAGGATATGCAAGCATTCTGCACTACTTCAACGACCATATTGAATGATGTGTACGTAGTAATAGCATGTGAATGTTCTCTATAACGGCTGTTTCCTATACGCTATGTCGAGCATACCCAGGGTCTATGCATGATGGCTTCTTTCAGGTCGAACTCCAGAGGCCAAGCTCCCGGCCCAAGACATGGTCGCAGGCCTCAAGCATCTACTTGCATCTTGAAGTCGAGGATTCTTCAAGTCTCGAAAAGGCCAACCGGACCATCTTCCCACTCCAACCACCTCTCCATACTCTGGTACATCTTGCTGCAAGCCCTCTCGTCCTCTCCCGTGATAAGCTTGGCATCAATCTCGTAGCCCAAAGTACTCTGCGCAGCTCCGAGGTATCTGTATCCCGCAGGATACCTAGCCAGCACCTCGTCCGCGAAGACTGGTGCCCTGGCCCCATCCACGGGTACAATCTTGTCCTTTTCATATATAAGTTTGACGTACGCAGCTTGCCAGTATTTCTCATCCCTCTCGATGCCATCACCTCTCTCTCCCTTCGTCTTCTCATAGAAAAAGAGGAACCGACAGTCACAGTCGACGTCGTACTCGTAGCCGTCGTGGTGCTTGAAGCGTTGGGTAATGGTGGCCTTCATCTTGCCCACGGCGCGGCCCGTATCTGGTTTCAGCTCAACAAGAGTGCCGCATTCACGGTGCATGATGGAGGCCCCTGACGACTTGCCCGCGATGGACATGCGAATGAAGTCGCCAATGGGCTGTGCGCCGCTCCAAGCTGTGACATGCCATATGGCGTTAGCTTCAGGGGCAAGCAAGATACTTCTGAGAGTAGAAGCATCGTGGGAAGGGCCTTGGTGATTCAACGCACTGGTCCAAACGTAGGCATCCTTGGTGAAGAGGGAGCGGTAGTTGGCCCATTCGCTTGCATCGCGGTAGACAGGCCAGCCTTTGCAGAGCTCAGAAACGGCGAGACGGTCGAGGAGTTCGGTGGAGTTACCTCCGATGTGGGAGAAATGGCGGGTATGTAGGTCTGTCATTGTTTGAGAGCTGATGTAATGAAATGATGCTTCAATAGGGGTCTGAATCTCTGCAAAGCCGTGGTGAAGTCGTGGCTGAGGTCGGGGTGACTATCGTAGTATGGCAAAATGCGAGTGTTATGATTGAGACGAGGAGAATTAACATGTCCGCTCTGGGTACGTAGGCAGGTAGATGTAACAGACCTTCCCAATTCAAATGCTAGTCCCTACTTCAATGTAACAGCTTTGCTTCCCCTATTCATCCAGGCAAATCAGAGCATCGTCACACTTCCGAGGTCCGTACCTCCACCAGCAGAGCAGCTACAAACGTGAAACCACGTGGAAACGAATCGTCAGAACCAGCAAAATTCTCTGAATCAAAAACCTCAACAGAAGTATATACAAAATGTTGAAAAAACCAAAAAACGAACAGACCGGGGGGTCTGTTCAACGCTCTTTGCCTGCAAGGGGCTTCGAACAAGAGCGCTCGCCAGGTTTCACGGAGGACCTGCTAGCACGAGTATATTTTTACCCTGTCCGCCACCCAATTGAGCCACGCACTCAATGACGTGTGGGTGTCCGCTGATGGGAGGATCAGTGGCTCTTTCGAATAAGTAAGGTAGGAGGTGTCGGCTTGCGGGAAGGAGAGGACGGGAAGGAGAGGACGGGAAGGAGAGGACCTTGGTGCCTTCCTCGTAGATGTCTAACCTTGCCGGGACGGGAAAGCACCTTGGGCAGTCCCGGGCACATATTCACGAGAGCTTCGCGGAGAAAGAAGCAAGACCTTGAGGGCCAGGGAAGGTTCCAGAGACGGCAACGGTCTTTGATTCTACTCCATCTACCTCGCCAAGACAGTCCTTCCTGTTATCTATCCCATATCAATTACCCTTGATATCCAGCAACTCCAAGCTCTCTCAGACAAATGCAAGAATGAGATTACTGGCGACGCTCTCAAGTCCACTTCTTCCATGGAACATTCAGAAAGATGAGGACCACCAGCAGAACAACCAGCAGAACCAGGGGATACTTACACCACTGGACAGATGCCGCAGGGCCACCCCCATGACAAACACACGTCTTCATATCCAGTGTTCCCTTCCGCTGGAGTCTCACGCGCTTTAACCCACGACTCACACTACTATCACTACCGCTCCCACTCTCACTCTCATCCTCCGCATCAGTCCCACGAACCGGCCTATACACCTCACCCTTCCACCATCGCAGCGGCGGCGAAACAGGCAACCCAGGAGAATACATAATCCTCCTCAATTTTGACACCCCTCCTCTTCTACCAACAGCAATCGCAAACCCAGCCCGCCCAGCAACGGGTGTACTGGCAGGCGTCCTCGGAATACCCACAGTACCAGGACTAATCCCACCACCAGGCGTCACCGCGCCGGGGCTATCTTTCGTTCGCTCCAGTTCGGCAACCCCCCAATATGTTGATGCCGGCGAGTCCTCCGTCGAGGGGTACGGCGACTTGTTTCCCCAATCCTGATCCGTTCCCCAACCCCGATCCGCTGTTTCCGAGAACGATTCATCGGGAGTACGCTCTAGAACGGTATCCCATAACGTTTTACATGTCGACACTGTCGCGGATGGAGGGCTCACGGGAAACGTCGGGGTATCGGCGGAGTCCGGGGACGCTATTGTCGAAGGGGTCGGGGGAACCGGGTGGTCTGGCGTCCAGGGCGCGGGGCTGCGGCCGGCGAGGAGAGGACTGTTTGCGTGGCGGCGGATGCGAATTGGGTTTGGGGCGCGGCGGCGGCGGGGGGAGGAGACGTACATGACTATGGTTGTGAGAGATCTGAAGGACTGGTGAAGAGGTCTAAAGAGATTTAGGCTGGATTAGGGGCTGGGAATTGAGAGAAGAATCTGACTGGAATGAATGAAGAGAAGAAATGTGACTGATTTGTAGATGCTCAAGATGAGTAGAAAGACTCTTCATAGGACATGACTTATATAATATGCCACATCACAAAAGTCGACTGCGAAGGAGCGCACGAGGAGTAAGGGACACTTAAAATGATTGTTTGTAGCTCCCTCATCCGGCACGGTACCATCATCAGTCAAAGAAGCTCGGCCGGGTCGTTTGTCTCAGGTGCTAAATCTGTAGAAGTGAGGGGCTTGGTTGTTGCTCAAGGTCTTGGGGCATGAAACGAAAGTCTTCCATCAACCATGCCCCAACTGAACATGCAAATTGACAGTTGCTGGATATTAATTCATGCTTCGCAATTATGTGCTACTGCCGTCAGTCTCGAACTCATGGCTGGGCTGGGCTGGGCTACGACATGTGTCTTGAAGAGACGTATTGCCTTCCAAGTATTGATGAAATAGTAGTGCAGCATACGAGCGACCTATGAGGTCTACCAAGCTTCCCGAATGTTATTATACATACGTCTTATTTACATCAACATGCTGCTGCAACATGTCCGAACCAAAACCAAACATGACAAACACCATAAAGCACTACTCATGTTGCATTCTAAAGCTCAGCATAACCTGAAGGACCCATCTCTTCGAGCAGCTGCGGCACGGTCTTCCGAACCAGATCCCAAGCCCAGAGCTCCGTGTTATTGAACGGCATCTTCCACTCACCCAGCACAAAGTTTGAGCACAAGGGGCACTTCAGCTCCCTCGGGTCGAATTTCGATCTGCGGCGATGGGATTTCATCCAGCAGTTCTTCCCCACCACGTGGTTCTCCGAGGGGCATTTAACGCGCACAGCTGCGTGCGGATCTCGCCCTGTACCGAGAGGCTCCATACAGATAAAACAGTCCGTGTCGTCCAGTTTCCGAAGCTCCGCCTCCCTGAGCGGTGCGACCGCACTCTCGAGGAGGCTCTGTCTGGAGAACTCGTCTTTAAACCTCAAGGATGCGTTGCGTAGGAGGATATACTCGGTATGCTTGTAGTGGCCAGGGCTAGTGAGCATGCCACCTGCGTACGCACCACTCCGGAATCCAATAGAGCCCCTTTGGGTAATGGACACTACACTCCACTTGAACAGGCTGACAAATAGTGTGCCTAGGTCTTGGGGGAGGTTGGCCCTCATGACGTCTGTGTCGACGTGCCAGAATTCTAGGAATATTCGGCTGATGGAAGCGATTCGTGCCCTCGTCAGTCCTGGATCGTGGGCCAGGAGATGCGCAACAAGGTTGGAAACTTGCATGCGCGTATCAAAGTTGGCGGCGACAAAGTCAGCGAACAATGGTGCACGAAAAGAGTTGATTAGAGAGCGTTCCCACTGGTCTCTCCCGCCGAACGAATCGATTTTTTCCGTCAGTTGAGCCGTAAGAACTCTTACTCGGTCCATGATATCAGGGGCGCTTTTCAGAACAGGCACAACCGTGACTTGCTCGCTTTCGTGAGGCTTACGGTCGCCAAGGTTGATTAAAAAAGTGAAGTCGGGCTGTTGACGGTGGGATTCAGTGTGCTGTTCGACAGATGGAAAATCTGGATCGAGCTCTCCATCGTTGGCCGGCCTCCGGGTGTGGGCTAACAATCGATAATTAAATTCATCCGCGAGTCGATTGCCGGTGTTGGCACCGGACCAGAACCCTCGCCAAGGGAAGAAATATGATTGGGAGACAATCCGCCGCATAGCCGCAGCGTTGTTGTGAAGCTCAGTGATCCTGTTTGTATCGAACTCCTTGGTGGCATCGTCTGTTTCTAAGCATTCGCAGTAGGGACCATTTTCGACATGGTCTTTGTTGAAGCGGCAGGCTGTCTCGATTTTGCTGACTCGATTGACAAATTGATCATCCGCATTTCCTTCAAACCTAGTCGGAAGTCGCTGTCCCGCATCCATCAATGCCATATTGAGGAATTCGACCATGGATTTGACATATTGCTCCGTAGCTGCTTGTGCTTCCATGCAATTCTCATCAACCATGCTCTCGGTAAGTCGTTTCGGTTTGGTGAAGGGCTGAAGGAATTTGCCGGTGCATTCGTGACAGGCGATATCATATACCTCGGATTGCTTGGCCAGAGCCTTCGGGTCTAGACACTCGGCGTATCTCGGGCTGGCGCATCGAATAATGTACTGGAAGGTATGCCGCGAAAACCTTCCCCCCGGAAAACATCTAAAGTTTCTCGTGAGAAGGATACACATGGTAAACGTGAGGGTGGCGACAATGTCGAGCAGTCCGTCAGCAAGACTCAAAGATTAGCATAAAAAGGACAAAAGTGTCAAGCCAAGGGTAGTCTGGTTGTTTTGTCTCTTTAAGAAGGATAACGGTGATGACATGGTATAGCCATAAGTTGCTGGGCTGAGCATCCGGCCCGTGGTCTGAGAGTCGAGAGAACCTCGAGTCATATTCAGGCATTGCTACTACATTAAGGGAAGTCAACAAAGGCCAACAACTGCCCCTTTCTTTGACACTTTGAAAAGTAGTAGGTGATACCAAACATCCCGGTTGGGAAGATCTAGAGCCGTCGACATTGGCGGTCGGTTGCGGCAGCAGAACTATTCGAACTCGTCAAAGACAATGCGAGTCCAAAGGGAGAAGTCACGACTTTTGCGTATTAGTGGAAAATGACAATAGCAATGGCTCTTTCTGCCAAGTCACAGCACAATGCCCCCGGCGTAAGGAGAAGGTGCCCCTTGGGTTCTGGTCCGAGCTGCAAGACATTGTGCATGGAAGACACATGGCACTTGCTCAGAATCTCTTTCATGGTATCCAGGTGACGATACCACAGTTCCAAATGTCGTTTGGCGGCAGAGTGTGATGCCCAGTTGGGCCAAAGACGAGAGATTGTAGACGACTGCAGGATGCAGCTGCACGGCGGCTCGTGGTGTAGGCCGACTGGCTGGGAGACTGCTGCGAGTTCGCCCTGTCTGTTCGGCCCAGGACGGCCATTTTGATTGGTTTACTTCCTGATGAGGGAATCCTAGACGATTCAGGCCCAAGAAGCGAGAGGCTTGGCTGAAAGAACAAGAGTGATGTTTTCGTTTCGTAGTCGCAATGAAGAGGGTGCGATGGAATGGGTTGGAAAGGTGTACTTGAGGAAGAAGAGGCAGGAGGTGGAGGAGCAGCTGAGTCATCGGTCCAATTAAGTAAGCCAGCCCCTCAAGGTCCCCAGGTCTTCTAGCTGAGCAACCAAGACAGTTCTTGAGCTGTACGTACTTCGCAACTCACTGCTGGTAACAGAAGACGAGGTGGACAGGATCCATCGTGAGATCCATCCGTTGACATTCCCCCGTCACCGACTCGCCTTTTTCCCACGATGGAACACCCGCAAGCCCCGCTGCCTACTCCGGACAGGCCTCAATTAGCCTTTGGCACTTGTCGACGTGTTCGATCGCGAGCTCACCAGAGCGGCGGGTACCAATTGACCCCTTGGTGGTCTTGATGCCCAACCAGCCAACTGCGATCTCCGTGTTTGCCTCCAACCGCACCGCCCTTTGCTCACTTATCACGTCCGGTAACGCAAAAGAACGCTCTGGAGGGGCGACTACCAAGCCTTCAAGAAGAAGAAGAAGAAGAAGAAGAAGACGATCCAGCCAGACCAAGACCAACCAGTGCAGTCGCCGCCATCAGCAGGACGCCATCAGCCCATTGCAGGAGAGTGGGAGACGAAAGCCTCACCTAATGTGACTGGCGGAAAGTGACCCCCCACGACACCATCAGCAATAGCTTCGAGAGACTACTTTTGGGCTACGAGCGGCCCGACGAGTGCGGGAACTGCTGCGGTAGGGGACCATCGCCACGCCTACCACCGGTTCATTGGTTTGGCGGCTGCATGGACCGCGCATAATCGCGCCCAGCCTGCTCCTGAGTCTGCTGCATCTGGAGAATGCCTTCGTTTTTCGGCTGCTCCTTCGATGCGGATATACAGTCTTACACTCCCTTCTTCTTCTATTTCTCCTCCGCATTCGCTGCACGATGCCACTCTTGCATATGCGGCCCCTTGTGTTATCCTCTCGGATTCACCACGGAACCTCCTTCAACCCAGGCGAGCTGCCAGCTACCTTACACCGTCAGTGACCCCCGTCCATCTTGCCCATCATCTCATCCATAGCAGCCCAAGGGATGTTGAGGTTAAATATGTCTCGTGGACCTTTGACACCCTATCTGCTACGCAGGTTGTTCTTCTTTCTCTGCTTCCACGTTCACCATGTCACAAACTGTTCTTTTCGTACGATTCCGGTCTCCCTCTATTGTGATACTTTGATCATTACTGTACCATTCATATCTTCTATTATTCGACTCAACAACATCACCGGCTATCTTTCCCCGGATACTGAATGTATATCCCCCAACCCCTCAATGGCCGAGTGCCGAGAAGCTTCGGTCTTGAGAGAGAGCCTCGCTCCCCCGATTTCGAGGTGGCAGCGCGTGCAGTCAAACACCACAATACCGTCACAAAGAGACAGGTCTCGATATCAGGTGGACAGACCACCAACCTGACCGTTGGTGTCACGGTGGGGGTGGCCATCCTCGTATTCATTCTGGGCGCTGGAGCCTTTCTCTACTATTATCGAGTGTCTCTCAAGAAGATTAGTCGCCGTCGACATCGTCGTCGCCGACGCCATCACTCCCACAAGTCTTACAGCTCAAGGAGCTCAAAGAGCTCGGCCGACGACGGCCCCGCCTCTCATCCACCTCCTCGAGGGCCGCCCTCCGCGCCACGCTCTACCGCCCCATCTGCCACGCCTGCTGATCCCCCTGCCGGCGCGCCGGCCGATGCTCCAGCCGACCCTCCCGCAGACCCTCCAGCTGATGCCCCAGCTGATGCCCCAGCTGAGAAGTAGTCTTGGGTGGGTGTTACACCCTCACACCGGGCGAGACTCAATACTAGGGAGGGGGCTTGTAAAAGAAAGTCTCAGGTACATTGTGTCCTTCACTATAAAGCTTCAACAAACTGACATGAAAGAAGGATTCCATGACCTGACGCGAGTTGTATTATGCAGAATTTGGCATTTGTCCGGAGCGGGAGTTGGCGGATGAAATTTCCAAGGCGAACCCAGGCGCCACTATCTTTCCTATTGAACCCAGCAGTGTTGTACGTTTGCGGTGTGTATAATCTTGAATCGATGATTGTTGTTTTGGTCTGTGTCTAAAGCAGCTCGACTTATGTATCTCTTGGTTCTATATGAGCATTGGTCTTGCCTTTGAACCTCCAACCAGTATTTGGAACACTCGCCTTCTTGCTCAGAAGGGCTGAACCTCCCAACATGCCTCCCTTGGGAGACCGGCTTCATCACTATACAGTTACACAGCCTCCATCTCATTTTCATTCACAATCGCAGCTCCATTACCAGCGGCCTCCCTTCTCAGATCTCGAGCTTCCGGCGGGATACCGCACAAAGAATCAAAGAACGAGTAGCAGCACTCGTTACAAGTCACCTCCCTGTCACCATGTATATCGTCTTCCGTAGCGAACTGCTCCAGCCGGAAGTTGGGGTCTACGCCCCATCCCATTTCTAATCCCATGTCCTGGCCAGGCGCCGGCCCGTAGTCGATGAAGCCGTCGCCCAGCGGCAAGTCCATACCGGGAACCATGCCCATTCCCATTCCCATACCAGCTACCGGAGCTGGATGCATGGGCATAGCCGTCATGGGAGGCGTAGGCATGAATCGTATCGTAGGCTCTCGAGGCTGCGAAGAATGTTTACTCCTGCGGTTAGATTTGACCTTGGCCTTCCGCTTTGCTTTCTTGCAAGTCTTCTTGGGCTTCGCCTTTCGTTTGGCATGGTGATGATGCTGGCTGTGTTTGTGATGGTGGTGGTGATGACGATGCGTCCACCCATGGACGTGCAGGTGACGGGCAGAATGTACGTGGGCATCCATTTCAGGCTTCGAATGTACGTGATGGATATGAGATTTATGTATAGGAGGCTTGTGAGGGTGGACATGCTGTACTTGATGGTCCATCTTTTTCCGCGGCTTGGGAGAGAAAACGCAGTTGAAGCAGAAGTATATGAGGCTCACGGCAGCCAGGCCTCCGACGAGACAGCCGATGAGCATTCCTGCTATTCTGCCTTCCTCGCCACGACGCACCAAATGACTTGCCGGGACTGGGGATATCGGTATTGGCGCCATGTTAGGGGCGGCCGAGGTCTGGCCTCAGCTGCTTTGTGCCGTTTCTCGTGTTCTAGTCATCGGCTTGTTCGCTGTTCTAGCATCGCCATGACTATTTCGTTTTCCCCATTCATCTCAGAGGGAGAGGTGACGATAGTTGTATGAATCATTTTTGACCTTTTCTAAGCTTGTTAGCATCGTTGATCTACAAAAGCCAGTTTGCCCCAAGCTATATCTTCAGGGGGAACAATGAGACACTTGGAAATAGCGAAGCAAGCGGTAAACCCACGACAACCGGTCACGACAATCTCTCTCTTCACGCAGTCTCGAAAAGTGGTTGTTTCAGGCACGCCTTCACGATTCCCAGAAAGTATATTCCAAACAATCGAATGAGGCAGTACAACGTAGCACTCTCATCAAGCCACCGCACGCTCGGTACCCAGCCATGTTTGCGTCTGCGTCTACGATACAAGCTGGTCATTGCTGACTCTGCGACCTCTGCATCCCAAACTCGTGCTTGCGGCAGCTCAGGTAGCAAATAAGACGGGACGGGAGGGGGGCTGCAACTATTCTAGATTATACATTATCCTACAAACCACACATTTAGCCGTCCATCCACCCCTTCGACCACACCGCTGCCGAAAATTCAAAGTCAAGAGAAATCCGGGTATTGCCTCCGTGCTACTGGGTATTGCCATTCCAAGCCGTCGTCGAAATCATCGCTCATCAATCTATGTACGGAAAAGAGAAACTGGGTATCTCATATACGCACTTCCTCTGAGGAAAACATAACACAGAAACCTCCCCCTCAACCCCTCCGCCGACCGCGCCTTTCCTCCCTCCTCTCCTCCCTCTCCCGAATCTGCACCAAAACAGACCCTATAGCCTCTTGCACCTTGCCCGAGCGCTCCATAAACGCATCGTAAAACTCGCAGTCGGCGTGTCCGGGCTGTCGCTCGTTCAAAGAGATGAGCGTGTTGGATAACGTCTCCATCTCCTCTTTCAGCGGCGCATAGTCGGTCCCGTATCCGCGTCGGCGGCGGCGGTGGGTATCGTCATCGCCGCGATGGTGTCTTGACGGCGAGGAGGGCGAGCCGGGTGCGTGTGAAGGGTACCCGTCGTCGCGGCTGTGGCGTCTTCTCCGGTCACGGTCATCGTCTTTGCCACCACTGCCGTGTCGTCTCCCGTGAGAGCGATCTTGCGAATGCCCACGAGAGTATGAACCGCGGTCTCGGCTGCCTCTTCGTCCCTTGCCATGTCTCCGTCTCGCGTCTTCCTCTTCATCGTCCTCCCCTCCACCGCCACCGAAGCGCTCCATAGCTTTAGAAAGGATGTTCTTGCCCAGGTGCTCCAGCATCTCCATGTCCATGTTCGGAACGCCGCCTCTAGCGCGCTCGTCTTCGTCGTGGCCATGGGTGTTGCGTGTGCTAAGGCGCCGGTCGTTTCTGTGTCCTCCTCCATTCTTGTCTTCGTCGCCGCCGCCGCTCAGCTTCTTCATGTACTTTTGTACTGCATATTCGACGAGTCCTCGAGCGAGAGTTTCGATAATGATTTCGATTTGGCCGTGATTATTGCCGCCTCCGCCTCCGCCCCCGCCGCTGTGTCGGTTGCGATTGCGGCTGCCGCGATTTGGGGACGCCGCGGTGTTGCGGGAGCGTGTTAGTGTGCGTAGTAAGCCATCCATGACCACGGGGGGTCGGGATGCATTGGGTTTCCTTGTGCTGGTTGTGCGAATGTGGTAAAATGTGAGTCGAACGAGTGTGAAAGGTGTAAAGAGTGAGCGCTCAGTGGTGTAAGTGAATCACTCTCGGATAGTAAGGGTGCAAAAGAATGAAAAGGAAAAAGTGAGAAAAGAGCAAATGAATCGCTCTTCTTCTTCTTTTCTGAGGCCCTCTTCGACTTTATTTTTCCAATTCAGTAGCTTGCGGGTTAAAGCTTCTTAGCTTGGTCGTTGGTGGCACGGCGAGTCGTGCGGGTGGTTATTGGTCATGTGGTGATGGTGTTTTCTCATGTGATTGAGTGTCCGTCTGCCTGTGTGCAAGTGAGACAGCAGCACTCAGGCGCTGAAGAGAGCTGGTGAGTATTAAGTAGTCAGTCGGTCGCTCTTTCCAACTCTGCACAGGCAGAGGGTAAAATGACTTTTTCTGTTTTCGAAATGACCCCCGGTCTGGTGCGGATTCAGCGTGGCTCAGTTGTCTTTTGTTTTTGGGCAGTGTGATTGATTGTTTTGTTGGTGGTGACTAAATGAGCGAGTGAGGTGACAGCGACAGAGTCACAGACTAGGCGCAGCGTGTGAGGCAACCCGGGGAAAAGCGGGTTATCGTCGGAAAAGTTGTTTCGCTGCCTAAGAGACATTGCATGTGAACTTTTGGATGATTCTGTGTTTATTCGTGGTTTGCTTCCAAAGTCCAAGAGGTCTTTGGTGGATATTGAAGCTCCGAATGTTTGTGCTTTCGGCCTTACCGCGTAGGTATGTGAAGGAACAGCCGTACGCGATGGTCAGCTGGAGGTGAAACTGCGAACGCTTCTTCAACTTGGAAACGACTATCATGAATAATCATCTTCATATCGCGTTGTCCAAAATCTCCATCATCATCAAGACCTCATCCTCAAGACCTCATCCTCTAGGCAAGTGCTTCGGTGCTACACTGAGAGTAATGTCATGCTCGCTCATAGGCCGTTCTGAGACGTCAAACCTAGCATAATACTTGACACTTCTGCATACCCTTCATTCACCGATACATGAGACTGGTTTGAATGTGTCCATTTGAAAATAATTGCGCCGTGTTACCGGCAAGTTCGTGCTGGACCGCCTCTTCCACCGGTGCCTAGCACTAGGGACACTATGTTTATCATTGATCATGCCATCCCAGGCACTTTTCCCCAGCGACGCCTTGTAAATGCACATATGCCAGCCATGAGAACCATTACGTGAGACTTTCCCCTTAGCTGAGAAGCTCCTTGATGTCCTCGATCCGCGCAAGCTTCTTCTCCTCGTCGCTCATCATTCCTAAAGACGTAGCACTAAGGGTATCAAGTCAGCAAATACTCGGTCATCCAGCACACCGGATGGGTCAACTCACATAAACTTCTTCCGGTCCTGTACCCGAAGCATCCTTTCCTCCACGCTCCCCTTGACGATGAAGCGGTAGACCTTAACCTCCTCGTCTTGGCCCATGCGATGCACACGATCAATCGCCTGAGCCTCAACCGCGAAACTCCACCAAGGATCCATCATATACACTCTCTTCGCAGACGTCAAGTTCAGCCCCACGCCACCAGCACGAAGACTGATGAGCAGCACAGTGAATGTCTTTGACTCTTGGAACTCAGTCAGGACCGCCGCGCGAGCCTTCTGCGCCATGGATCCGTCGAGGCGAAGGAACTTGATATTCGCCCGTGCCAAAGCCGGCTCAATCAGTGTCAAGAACGATGTAAATTGGCTGAAGACAACAGACTTGACCCGCGGCTGCTCCCTTCTCAGGTCACGCAGGGCCTTAATCAAAGTCACGACCTTGGCCGAGGAGTTATTCACACCCAAGCGCTGTAGACTAATCTTGGATTTCTTGAACACGTCCGGGTCGTCGTCGTGGCGAACGACCTCGAATAGGTCGCGATAGTTGATCTCGGATCGACAGTTGGGGCAGGTCGGCACCTTATGCCGATCTGTTTGGTGCTTCATGTAATCCAGAAGGCACTTCTTGCAAGCAGAGTGCCAACATCCAGTGACCGTCTGCTCGACCATGGGCTCTTCGGCGCAGATCGGACACTCGCTCTCGGCTTCGTCGCGGATCTGGCCGAGGATATGGGCTCCAAAAGCAGCTGTGTTAGACTCCGTTTCGGATATAGCTGCTGTGAAATGTTCAATCAGGGAACCTAGGTCCATGTCGTCCGCAAGACCGGCAGCCATGTCAGCTGCAGCTCCAGCTTCTACCTCGTCCGCGACGAGCTCCTTGTTTCGTACCAAAACCGGGTGGCAACAAGACTGTCGTAGGCGCAAAATGTGGGCAAAAATGCTAGTAAACGCTTTCATCACCGTGCCTGCTTCGACGTTCTCTCTGAACGATTGCTTGGCTCTCGTAAAGATGTAGTCGTAAATCTCTCGTTCGGTCTGACTGAGCTCGACATCAACGATTTCAACATGTTTCGGTGGAAGGGGTACCAGTCTTCCAAGGGTTAGCTAAGGTGTGACAATCCAGGGTGCATTCACTTACGGCTCGCCCTCAGGCGTCTTCATGTCTTTGGTACGCCTGAGAACTAGAGGCTCCAACACGGTCTGCACCACGTCAAGTGCCCTCATAAAGTCCTTGGACTCGAAAGGGACAGTGATGAAAGTCTTCCAGAACGAAAAGTTGTTCCAAGGCTCCACACGAAGGAAGCGAACCAGACTGAACAGATCCTCCAGCTTGTTGACGATTGGCGTTCCAGTCAACACCCATCTGTGTTCGGCAGATATTTCGTAACACGCTTTGGCAGTTTTTGACTGTCGGTTCTTGATGTGATGGCCCTCATCCAGAATGACGCGGAAAAAGTTGAGCGAGAACAGTCCGGTATGAGACGACTTGTCACCCTTTTTAGCCGCAACTTGGTTGAACTCTGACAACACCACACCGTAGCTGGTAATGACCACATCAGGCGCAGACGCTGCGCTCGCGGCACAACACACGGCCTGAAGATTATTGGCCTTTTCGTTGCCATAGTACACGATGGCCTTGAGAGTGCCTTCTTTCGAGGCCTTCTCAGCTTCACTATGCCACTGCGCCAACAATGACATTGGTGCCACGACGAGTGTTGTACAAGGCGCATCTAGCACGCTCGATGAGTTGGAGGCAAGCCTTGGAAGCTCATTGACGGACGTAGGAACACTACCCATCGCCTTGGCTTGCCGCGCGACGTCAGAGCGGTGGGTGTGGACTAGACTGAGCATCTGGATGGTCTTGCCGAGACCCATCTCATCGGCTAGGATACCACCGAGGCAGTTTTGCTCTTGAACAGGAAAATCGAGAGAAAGGTCTCCCGAGTATGGGTTGACGTAGAAATGCTGCTGGTCGTGAACCTGAGGAAGCTCCTTCTCGTCCGTATCCTTGAGTGGCCATGTGTATTCCTCCCACAGAGGGTGCATGCTTGGCTCCCTGTTGCTCTTCTGGTCCTTTTCCTTGGTCATCATCCAATGCAACGCTTGCTTCTGGTAGGGTCTCAGGTTCATAGCAAAGGTATCGGCAGGTTCCGCTTCGGGTGTGTTAAAGTCGAATGATTGGGCCTTACGGTAAAGGGCATCAAGCTGGTCTTGCTCCAGCTCTTCACCCTCCTCTTGCTCGTCTGAAGGGGGCGAAGATCCGGGTGCTCGATCGATTGTCTTGGCAGTGTCTTTCTCCTTTTTCTCATCCATCTCTGCAGCCTGCAGCAAGCCTTGCCGTTGGTGTTTGGACGCTGTGGCATTGGCTCGCGTAGGTTCAAGATTGATCTCGGAAAAGAGCTTCACTAACGCCACTTGCCTAAGACGCAGCTCCTTCTCCTCGGTCGATTCTTTCTCCTCGAAGAAATTGATCGCCCTGTTTTCTGATACCTTGAACCCAGGCCGATGGAATGCTGAGGCAAGCAAATGACACTTCAGCTGGATGAAAACGGTGTCGTTCGTTCGGAGACGCTCAGGGGCATATACGCAGGTACCCTCAAACTTGCATATCTGCTGGTCCATCAACGTTGAGACCCATTCGGCTGTTTCTTTCTCCAACCTGCCAATCTCGGACCCGCTGCTGCTTGTGAACCGCACTAGGACGTCGTTTCGCTTTGAACCTGCAGCTGGGCCACGCGGCGGAGCGTTTGCGACGCCGAACTTCGTATGTAACTTGGACTTTGGCGGTTGGATTTTTTGCCGCTCAATCCTGACTACATCGCCGTGGTTAAGCAGATTTGCCCCGCTCCGTGTCGCCCAGCCCTCAACACCGAGGGAGCCTATATATCTTGCCTCGGGCATGGTTCGTCTGATCGCGGGCTTTGGTGCATCCTCCATGGGAATATCTTGCTTTATGGTGTTGGCCGCGGCTGGTGGCGGTCGAGAAATGGCATTCAGAGCCGGAGATTTCTTCTTGAGGTTCTTCCACGTGCCATCAAAGTACATATTGACGGCTCGCTCGAGGTTATTGTCGCAGCTATCCCGAATTATATCCAGCACCTCCGCCGTAACCTTGTCTCCTATGAAGCTCTCAAAGGTTTCCTGGTCGAAGGTCATGGCGGACTCTTCGCGCTGCATATTTGAAGACGGGCCGGATCGGTTGGAGGCATCGTCGACTGGCTGTTCTACAAGCGGTCCGCGTGGTTTCGAGGGCGAAGACGGGGGCTCAGTATCCTCGCTCTTGATCTGGGGCGATTGATCGTCGACATCTTGGAAAAATCGCTGCTTCGGTTGCGTTGGTGGGGTGGGTAACACCGGGCTGGACTGATGGCTCAACACATCGTCGTCCGAGGCGGCAAAGAAGCGTCTCCTCTTCGCCGGGGGTTCAGGAGACTGTCGGTATTCCATAGCTGTTCAGTCTGCCGCCATGAAGGTTTCCACGATGGCGGGTCGTATTGGGTGGTGTGCCACTGACACTGAACGAGACGAACCGCCACCAAAAGTTACCTGGGCAAGGGACCTGGGTTCGGAAGACGCGAGGCGAATCAGTCAGCGCGACGGGGCGCGTCGGGTCGTCATGTGACTGCGTGTCTACTGAGGTAAGTCAATTAAGAGACACCCCGGCAAAGACGTCATTACCCGCAACCACAAAGTTCGACCTCGGAGTTTTAGTGCACTTGCACAGTGTAGCAGCAGCAGTGGACAAAGAAGACGGCCCCACAGCTTTCCATCCAGCTGCAACTCGCGAATTTCAGAAGCAGCACCGACATGGCGCATCACACCAGCGTCTTTTCCTGAATGAATCGCACAACACGGATCGCCGGCCATGGCCTGAGAAGGCTCGTCCAGACCCCTCCACAGGGCACCAGGGGCATTGTCACAGACGCAGACGTCGTCAAGGCGAGGAAATACTGCCAATCGCAGCTGCAGTACGACCGCATCCCATCCCCCGAACCAAGAGGTGGATCTTGACCGTTCCAAAAGATTCTGACTTTCCCAAAAGACACAGCGACTACGATGCGCATATAATAAGCCGCCTCGTCCCGGCGCGCGCAACAGACACCTACCTCGCCCTCCGCAGCCTCAACCTCGAACTAGTCCGCCTCCCCGAGCTCGTCTCCAACCCGACCATCGGTCAGATGCGCATGCAGTTCTGGCGCGACTCCATCGACAAGACCTTTGCCGGCGCCCCCCCGGCCGAACCGATATGCGTACTCCTCCACCAGGCGCTGCAGGACCTGCGCGCGCGCTCGCCAGGCAACGCCACAGCGAGCTCCATCAAGTTCTGGGTGCAGCGGCTCGTCAAGACACGGGCGAAACACATGGACAATAGACCGTATGCGTCGCTGGCCGCGCTTGAGGAGTACGCCGAGAACACGTACTCGACGCTCATGTACGCCACGCTAGCATCGATGCCGCTCCGCTCCATGCAGGTGGATCACCTGGCGAGTCACATTGGCAAGGCGTGCGGCATCGTGGCCGTCTTGCGCGGGATCCCCGTGCTGGCGGCGCCGCAGCAGCAGCCCGCGAAATCCCATGCCGGACCGGGCGGCGGACGACAGGATCCCGCGCTTCTCCTCCCGCTAGATGTCATGGCGGAGGTCAACCTGCGGGAGGAGGATGTCTTCCGATACGGCCCGCAGGCAGAGGGCTTCCAGGACGCCGTGTTCAAGGTGGCTACGCGGGCAAACGACCACCTCATTACGGCGCGGGAGATGCTCAAGAACCTCAAGGCTGGGCAGGACGCCGGTCACGAGTTTGAGCACCAGGGAGAGGCGGAGCACGTGTACGAGCCGGAAGAGGATGACACGCAGCGGGACCTTCGACGAGGGTTCGGAGTGCTGCTTGAGGCTGTGCCGGCGCAAGAGTACCTCACGAATCTAGAGGGGACCAACTTTGACCCTTGGACGGTGAAGGCGAGCTGGAAACTGCCTTGGCGTCTCTGGCGTGCGACGAGCAAGAGCCAGATCTAAGTGGCCACAATGAAAACGGTTCTGTACAATCACGTATCGGACGGTGTCACAACATCAGTGGGTTGGCGGTGTAAGAGTGCAGTGTAAGACTAGCTTGGCTTCTGGTTGAAGAGGCCGTGTTAAAAAGTAATCATGCTCCCCATGAGGCCTAGGTAATCATTTCTCAATCATAATTGAGTTGAAGCGTAAACCCCATCGAGAGACCCAGTGCTGACATTTCCGTCACCTGGATTGGCCGGCCCGTCCGCGGGGACAGTGCTAATGACCAACCTAATCACGCGCCACACGGCCGTGGCTGGAGCTTCCTTTGCACCCCCACATTTCCTTGAGATCCCAGCGCCAGCCGCATTTCGGAAAATTCCACTTTGTGGCGCATGAACTCCCGAAATAATTTGGCAATCGTCAATTGGAGCTTCTTCCGAACTTCGAATCATCCCCAGTATAGCGTCAATGTCGATATCAAGATGTTGTACGAACTCATAGGAATTGTAAGTCGCTCCTCTTATTCTGCTGCCGACATCTTGTCTCTGAAATAAGTAACTAACATCATCACAGGTGCGACCGGGCTCCCTCGCCGAGGTGAAAGAGTACGCGATCCCTCCATCTCTACCCATAACCCCCTTCGATCCCAGGACCTCAAAACCTCCCGCCATCTACCATCGCAAACCCTCTCCATCATACAAGACCTCAAGTCCAAGCCTCATCTAACCAATTACTCTCTACAGAATCGCCCTCACCGCCGGTCAAATCGTCCTCCGCAACGGCGGCGTCATCCGCGGCATCTCCAACTGGGGCGTCTTCACCCTCCCGCGTCCCGTCGCAAAGGCCCAGATGAAGCACAAGGCGGGCCACTACTTTGTCATGCGCTACGACGCCTCATCTGCCACCCACAACGACATGCGCACCACCATCAACCTCGACCCCCGCGTCATCCGCACTGCCCACGTCAAGCTCGGCGACGGCAAGCTCGAGACCATGGCCCGCTTCGGAGACGTCAAGTGGGATCAATGAGCGCGTTTTCAGGGGAAGGAAGAGGAAGACGGCCCCCAGACGTGAGATGGGCATGGAATGACACAAGGGAGTTCGTGGATCATCACCGCCGCGGATGAAGAGTGGGAGACCGCACAGCATGGGGTGTACAATTCTCCTTCGCGTGGGAGTCGGGAATCGTGGCTCGCGGGCCTTAAAATGACAGTTGTTGTATGATACGGGATCCACCCCCGAGCCGGCGCCGGGGACGTTTGATTGCGCATGAATAGAGCCGACGATAGTTCGGAATGTATAAATATGTGGCACGCCACTGATATAACTTGGACGTAATGATTTACTAAACCACTGCGTATAAAAAGAATATGCACTGTTTTTGCACTCAGGCTTTTGTCAATCTGATATTCGCAGTTCACAACTGCATGCGCTAGGCTAATGCTGAAAATCTCTACCTTTGGCCATGGTATCTGGTCTCCCGACGTAGCCTATCTCTGTGGTTTCAGCGGCCTCGCTGTTACTAGACGTCCCGCTGCTATGTACCAAGTGTGTGTGGAAGGCGTGCCGATTTGCACTCCTCCTACCGTCGTCGGATCCGTCCCAGTCATTATCTCAATGACCTTTGGTCGTGAGTTTCGGCCTCATGTGGTGATGCCGATCCGTGGTCTGTTGCAATATTTTTAGGCGTCCAAGTCCATTGTCTCGGACTTGCCAATCCCTCTCTCTTTGCACCAAGCCACGAAGTCATCAATTACACTAGGCCATGCCCCATCCTCGTTCCAGAAAGACAATGACTCATCTGCCATGGACTTGGTCGCAAATTCGAGGATCTGGTTCCACATGTCGCGGTTAACAGATCTGGTCCACTTCTCTTCGAGAAACTTCAACCACAGCTGCAGCCAGTCCTGGTTCTTCGTCTTCCACTCCCAACCTGGTGGCGAAAAGAGGACGTTCCAGTAGACTGTAGCAATCTCAAGGTTGAGTGCCTTTTGGGTCGGCTCCTTGCTGGCAACGAAGGTGTGCCGATACACCTTTCTGAAGTAGGCAGGGTCAGTTGAAAGACTGCTGACCAGTGACTTGATGTGAGAGACGTGCGCTTGACGCGTCGCAGCACTATAATCATGTTAGTATACTGGAGGCTGACGCTGGAAAAGTTGTTCATACCCAGACACCTTCCAGCCATCGACGAAGCCTTTTCTGGTGATTTCTCCAACAGACGGTGCCTGAAGGAGTTCCATCACGACTAGCAGCTCAGCGTTCTCGATGTTGACGCCCAAGTCGCCGAGGTACGCCATGGTAGTGTCAAGACCCAGTGTGTTCTTCTCGTCTTTTGAGTCATCTGCCTACTGTTAGTCATGGAATCAAGGGGCTAGGCTGTGAGAGCATACCTCGTAGCTTGTCAAACATTTGATTCAACGAAGTATCAAGCGCCGAAGTCGTGGGGGTGGAAGTTCCGCTGGCGCCAGAGAAGTATCTTTAGGAATTGTCAGTCAATGCTTTTCTGCAACACAAGAGGCAACAACTCCATAAGAACGTAAACATATTTGAGTTATTGAAGCTTCAAAAGACGCAAGTCGGCTGGCAACTTTGCGCAGGACATGGCACACTGAATGGGTGGAATACCCAGACTGATTCTTCTCCTCCGCAACGAGGTTATTTCTTGATGTCTTGCGTCTCGAAGACCACAAACTCAAGCCTTTGGTAGGCAAGGCATTCTTCACTCCTTTCCACCCCATCGTCTTGGTGCTCCTGCCTTGTCTCGGCGTCAATCAGTCCCAACGTGCTTCGGGGTTCTGGCGCATCCAAGAATGAAGCACGCCGGCTGGTGCGGAATCGACACAACTGATAGAGGCTCGAAAAGGCAAAGGTGCGCTGAATGCCTGTAGCCGTTTGTGACGAGATGCTTAGGAAGATGAAGAGTGCTAGCCAATTTCTCCATACAAAGGACCGTGACCTTCGTGGTGGTCGGATATGAGTGGCACCGCGGTGACAGCCGGCCCAGTCCGGAAAAGCGAGGCACTTGCGTCAACTAGATCGACCAATGGACGGGAGACGGCCGATCAAAGCAACGACGGTGGCGGCTTGCCATGGCAGTTCGTTGCTTTAAGAGCCATTTCGTCCGCGTGAATGTTTCAGGAGCAATTGTCGATCGGCGTCGGCTCGGCCTTTCTCCTACGGTGTGGGCAACAATGTATCCCCAAAGAGTGAACTGTGACCTCGTAGCTGCAGAGGTGCCTCTCTCCGACGGGTGCATTGGAGCAGCGCAACGCTGAGTAGCGCTCCGAGGGGGGTTCGACGGCGTTTCCCCCACAAAGGGCATCTCAGACCGGGCCAACAACCGAGCAAGTCAAGTATGAACTAACGCGGTATCCTTGCGTGCGCTGCAGGTCAAATTGCCCGAGAAGGGCCGGCGCATGATGAGATGAGTGGTTCGGATAACATTATACGGGCGGTAAAAGGCGATGGCAGAAACGGCCATGTCCAGCAAACAACTGGGGGCGAGCGAGACCGAACGAAACGACACAAAACCGCGGCATAGACTATAGGAAACCCCGTGTAGTATATCGGGTGAGTTGCACTTACGCATCAACGGCTTCATTGAGCTTGTATCCGGCGTTCTTCAGGTACTATTCGGAAG
This sequence comes from Colletotrichum costaricense, assembly GCF_030867565.1. Taxonomy (NCBI): domain Eukaryota; kingdom Fungi; phylum Ascomycota; class Sordariomycetes; order Glomerellales; family Glomerellaceae; genus Colletotrichum; species Colletotrichum costaricense. The sequence goes on along the minus strand of NW_026848257.1, from coordinate 312,216 downwards.
CTTGTAGTCAGCACTCCATTCCGCCTTCAAGATCCAACGGCCCGGTGGGCGGTCTCGTCTTCCACCAGCTGCCCCCCTTCCCCGCCAAGGCAGTATCGCGTCGAAGCCCAGTAATGTTCCAGCTACGAGACAGCACAACGCAAAGCAGCGCAACGTAGAGTAGCGGCGCATGACAGGCTTCGACGTTTCGCCGATAGTTCAATAACGAGGTCCACGTCTTGCGAACCGACGAGGACGATGAGGGGTTGGGAAAGCGCATGCGTCGCATGGCAGACGAGAAACCGAGGCACCAACAGAGATAGGGTATTCTTCTCTGGGCTTGGACTCACCCTTTGTGCAGTTCTGTCACTTGCACCCGTCAACTGAACGAACTGGGTGGTCATCGCCTTCTGGGAGGTCGATGTCGGCGCCATTGTGCTCGCAGCAGCTCTACCTCCGTCTGCGTGTGGCCGTATTGCCCAAAACTATCTTCCTGGTTCGGATGTAGGTTGAGCGAGTCGCGTGACGCAATTCGACCGCTTTCAAGAGTCGGTGACGATGCGACGACTGAGGGTGTCGGCAAGAGGGCAGTACGCTTCGTGGCAGAGAGGAAGAGGTCGAGTGTCAGCCGCTTTTTGAGGAGACGAGGCGAAGTTCGTGCAGGTCAGACGTGACGGGGTGCGTGGGATTGAAGGTCGTTATTGCAGTGGTGTGGTCGGTTGGGAAGGGAGGAGAGTAAGGTGGTGGAAAAGAGCTTCGGAGGGGTGGGAGCAAGCAAGGCTGAAGCCGAGATGGTGGGGTAAGAGCCAACGAGCGATGCCTTCCAGTTTGGTTGCTGAAGGTCTTCCTGCCTATGGCGGGGCAGTCTGTGATTTTTGGGCGGTAAGGCTCTCGCTCCTCAGTGATCACCTCACTCCAAAATGACCTGCCTTGAGGTGCTGTACTCCGTACTTTTGGTGCAATGACGGACCGTGGACGGCGGGAAGTGGGACCTTCCGACCGCAAGAGCCCGCATCTTTGACCCCGCCTTCCTCATTGGGCCTCATCTTGGAAGGAACATTCTCCCGCGTTTCTATGCGTGCATCTCATACTCACCGGCCTCGTTAAACTCATTGCAAAGACTCTCAGACCTTCTTCTGCTAATCATTCCCAGTTGCTCTGTCAATCACCTCTATCCTCGTTTGAACTTATCACTATAAGGTCCGAAGGCTCTCCCTCCAGATCTCATGCGTGTAAGGTAGACGATATCATTCGGCAACTCCTCTCATATCCGACGACATAGACACCAGAATTCAATATTGCCTCTTGAAATGAGACTGATAAAGGCCTCCCTACTTCCTGCTTCCCAATAAATCAGCTCGAGGCTATCTTTTTCATAAACATACAAGGCTTCATTTCATGTCATGAGGATCACGATGATGAGCCAAGACCAACACTAAGACTAAGACTAAAACAGCTATTCTTGAGGGGCAAGATCGATTGATGTGTGCCCTACAAAATAAAGTTATATTGACTGAGCCATTCAATAAAAAGCTTCCGGTCGAACATTCTCGCAAATCAATGATTAAACGCACTTCTATTTGAGTGAGGTTAGGTGAGGAAGCTGGGGTGAGAGTTCAAGCCTGAGACTCGTCTCGTTGTCTAAGGCACCTTGCTGGTCCGATATTTGCACTGTGTTCTTCCCCAGAAAAGCAACCTCTTCACAGCCTTCATCGTCCAAGTACACAGTGTGAACACACCATGATAAGCCCCACCACGAATGACGTCTACCAATGGCACTTGTTGCGCTTGGCAACTGTTTTAATTGATTGGGCAGGCAGCAGACGCGACTTTTTTCTCGACGCGCCGTCCCGCTGTTGCATGAGGTACCGTACCTTACACCACAGCGATAAAGACCACCTTCTTTGTGAACACCCAACCGTCGACAGGATAGTCAGTCTTGAATGCTGCCTCGAGGACCACATAGCTACCGACATGCCATAGGATGGACTCCCCTCGCAGTCGGGACTCGAGCGAGCCGGCCATCGACCCTGCGCATCCCTTCAAGGGCGTGGTTGTGTGCTGCACAAGCATCCCGCCAGACCAGCGAGTAAGTTGTGGTGATGCACACATTCATTCGCCCCTCTCTCTACCCTGATCCGACCTCTATGCTGCTTCCCATAACCTCGCCATGACCCATCTTCTCACCTTCATATAGACACAAATAGCAACAAAGACTGAAGAACTCGGAGGCATCCACAAGTACGATCTAACTCCCGACGTGACACATCTTGTCGTAGGAGACTACGACACACCCAAATACCGACATGTCGCCAAAGAACGAACCGATATCAAGGTCATGGATGCCAAATGGATCGATACAGTAGGAGATCTATGGATGAAGGATGCCGATATTGACTTTGCCGCTCTCGAACGAGAGTGGCAGCTCAAGCCGCTGGAGACGTGCGGCCATGTGGTCGATGCGGCCGATTCTACTGAAGCTAAGCGCGGGAGTCTGTTGCTTTGTATGACTGGCTTCGACGATCGTAAGCAAAGTTGACTGGCGTTCTTTCCATTCTCAACCTGACCTTTCATAGCCGATCAACGCAACAGCATCATCGAGAAAATCACTTCCAACGGCGGCGCATATACGGGCGATCTAACAAAACGAGTCTCCCACTTGATCGTCCGAAAACCGGAAGGAAAGAAGTATAAGGCCGCCAGAGCATGGAATATCCGCACAGTATCGCTGGCCTGGCTCGAGCAGAGCATCGAGCGCGGCCTGATCCTCGACGAGCAGTGTTTCGATCCCGTCCTGCCGGCCGAGGAGCAAGGCCAGGGCGCCTGGAACAGAGTAACACCAAGGAAGGCGTCCGCAGGGAAAAGATCGAGATCAGGCGCGGGCGAGATTGGGCAGAGAAAGCTCAGGAAAACGGCCAGCATGAAGCTCGGCAGCCAGCGAGACATGCTTTGGGGAGATATCCTCGGTAACAAGCCTTCCGCCGAGTCCGCCGGGCCTGGTGATACGGCGGACAGGATTGAAGTTCAAGACTCTGGCATCCACGATCGAATGGTTCAGTCTGATCCTGACGCAGGTATATTCTCTGCATGCTCTTTCTTCATGTCTGGGTTTGAGCCATGGAAATCCAAAATTCTCGCAGACACCATAGTTTCCCTGGGGGGACAAGTTTGCGACTCCTTCCAAGAACTTTCCACCAAAGGCTATGAAGCGAGATCGACCCGCAGGCTTCTTATTGTCCCACAAGAATCCCAGCCTTCAACGCACCTTCGGGTTCCGCCTGAGCACATCGACAAGATCCAAATAGTGACCGAGTTCTTCATCGAGCGATGCCTGCATAACAAAGCTTTTCGCGACCCAGACAACCATATTCTAGGTCGCCCGCTACCAGTATTCCCAATTCACGGCTTCAAGGATATCTCCATCTGCACGGCGGGGTTTAGTGGAATCGACCTGCTGCATGTGGAAAAGGCAATCACACAGATTGGTGCTCGGTTCGCATCACGGCTCAACGACACAACCTCGGTGCTGGTGTGTAGGGCGCTCGCGGAAACGAGGAAGGAGAAGCTGAAATTGGCCCTCGACAATAACATCCCGGCTGTCAGCTCGGAGTGGCTTTGGGAGTGCATGACAACAGGTTTCAATGTGCCAATCAAGGAGTTCATGTTTCCTGAACTGGGCCAGCCTTCTAGTCTCCAGCCCAAGCCAAAGCCCAAGGAGACAACTAGGGAGGATATGAAGCAGGCTTTCCAAAGGACAAGGTCTGAGCCTGTGCCTCAAGCTTCGAGAAAGCCAGCGGCAAGGCACTCTACAGTCGTGGGTGGAATCGACACAACAGCCTTCCTAGACGATGAAGGTCGGCAGAAACCTGCTACATTAACTGCGAAGGTTCCAGCCGTGAGAGAGACTTCGTCGGCAGCCTTTGCGCATCGCGAGACAACGATTGCAAAGGCTGAGTCGACCGCCTCCCTCCAGTTCCAGACAGCCAAGACGCACCAGGCAGACAGTTTTGGTGCTGGGACAGTGCTACCGTCATTGACAGACGCAACGCCCAGCGACTTGAAGGCGGAGCAGCCAGTGAGGCAACCTGTGGGACTGGCCAGAACCACGAGCGTAGCCGACAGCCTGGATGCGACCCCTATTTCTCTAGCCGAAGCGCAAGCTCCCGTCGAGCCCGAGGCTGTTACCGATGCAGCCAGCGAGCAAAACCAAGTCAAGACGAAACCAATAGATTGTGACGAAGAGGAAACGGAGGCGGAGCGCAAACGTCAACGGGACGCAATGAAGAATGCGGAGAAAGAAGACCTAACTTCCAAGCTCGCATCTCTGATCGAGTCGAAACCCAGCAGCGAGAATGCCCCCGATGTGGAAGGCTCAGGCCCGTTGCAGCAACCGACAAGACGTGCCAAACGAATATTTGGGCGTGCTATCAGCAACGCGTCGGCAGCATCTAGCGGAAGCGCCGAGTCGCGCATGGACTCGATGGGCCGGACCGCGGAGGAGAAGCCTCAGCAGGAGAAGGAGCAGGAACCACCATCGACGCAAATACAGTACCAGGACCCTGGCGCCCAGCAGCATCGGGCCAAGATGATGAGCAAAATTGCCAGCGTTGGCGGCGAGGGTGCCGGCAAAGCGGTGGCTCCGTCTCCTCCCGTCGTCAGTCAGCCTGCCAGGAAGAAGATTTCTACCATTGGAGGATTTGACTTTAGTGACGAGGCAAGGCCCAATACCAGGCAACTCAGACGCAAGTAAGTAGAAAGAAACTGTGCCGGGTTACTTGAACATCGGTATTTGCTTGAAACAATCGAGTTACTTTGCGCGGATTTCGTTTGGATTATATCATCATGAGAGGACAAGGGGGAACGGCTCGCACGTTTGCGAGAAGCGGGCGTGAAGAGGATGGGTGGGGAAGGGGTTATAGCATTGCATAGCATGATAACAAAGGAACATGGAATTGACGACGCCAGGACAGGGTTTACGGAGTAGGCATAGGAAATTTATGAATGCTTGGGAGGAAACGAGATCATAAAAGCATCAATCTTTGGGGGTATCTCTCATTTCGTAAAGGTATGGTGTACATCTACAAATTCTCAGGGGCTTCTCCCATGCGCTCTCGTACAACTCTCCATCCGCCCCTACTTGTTTCTCCCTCTTTCTTAATACAGGTATCATGAGTTTGCTGTTCAACTTGGAAACAAGTTTGGACAAAAGGAAAGAAAGGTACAAGTCTGTTGTTCGGAGTTTTTTATGATTGCAAAAGATTTCCTTTCCCATCTCCCTAAATGTCCTGTATTCCTAATTGCTGTTCTCGTCGGATCAAAATGTGTATTGGGCACAGCCCCAATGGTAAACGCTAGAAGAATATGTAGAAAGGAAAACAAGGGCGCCAGCTCCTAAGAACGGTACGTTGTTTGATACCGGGGGTCCAAGTCTCCAATCAACTAGCCATCGTACAACTAAAAGACTAGAAAAGACGGTATGTAGGTATGATAGACAGGTAGGTAGTTGCGTTGGAGGATCACAACACAGAAGCTGCCTCAGTGAGGACGCTGAGCAGACTGGCCGCAGCACCACCGATGCCCACGGCACCCAGCGTCTCGCCCCAGGCCTTCTTCTTGTCTCGCCTGTCGCGGTCAGATCGCTCGCGATGGTGACGGCTGGGATAATGGTCCCGGTCACGGTGGCGGTCTCTGTGGCCGTCGCGGTCCCTCTCACGATCACCGCGGTCTCGGTCACGTTCCCGCTCCCGATCTCTGTAGTGGCCGTCACGGTCCCTGCTCTCGTAGTCCCTGGGCTCGCGGCGCGAGGGCCTTCTCCTCCGATCGCGGTCGTCGCGATGGGAGCGGGGAGACGAGGCGTGGGGGTCGAGCTCATGAGGTTGCGGGTCGAAGCGGACGTGGTTCTCGTTCTTGTTCTTGAGGATGGGCTTTGGCTGAACGGTTGCGGCGGGTGACGTGCCCTTTTCCTTGTCTGAGGGAGGGGGAACAATGTAGTATGTCTTGTTTCCTTTCTCCTCGTCGGGGTAGCTGGCTTCTGACGAGTTGTCGGACGAGTCCCACAGGGGTTCCTCTGATGATGAGGTATGTGAATCACCGCGCCGGCGAGGTGAGCCTTGCGTTGCACCACCTGTTGGCGGGGGGCCGTCGTTGTGACGTCTTGAAGAGCGTGCAGCGCGGGCCTCGGCAGAGAGGCGAGCGTAGTTGGTGATCTCTTCACGGCTGAGGACACCGAGGACTGCGACGTAATCTGGGCGAGCCTCATAGCGGACGCCAGCACGCTCAAGGATCTCGGGGGAGATGAGGGCACGGCGAATGCGCGTCCACTTGGCTTCCAGGGGAATATCCATGCCGTAGCGATCCGGTGCAAGACGGCTTTGGGACGTACGTGGGGATGCACCATATGCGGAAGGAGGGCCACCGTGGCTGTTGGGATAAGGGATTGGAGGTACGAAGCGTGGTGATACGCCTAGGTTGGAGGGCGAGGAGGAGAAGTCTGCTGCAGCGCGGGCAGCTGCAACATCTGGTGGTAAATAGCGGTTTGCCGGTGAAGTAGATGAAGGGGAAGTACTGTAATTTTGAGCGGCAGTGAGGCGAAGGTTATCCATGCCGTGGTTGATGGTATCCAAAGCCATGAGATCGCGAGTTGAGATGAGGGCGAGAGAGTCGTTGTGCTTATCGTCCGCGCCATGTTCCCGTCCATAAGTGGAAAGAGTACTGAGCTCGTTTGGCACGTTGGGAGCGGAGCGCTGCTCAGCCATACGGCGGTCACCCCTTACAGCCGGAGCATACTTGTCATCATATGAACCGTACGTCTCTCCAGGACCATAGTTGTCGCGGCTCTGGTAGGATGCAGGTGTAACCGCCATGGCTGGATGAGGGTATGCGCGCTCCTGGGCGAGGAGACCGCGAACCGAGGGTGGTGCCGTGGCATCATTTCCAGTTGAATGTTCCAGTTCGCGAATATAGGCACGCAGAACCTCCTGTTCAGGTGAGTTAGCAACAGCTTTGTTCCCGGCTCGGTGTTCAAGATCATCATACCTTGTTCTTGCGCAACACTTCCTTTGAGAAGCCCTCCTTCTCCAGCTCGGCCCGGAACTGTTGCCAAAGGTCTTCTTCGTCGTCGCCAACACCGCTGTCTCTCCGAGCAAATAACCTTGCTGCAATGGCATCCACCTTGTCCTTGATGTTGTCCAAGTTTCCGCCTTGTTCGTCCACTACGCGTTGGGCTTTGCTGGGGTTGTGCAGCTGTACTGTGTCGAGAAACATATCGATGGCGGTTTCTTGGTTGGCAAGTTTCGTGCGAACCATGGCCAACATGTCACGCTCGCGCTCTTCAAGCTGTGTACTCTCGCCATATTTTTCGATCATGGTTTCGAGCTGCTTGAGGGCAAAGTCGCAGTCCTCAACGAGGGGAGCAAGCTGGCGGTTATAAACGGATGAGGCATCTGAGTTAAGGAGAGAATCTTGGTCTTCGGACTCGACCTTGAGGTGCTTGAGGACCGTGTGCAGGCGACGGACGACGTTGGCAACGTCGTCGAAATCTGGTCCGGATGCCTTGGCGCGACGGTATAAGGCGCGCGCAAAGGCATCAACAGCTCTGAGACTGGGGGGTGAGTTGCCGTTACTCATCACGAGAGAGTGATGGGGTCGTTATGGTTGTGGTCAGGATTGGTGAGGTTTCCTGCTCGGTCGACGAGCAGTGACTATTGTGCGGGTGTGATTTTTTCTTGGTGGTTGTTGGTGTCGATGCGATGGAGAGGGAGAGAGACGGGAGGAATCAACGTCCGTCTAAGATAGTGCGCTCTTGCGGGTAGGCGATAGATGTATTGGGACGCTGTGTCGGGTGTGATCGACAGCCATACGCAATAGGGAGGGCGGGTTAAGACCAGGGAAAAGTGATGCAAGTCAGGCACAGCAATAAAGATGTGGCATCAGAGGAGAGGCTGCGAGGTTCTAGATGTAGCAGGGGCCCCGGGAACGAGAACGTGGGTGACGGACGGAGGATGAGGGTTGAAAAGGGAAAGGTTGGTCCGCAGGGGAAGATATGAAGAGAAGAAGGGGTCTGTCTCAAGAGGAAGAGAAGTGAGAAAGGGCGAGAGAGTGTTGATTTGTGATGTGCAACGTGAGGTCCGAGAATAACAACTTCCCCAAATCCTGTCCTGATCTGCTTCACCGAAAAGCTGGAGTCCAAGAGTCGGCAGGAAGTAGAGTTACTCAGCCCTCTGAGTATCAAGTATTCCGTACAGAGTTAGGAGAAGAGATAGAGAGGCGATGAGGTACACTACGGATACAGATAGACAGGCGGGTAAATCATGAACCAAGGCCTTGCTTGTGTGCTTGTCAAGGTGTATCCAGGCGAGGCCAGCAGAAAACCAAGCGAGGAGCAAAGGAGGTAGGTGGTGGTGACCCGAAACGGGGCCTCATGGCGATATTGTCATGGAACGTACTCGTACGTACAGTAAACCGGATGGCTGACAATGACTTCAACTGTCACTTGTGCCTTTTTGGGAGAGGGAAGAAAAGGCAAGGGAAACGCAGACAGGGGGGGTCAGGTTGTACCTCACCGGTGTACTCTACTTGAGTCCATGGCCTTGGGTGTGGCAGCTAATCATGTGGTCGCAACCCGAGGGCGACTCCAACTCGGCCCCGCGTCGCTTGGGAGAAACAGTCGACTTTGGGATGTACCGTGGGATGGAGGGGGAGCACAGCTTTGACGAGTGCCCTTCTTCATTACACAGTACATAGTAGTAAAGAAGGTGGAGGGGGGCAGACTTCATTGGTGATGGGTTCGCGTGTACCGGTATCCGTTAAGGCAGCGGATCTGCGCCGTGCCCAATAGGTCTATCCTGTCTTGTAAACGATGGTGTAGAGGGAGTAGAGGCCCGAGGGTTTGAGCAAAGTGCTGGACTTGCCAGCTGGCTGAGGGAGACGCGAGTGATGATGTAGAGGTTCTCGTCGATTATCAAGCGCAGAAGGCCAGAGCAAAGTTGCGCGGATGACTCAACTCACTCGAGAGCTAATACTGCAGAGACAGAGAGAATAGAGTGACTTCTGACTTGCATCGGCAGAAGGGGGATCAAAGAGGCACACCAGGCATCAGCTGGATGTCGAGGCAGACCGAAGCCGGCAAGTACTCTTTCCCTGGTGCTGCTGCTGGCAACTACAAAGTAGGTAGCAGAAAGAAAGAGAGGGAGGGGCTGAGATGAGCTTGTGATGTAGTGCTTGCTGCTTGCTGTCGGTGGTGGTTGGCTGGTGGGATGTGGGAGGTGCCATACGCAGACGAGGAGCGCGCAGCAAACTGGAAACGCGACAAACAGAAGCAAGCTCCACGCTCCTGCTCCACGCTCCATCTTCCTGCAGTGACGTATTCGCTCCAGATCCATGAAATCATACTGTCCGGGGGCACGCAGAAGACGAGACAGGGGGGCCGTCAGTGGCAGGGGGTCAGTGACGGACTGACGGTTGGATCTGCACCATCTGCTGCCCGCCTGGGACTAGCTGCACGGCCGGAGCAGAAGACCCTTTCTCTCCAGCCCTTTCCTTTGGGTCAGTGGCCTACTTACTGTGGTAGGTATGTAGGTATTGTAACTAGTAAGTGGTCAGAGGTCACTCTTGCTGTGTCAGACTGCTTATGTGTCTCTCAGGGCAGTGACATCCGGAGTCAGGGTGGTGTCTCTTGCGTTGTATATGTCTCTGTGAGAGCCTGGATATCTCTTCCATGTACCTCTCCACCTTCACTCTGCCGAGAAGATACATTGCAGAGACCCCCGTAGATCGTGGATGTGGTGGTAAGGTAGGCAACCACCAGACTCGATCTTGTGAAGCTATCATTCATGATTCATCCCTTCTTCAAATCTCTCTGTTCCTCGCTGTTCACAATCTCATCAATGAACTTGAGACTCAGTCGCGGCATTTGTTTGCCAACCCTAGCTGCCAGGGTAATCTTGCATTACGCCCTTTCAACTGCCGGAAATAGCGTCTACCAATCTTCAGAGCGACCATGATATCGCCGAGCTGATTGAACATGAAAAGTTTCGTAAACAATCACCCTGAAATAGCCCCGGCGTGTTTTGGAGAGATTTTGTTTCTCCATAGGGCTGTAATGCCTATCCTCGACCCTTCACCTCAACTCATCACGGGCGTCATGCTAACGACAGGGCTTGGCCTTGGATTGACACTGAGCAGCACATGTACCGGCAATCCGTAACGTTGTACCTGAACTGAACCCTTTCGGATTCACCCATCCTCGCCAACCATGTGGTCCGAGTTCTCTTTCTCTTGGAACAGCGGCATCATCACCATACGCAGTTTCTCCGGGGGAGAAAGGAACGCGCCACCCTTGGCTACTGGGGTGTCCCTGTTGCCGCCTGCGCCACCCGTCTGGATGAATCGAGGGGCGAGCAGCAATCCAGGAAGCGCCGTGCAGCTCCCCTACATCCTGTATGCCCTGTACGCTCTGAGCTCTTCCCTTCGGACTCTTCCAGAGAGCCACTTTGGAGGGCTGCCCCTCGCCAAGCCTCAAACAGGAACGCAGCCCCGCGTGAGCAGTAACAATTCAATTCTACCTCACAGGCAGGGCGAGCACAGAATGCCCAGCGGCCCCGGGAAAGGCATCCTGTGGTCGGCGAGCTACTCCTGTAAGCACCAAACGTCAAGCAATGGGGACGACGCCAAGGCAGACATCCAGACAGATAGCGTCGAACAAGAGGACGGCGGAGAGGGGCCACGACGGAGATCAGAAGCCTTTCGATTAGAACCTTGCTTGGCCCTGGCCCTGGTGCTATGCGCTTCAACTCGACACACAGTGACAGCGAAGGGGACTCTGTAGCGCTCGGCAAGTTGCAGCGGGGCAAAAGTCGGGCACACGAGCGAGCTCTGACAAGTGACAACTTTGTTGCGCTCTGGCAGGTATCCCACGGTAGCGTCGTAGTTGGTTTTCTTGCCTCTCGGCGGACCCCGAGAGATCCTATTTCCAGCAGCACCAGCAGCGCAGCGCGCTCAAGTTTCTTCGTCCTTGTCTCTATTAGGGCCTCGTTCGTGCTGTCCTGCATACCCGGCGTTCCAGTCGATGTGGGTATCCTCGCTGCTGCACAGAATACGGAACAGCACTTGCAGCTCCCCTCTGAGAACACCGATTGAAATACGGGCAGGGGGGGCGAAAGAACGGGTTTCTTTTTGGGTTCGACTCTGCATGTCGGTTCGTCTTGGCCCTGGGGGAAGAGGAACTCCGGAATCCAAGGCCCCAAAGGCGTCTCCGGTATCCGTATCATCGAGTCGAACACGAGAAGACGCTAAAAACGGCTTCTAGAAGCTCTGTCCCATTCGGCCCATCCGTCAGGGTCCTGGAAGGGATTTGAACATGTCATTGGTAAGAAACAGGGTTCGTGTAAGAGTCAGAGCTGTCTGTAGAAGACGGTCCGTTTCGAAACCCACTCCAAAGTTCAGCCAGCTCGTTTGCATCTCCATCGATATTACAACGCGTGTAGAATAGAGTCGAGACTTGAGAGCGGGCAACTGGAAACACCGGAGACCCGGGACAAGAAGTCATTTGCTGACGAATGCCACTGCGGCAACAACACGGCTCTCGTCGCTGCGGGACTTTGGATGCAAGGCATCCTTCGTACATCGAGAAGCCGATATTTCCGGTGTGAGAACCGCGCTTTTTGTCTCTTCGCTGTGATGCTCGCCGACAAACTCTCGTCTATGACTCCTTTTCCTAAGTTGGTCTGATCTCGTGGTTCCTTTTTCTCACTTTGTGACAAGGACACTGTACAACCTTAAGCGCGTTGCCTTGTCCATGCATCTTTCCGCCCTTCATCACGGGAGGTTGTCGAAATGTGCTTGATTCCGATGCTATCCACATTCCCTCAATCCCTCCAAAGATTTCCGGACGCAAAGCATACCTGTCACGGCGGTGCCTTCCAAGTAGCTGACCGGCAGGCAACCCATTCTTCTTACGTCTTCGCTGGACATGCAGCAAGAGGGCGCAGGAAAAGCTGCCCGACAAGCCACATCAAGCGTCGCCGCTAACCATTTGAGATAGGACTCTTTGCATCGGTTGCATCGTCAGCATCCAATCAGATCTGCCTTGAGATCTGCCATGAACTGCCAACGATTACCCACGATGCAACTTCAAGGGCCTCATTCGCTTCCCCCGCACAATCCCTCAGCAGAGCCCCGAATGTGCAAAGCCACCTTTCTCCATCGATCTAGTGAAATCGATAGTCTGTTGTTCTCTTCACCTGCAGCTCGTGAGGGTCGTACCGTACAGTTTCTGCATTCAAGACTTTTGTGGACCGGCTTGTAAGACGGCAGAGAGCGAGGCTTGCCAGATTCTCGTCTGCTTCTTTCTCTCGGCATCTCATCTTGTCCAAAGTACCGGACAGCAACACGGAGACTCAACCCGCCCAATGCCGTGAAGTCACTTGAGACGGGAGCATGCGCCCTGAAGCATTTCGAGATATGGAGCTTGGGCATCTGTGCATATGGCCCCCCTCCTATCAGCTTCTGTCAGCGGTATCACGTATTAGTCTGTCTCTGCCTACTGCCACATGTCTATTGACGAGCCGAGGATTGAGGTATCGCTGAAGCGGCTCAGCAATAGATGTTGAAACCGTATTCTTGATTATTCAGAAGCTAGATTTTGCTTCACCGCCTGACTTGCTCTAACAGATCGCTTGCCGACAAAGTCAAAATGCTCAGGGCCTAAGCGCCATAGAAGTAGAGATTCATCAGCAAACAGAATCTCTCCGAAGCAGCCAACCAATCACCCTGGGAGACTATCGTGCTCTGAATCGTGTACATCCAATTTAATCAGTCCTCGAGAAACACCTCCTGCTTTCTCTCGAAATGCCTCAGCTGTAAGTGGTCTGTCACACCGACGGGTGAGTTTCAGCGTTCCGATTCGTCTGGTCAAGGAAGGGTGCATCTCAAGTCAGCCCTGCCGTACCTAGCCCAATTCCTCATGCCAGCTGGCGCTAGAATTCGGTCGATGATTTCCATTGTTCGATCAATCGATCAATGCAAAGTCTATTATGCTAGGTAGAAAGTCCATTGGGAGGGGACACATGGGAGTTGTTCAATGTTTGAAGGTGGCTCATAATTGACCACATGATTGGCCTTCACCGAATGTAACCGATGTCGCGGTCGACGAGAGGGGGGAGATGTACGCTTCGGTATCCGTTCATGGTATCTTTTTGAGCACTTCACTTTCTGGCTTGTCCTCGTTCTCTACGCTTTTTTCCCTCTCTTCCTATTCCTTACTCGCAGGCTACACTGTCACAGGGCGGGTTCTATTGCCCCAAACCATCAGCCCGTGCAGAGCCTCCTCCGAATTTTGTTTGTCTTCAGCCTTGAACTTTTTACTTCAAAGCCCGATAATCTCACACGCTCGTCTGGTGGAGCCTCAGATCCCCTCGATAAATTACTTTTTTCATCTGACATGCGGCTCAAATGGAGATCCTTTCCAGTGAGTACGCCTTGACCTTCTGACTCAGCAGGTGTCCTCTCTCACGCGAGCTCCTCTCGAGCACCTCGCCGCCCGAAACGATCTTTTGATTAGACACATGCTGCTTGGACACGAGGCCCAGAGGCAAGCGAGTCGAGAGTTCCACGTCAAGGGAGACCGGCTTAGCGAGGGCCCCAGCGCGCGCGGAAGCAGCCGCGTTGGCTGATGATCCCGTCTTTGCTGTTCGGCCATACTGAACCGCTTCGCCAACGTAGCCGTCCAGAAGGACTGTCTCGTGCAAACCGGTCAGGGCCGCGCTGACTTCGTTGCTCAGGTTGGTAATGAATTCAAGCGCGTCCGCACGGCCGCCCACGGAGGACGCTCCATTTGTAAGCCATCCACTGAGGCCGATGGAATCAATGCAGCGGGAAATGAGTTCTGCAATGAGAGAAATGGTGCCATCCGGTGGTGTTCCCGCGGCCTCGTCCTTGTCCATGTCTGTCATGTCAAAGTACCGTGATGTCCAGGCGCCGCGGTAGAGTTGTGTGCGTAGAGTGTCGATGAGTGACAGAATCTCCGTCGGGCTGAGGGTCTCGCGGAGGGCGCGCACCGTCGCGATGGACGAGTAGCTTGCGAGCTTCTCGAATGCTGTTGTGAGAGCTCGTTCGCGGAGGTTGCGGTCGTCGTCCATGTGATACACGGCCACCTCGGCCATTTCCAGCGTTTGTTCCGTCTTTTCAATCTCCATCGCCACGTCCTCTTCTTGCTCGGTTTCCGTCAGCGCAACCAGCTCTTGCGGCGGCTTCATGTTGAGGGTCTGCATGATAGCGCGAACCACCACCAGCAAGTCCTTCTCGCCGAGCTTGGTTGCCGTGACATAGCTGAGGAGCAGCTCCATGGCAGGGTTCATTGCGACGAGATTCTGAACCAGCTTGTCAATGACCGAATCCTTGGGTGCCACCTCGGCAAGCTCACTCTTGAAGGCCGCACACATGTTGGCATTCGTGAGGTGGCCAGCAGCAACGAGGTAGATCAAGACGTTGCTTGCGGGCAGGTTGCATCGAAGGATGGCCGATTCGGGGCTCTGAATTTCCATCGAGAAGACTCTGCTGATGGCATAGAGCACCCACCTGCGGTCAACGGCAGGGTACGCTTCTGATTCAGCCAGCCACTTCCAGGTTGGCGTCTGGAGTTCATTAGAGACCACCTCCTGTTGCACTGCGACCCCGAATCTTTGCGCAAGCAGGGCTTCGAATGACTTCCAGTCTTGTGCCTGCATAAACCCATCCGCTCTCACGACATCAGCCAGAGACTCCTTGACATATTCGTCAGACAGTGTTCCTGGGAGGTAGTTTTCAAAGGTTTCGTTGCCAGCCTTGGGAAGGCTTGCTGGCACACGGTCAGACCTCGGCAGACCTCTGCCGATGGAATCGATGAGAAGGCCTTCCTTGTTATGAGACTTGGGGCGCTCAATCTGTATGGACACCAGAGTGTTGCCGACAACCGCTACCGCCATGTCGAGCTTTGACAGGAAAGTCACGAGCGTTGGCTTCTGCTGCTCCGTGGCCTCGGGGAACTCGACTGCTGTCGAAGCCTGGATCGAGTGGAAGGTAGGATTCATCATGCTAGCGGAGGTTTTTGATAGGCACAGAACCGAGTGCTCTGAAAGTTGTAGGAAAGAAGTCAAATCCGGCAGAGGCAGACTGCCTTGCAACTTGGGCACGGCGCTCGTCAGATCGTACGTTCGGAGGACCGAACCGTAAAGCTGAAGCAGCTTTCCTGACTGGGTATGGAGCTGATATGTGGCCGATTCGGCGCCAACTTCGTCTTGCGAAGGCAAGGGCGTGACGTGGAGTTGAACCAGCGGCTGCGAAGGCGCCGTAGGAATGATACCGAAGATGATGAGGAATCTTGAGGTGATTCCTTCGCCGGTAGTGCGTGCGACAAAGGCGAGGACGTCGGGGTTGAAGGTCTTGGAGTCGATCTGGCGTCCGAAAGAGCCAAAGGCGTCCTGTCTGCCCTGAAACAGTCCATTCAAGACATCCGATGCCGCAGCGTGTAGAGAGAACTCCACCTCGTAGTTCGAGACGGTTGCAGGAAGCAGATCTTTGCAGAGGCTGTATGACGATGTGCTCCATTTTTGCTCCAATGCCTCGCCGTCCAGGCACAAGACCTGGCCGTCCTTGCACAGAGCAACAACATGGCCCTTGTCAGACTGGTTTTCGCTGAGAATGGTGGTATCGACGGCGGCGGAGGTAAACAGATGCGTGATTGGGGACTTATGGCGCACTCGCTGAGACGTGCTAGCAGAGTTTGTCTTGCCAGTCGTGTCGATCACATCGCGGCAGAGGGTAACCTTTGCGCCGGTAGTGTCTCTTGTGGAGAGGTATGTGTAGTTGTTGCGACCGCTTGAGCCTTCTCCCTGGAATCGGATCGAGTGCGGCGCGCAAGTGAAGGACTCTTGAGGCGGAATCGGGTACGATGTTCGCAGACCGGACGAGGGCACCTAAGCAACTGTTAGACGCTGTATTGAGGAGGTCCCCCGATACAGCTACTTACATGGTAAATGTTGGCTGCTTCTCCGTCCACGCCAACAACAACTTCCAGTCTCTTCCTCTTCTTGGATCCGGGCTTTTGTGTGTAAACTTCGCCAATGTGGTACTGGCCCTTGGTATGGTCGAGGGGACGCGGCAGCGATGCCAAAACGTCTGGCCGGTGGATGCGGAAAGTGGGAGCCATCTTGTATCTTCTCAAAGCCTTAGCCTACGGATACACTGTGATTTGAGATTTGGCGGGTCTCAGGTCGGGGTGCGACGGCAATGGCTCTTCCCAACCTCGAAAACCTGGCTGTGTAAGTGAAGGTCGCGATACCGAAAGAAAAAAAAAAAGTCGGAGGACTCTGCTGTAGTGGGGTGCAAAAGTCGACCTGACGATGGTTTCGCACTGTCCTTAGGTGCGAGGTTACACCAAGGAAGGCCGTGCGCTCGATTCCCAAAACCAACATCGTCGGATAATCTGCGGACCGCACTTTTCTATCGATTAGATAAGATACAAGATAAGAGACGATAAGGAACCTATGCTGGTGGGTCCGGGATCTTAAGTGTAATGGACGTCGCGCTACACGCCCACTGCTGCCCCCGGCGATTCGAAGACGCGACTCACGCGACTGGTGCACTCGATCCTTAGACAAACCACCCACCTCGACTTCTCGCACCCATCGATTTGCGCTACCATATTGAACTTCGGAGGAAGTCTCTGTTATGTTCTGTTTTATATAATAGACGGTGCCAAACTTCTGGGCATTGGTACTTCATCCAATCTGGATCGCAAACATCTTTCGTCATTCATCAATTCCTGATCAGTTGCATGCCCGCTGACGTAGTCTAAAGGCGCGACGGCTCTGGCGTAAGTTCTCAAGTCCCCTGTTCATATAACAAATTCGCCTCCATTGCTCTACCGATGTTGCCATAACTGCATGCTAAAACATACTTCCATAATAGCATCGCACGATCTCATGGGAACTCTCCTTGTAGCCAACATGGCCCCAGATGGGCTGGACGCCTCCCACGCCTCAAAACTTCACCCATTCTTCGTCCCTGGGAAGACCGCCGACGCACCGAGAACCGATTCGAGTACCGACGACCAACCTCAGTCTGTCAACAGCACACCTTTGAAAAGCAAACCCGTTCGATCTCGAAAGCAAGCACGTGCATCTCAGCAACCATCCAGCGACGTTGAGCCAGCGTCATCGGACATAGGCGAGGATGAACAAGGTCGCAAGAGGCAAAAGACCGGTGCCGGCAACCCTCCAAGTTCTGGGAAGAAAAGAGGGCGGCCCAGAAAGAAGCCAAACATCCCATCTGTTGGTATTACGAGCCACTTCTCCCAGGTCAACAGCGTGCCGACGACCTCGCTTGCCAACGAAGTCCCACAAACGCCCGATCCCGCACCGATACAGCCCGATATAGCTGCCCTCCCACTAAACCAGGCTCCCGTTTCTCTCCTGAACATCATTGATAACCCTTCAGATACAACTTTGAATGCGACGGATGCAGCTCCTGTTGCTGGAGAGGAACCCAAAAAACCTACCAAAGTGCTCAAATTCAATCCAAAGACCGGCACAATTGGCTCGCCTCCGAAGCCCAAAATAAGCCCTGCAGAAACATTCAAAGGCGCAAAGGCATCCAAGTCACTGGCCAAACCCACCCGTATCGTAACCATCAAGTATGGAATTGATGTGGCGTCCCGCGAACGCATAGGCTCAAAGATTGAGCAGATTCTCACGACTCCAACGAAAACGACCCCCCGAGGGCCTCGTGCGAAGGTCTCCAAGCAGGACCAGGACAAATCAAAAACGAAGGACACTCATCCTCTGTTTCTGGGCAATGCCAAGAAGGCTGTAAAGTTGGTGGACGCGCCTTCCGCCGCTCCCAAACCGCCTAGAGCCACCATATTCTCATCCACCCCATGCTCTCCCAGAAAGCAGCGGCTAGCCCCAACAGCTGGCAAGATTCAGCTTCCACAATTCGGTGTCCGATCTATGGGCCTCAAAGTTCCAGGCGCCTGCCACCCCGCATGGCCGACCCAGGGGATGGCACACGTACGGGGGCTTCTTCCCGAAGAAGAGCGTCTCCCAGTTGCAAAAGACCCCCCGGTTTCGTCCCGGAAATCTAAGGGGCAAACTACAAACATCTACCCTGGTGAATCTGTCATAGATCAGCTTGCCAAATCGCTAAACACTCTGAGCATCAAGAAGTCAGTCCAGGAGGCCGCAGAGGACTATGAGCCGCCACCCGCGGAGCTCCGCCTTCCCGAGAAGCACTTTGAAAGCGGTCGCAAGCTTCGGCAAAGGATCAAGCGAGAGCTTAAATCTGTTCTGCCAGTGACTTCGAGTGCAGACAGTGATGATGAGCTACTTACTGCGTCCAACCGGAAACCCCATCCTTCAGTGGCCCGCCTTTACAACATGCTCGAAACCAATCTCTCAGCCTATGACAGGTCGCAATGCGAAGACCTTCCGTGGGCACATAAATACGCACCAATCAGCGGAGAAGAAGTCCTTCAGTTCGAAGAGGGCGTGTTGCTGAAGGAGTGGTTGCAGACCTTGACCGTTCAATCAGTCAACACAGGTGCTTCCACTTCCGCCTCCGGTACAAAAATGGGTTCGGCGGCAAAGAAGAAGCGGAAGCGCGCCAAGATGGATGGATTCATCGTTTCAGATGGTGATGAAGTAGATTTCCTACCTTCGGTCTCTGACGACGAGGATGAATGGCTACCGACACCTGTTCATGGTGGCCTGAAGAAGACTGTAGTTCGCCGCGATGTTGCGAAAGATGCGAGCCGCCTGACCAATGCAATTGTCCTTAGCGGACCTCATGGCAGTGGCAAGACGGCTGCAGTCTACGCTGTAGCAAAGGAGCTCGGCTTCGAGATATTCGAGATCAACGCCAGCAGTCGCCGCAACGGCAAAGATGTCATGGAGAAGATTGGAGACATGACGCAGAATCACCTTGTTCAACATAACCGCCAAGGCGGCAAGGTTGATGCCGGGGACAACGCCGATGACGAGACAGCAAAGGACATCAAATCTGGCAAGCAAGGCACTATGACATCGTTCTTCAAGGCAAAGGCGGTTCTCAAACCAGAAGCGGTACCACAGCCTGCCGACCAGCCGTCAGAGGCATCCAAGTCCGCAAAGGCAAAGACTCAGAGCCAAAAGCAATCGTTAATCCTCCTTGAAGAGGTCGACCTTCTCTACGAAGAGGACAAGCAATTTTGGGCTACCATCATCAACTTAGTCTCGCAGTCCAAAAGACCATTCGTCATGACTTGCAACGACGAGACTCTGGTTCCATTTCACAGCTTCATGCTTTATGGTATCCTCCGCTTCACACCACCCCCAGCGCTCTTGGCGGTCGATGTACTCCTACTCATTGCAGCCAATGAGGGTCATGCTCTTAGCCGGCCAGCCGTGAGCGCCCTCTACGAATCAAAGGGTAACGATCTTCGAGCGTCTCTCATGGAGCTCAACTACTGGTGTCAGCTAGGAGTTGGCGATCGTCGAGGCGGCTTTGACTGGTTCTATCCGCGATGGCCGAAAGGCTGCGACAAAGATGAGAATGGCGATGTCGTGCGTGTAGTCAGCGAGGGAACGTACTTGGAGGGCATGGGATGGATCAGCCGTGACCGAGCAGTGGTTCCCAGCGTGCGTGCTGCTGAAGAAGAATTGGTGAGCCAATGTTGGCAGGGCCTCGGAATGGATTTAAGCAACTGGCATGATTCACTTGATATGGCCTCGTGGGCAGACAGCGTGATAACTTCTTCGCCCAGCGAGAGGGCTGTCGCGCTAGATGTATTCTCCGAGTTCTCTGATCTCATGAGCGCGGCTGATGTCTGCTCTGATGGGGACTTTGGCCTCAAGTTCCAGGTGAGTAGTCTGAATGACGCTCAACATCGTGCGACTATGGCTAACAGATACGCAGGAACCTCTCGATCCCACACAACCAGATCTCCCTATCAAAGCCCGTGATGACTTCATTTTAGGCCGGCGCCTACTTGAGGCCCCATTCCAAACTGACTACACTCACACGGCCACCACTATCGCCACCGGTCTCAAATGCGCCGCTCGACAGCTTCTCCAATCCGCACCCCTACGACACGGCAGTACAGTCAATATGGATTGTTTCCAAGAGCACAGCGCAATCCGCCAAATGAAAAAGTTCTTTGTCGCTCCTTCCCGAGAAGAAGCAGTGATCAACCGCTATGATATGGCCATGGCTTTCGATCCCATCGCTATCTCTGAGAAAGCAGCGGCTATGATGGCCACCAGTCTCGAGCCGTCAGTTTTTGACCGTACTATGCGTATGATCACTCTTGAGGTGGCACCCTATGTGCGCAGTATCATACACTACGATTATCGTCTCATGCAGAATCGCATGCAACGGAGTGGTCTATTCAGTGAAGGCGGCAGGCAAGGGAAGAGAATGCGTAGTACTCGTGCCGCCTATTCGGCATTGGAGGGTGTCGCGCGCGGCAACATGCGCAAGGAGAACTATTTTGCCGCAGAAATCAGCACTCCTCTGGTCATGAGAACTGCAGGAGAAGGCTGGCAAGCTGCCGTGGATGAGGCCATGAGCTTGATGGAGCAACCGCCAAGTCCAGCCGCCGAAAGTGAACCTTCTGTGGAACCTCCCATGGAAGCGAACAACGCTGTTGTATCGACCGCCGAGGAATAGATGAACATAATGAGTGCATTGCATTTGGGAGAAGCGAGAGTACAAAGGAAGAAAGGGCGATTTGGCGCAGGTGAAGGAGTACAACGGAATGGTGTGGAAACTGGCAGGAAATCCGGCTTAAATAGTATGGCCAAATAGCATGTCATCGTAGCCATTCATCTTACTTGGCTTTATTTCACCGGCTGCTCCAAAGGTTGCGACTGTGATGCCGTCGACTCACATCCGCATGAATTCAAACGGCTAATAGTAATCAGACCTCCGCCGGGACCTTCGATCCACGTACTCTGGCTGGCGGGGTGGTGAAGGAAATCGTTGATCACCGCGCCGGCTCCAATCCTCCACGGCTTCATTGTATCGCGGCCTTGGTAGACGCTCCTCCACGAATCGACTCCCGGCAGCTTCTGACCTGTTTGACTGCTTCTCATATCTCACCATCTCATTCTCCCCCTCCGCGCCGACTCCACGCGATCGCCCTCGGCTATCCCCTTCGATTCTACCTCGTCTTTCGAAGCGCTCGCTCGGAGACGGGAGGTAGTCATCAGAGTAATACGAATCCCCTTCGCTCTCACTTCCATAGCCGCGCGACCGTCTGCCGCCGCGGCTACGGGGAGGGTGGTACTCCCTCTCGGACAGCCTCCGTCCGTCGCGGGGGTAGTCGTTGCGGTCCCAGACGTTGTGGTCGTCGTAGTCGATATACCCATTGTGGCGGTCCCGTATGGCGTTGCGCCTGCGGGACCGGCGGCCACCTGGTGGTGGCGAGTGTTCCCAGTGCTCCTTTTCTGAGTGAATTATGCCGCGCGGCCAGAGCTTGTGGACGGCGAGGGAGGCGACGGCAATGGCGGCGATGAAGACGGCTGCGGTTTTTATGCCGGGTTTCTTGTGGTGATCGCGGGGTCCCGCGGAGGAGGAGCGCGAGCGGGAGGATGGGGAGTAGGAGCGCCGCGTCCGGGCCATGGTTGTGTTTCTCGACCGGGTTGTGTTTATGAGGGCGCGACTGCGGTGGCTGCTACTAGACTGAGACATGCGCGGTGATATGTGAACAGCAGTGTGTGCGTCGTTTAGAGATGAGAGCTAGGTAGGTATTCGTGTTGTTGTGAGATGTCTCGGGTGTGTTGACGCCGTCAATGAGACCGGCCTGTTCGAGTGAGACAGGTTCTTTGGTGGTTTGAAGAGAAAGCTCGGTGACAGGAAACCTGTAACAGGAGATTACTCGGACCGGAGGTCGAGGTAAAAGGGGAAATGAGACCACTAAGAGGAGAATGAGGGCGAGGATTAATGAATGTAAATGACGATGAGCCCGTATCTGGAGGCTAGTAGGCGGTGCGAAAAGCAAATGGGACTTTGGGAGCCGGCTCGTTGGGCTTCTTCCCCCGGTATCAGAGCCCGAACTCTGAGGGGTTGGGATCGTCCGAGCGAGGGTCAACCCGGCACGTCGGTCTTGAGTGGGAATCTGGCGCGAGCCTTTGGGTTTCTTAGTGGGTTGGTCACGCAGAGGGAGAGAGAGAAGCGCAGCGAGTTTTTCCGACTATATGCGTAGTAAAAGCCTACTGCAAGGACAGCGCCGACGGCGGCTGTGCGTAATTCTCTTTCTGCGGCAGACGTACGGCTTGGGTAACTTGCGCAGCGTGTGGGAGGAGGAGCAGCAGATAGGTTAGAAACAAGTCCGGTCTACGGCTGGCTCGGGACGATGCCGTCAACACAGGGATCTTTCTTGTGGGATGGAGGGGAGGGGAAGAGAGACGGGCGAGTCAAGAACTTTGGGGGGGGAGAAAGGCAGAAGGCGAACGG
Source organism: Colletotrichum costaricense (assembly GCF_030867565.1). Classification (NCBI taxonomy): domain Eukaryota; kingdom Fungi; phylum Ascomycota; class Sordariomycetes; order Glomerellales; family Glomerellaceae; genus Colletotrichum; species Colletotrichum costaricense. Next base: position 289,770 of record NW_026848257.1, on the reverse strand, counting down.
AGGGACGGGTTAGGTATTGACTTGTTGATAGGGTCGGATGGAAATAGACGTGGTTTGATGGGTGATGGGTGAGATTTATGGGAGGACGGAGCGCAAAGGGTTTGGGTGAGAGGGAGGTTTTATCGGATGGTCTGAGAGTCGGTGAGGGCTTGCAGGATGACCGAGAGGCGCATTCGATGAAAGTAAGCAAGTTAGTTCACTCGATACCGCGCGATAAATGTGAGTTGTATGACAAGAGGGCAGATGGTCAAATGTTCGCAATCTTGCGGGGGAAAGGATCCGATAACAATGTGAGGAGAAGATATGGAAGACTTCTTGTCAGACCGGGAACCCGTGGTGTGGTTGTGATATTACTTGGACGTTGTGTGGTTGTGTGCAGACAGACAGGGAAGAGCGAGACAAGCTTTCCTTGGCTCGGATTCGATCCCCGGAACTCTGATGCACAGAGGACCACGCGGGTGGTTTAGAAGAGAGTGGCATAGGGATTCCCTTTGCTCTTCGCCCTCACCCTTTTGACGGTTCCCTCGGCCAATCGTTTGCCTGCCTGTCGAAAGGAGGCTCTGTTTCTGTGGCTCTCTTTTGCCTCCGATCAAGCGATTGATCGATTGAGTTATTGCCTCGGATGAAGAGCCGTACGTTACTTCTGGTAGGTGGCAATCTGGGGATTCGATGGACATCTGCATTACGACTTGAGTCGGGAAAGGAACGTCCCGACAGGTGGACAATGGATCCTTGGGATTTTGGAAAGTGAGTGATGGCAAGGCCTGGAACCTCATTGCCGTCTATTGGAGGGTGTGTTGGCCGTTTAGATTGTGTTAGATCTGTGTGAGACAGAACAGGAGATGGGCGAATGATGAAGTGGGTGAGGTTTTAGAGGCGGGCTAGTCTACGCGTGCTTGCGACGTGATGTTCAGCGATTGGCCAATGCGTATTGAGGCCTACGGGTGTGACGACACGCAGGTATGGTCTAAAGCGACGGATTTTCTTATGGGGGACGACTTGAGGTTCGGTAATACGAGTTTGATGGTGATGGTTGTAGCATGCCTCGAGGTAGAATGTGCCGATGAATATGTTTGGTTGTTAGGTCTTCGATATCTCATAGGGTACGTCATGAGATCACCTAGCAAAGAATAAGGTGGGGAACCGGTTCCGGTATAATCATGGTCTCTTACCAATGGCTTTCATCTTGCATCTTAGAGATTTATGTTGACAAGCAGGCCGGCTTGGCAACAGAGTTTGAGCCTAGCCTGTCATCCTCCTTACGGAGCCGAGACTGAAGTCATCTCTCTCTCAGCGGCCCTCCAATTCCGTGAACAGCTTCGGGGTGTTGTACAGGATGACTTCACTGACGAGCGCAAGGAAAGGAAGGCTTTTTTATTCTGTTTTCTTTCACAACCCGTGGCTGCCGTGCCTCGTATGCGCGACCTAGGGTATATGAGAGCTTTTGACTTTCTCTGCAATGAGATAGCTTAGAGCATCTACTCATGCGAGACTCGTGATATATTATTTCATCTCATTGATACTGAGGTGTTGTTAGAAGCTTCATCACCAAAGACTAACCATACTCTCTCAGTAATGACCTTGTGAGAGTTCACCATCATAAGGCAGCATGAAACCAGACGTGATCATGTTTGTGACTGGCGCTCGACGCAGGAAGTCTCGGCTCATCTGTCGTGAACAGCTGAGCAGCCAGTTTTTCATTTATCATAGCTGGACCCTGGCGACACAGATACTTGACCAATATGTCATGCATCTGGCTGGCCCTTTGTTCAAGTGATTAAATACACACTACGACTGAGAGATGTGGCTGGTCATAGACGTCTGAAAAGGAATAATATCATAGCAGCTTAGCTAGAGAGTTTTATTCATTTCTTCTAATATCCCGTACGCCAGAAATTCCAAGCAAGTTTTGAACACAATACAAAGTCCCTCCAAAGTCCTGAGTACCTTACTAGCAAGGAAACATCTATCTTCCTGGAAGTACTCACTCACAGGATTACCAACAAGAAAGCGAGCAAGAACATCCACCCTCCCAACCTCGTCCAAGATCTGCGCGGAGCCTCTCTCAACGTGGCCGCCATCCTTCTAAACGTGTCATATTTCTCACTTTTCAGAGCGGCCTGAAGATCGGCCAGGTCCCGCTTCATATCACCTTCCGCGGGCGTGTAATTCTTCTGCATCTTCATCTGCTCCAGCAAGTCCGCAGCAGTCCATCGCCGCTTAGGATCTGGAGTGAGCATCTTATGAAGCAGGTCCTCGACGAATCGGTGAGGCGAGGGCTCACAGCCACGGCCCCGGGGAGCCAGTGGGTGAATGCCAAATTCTGCGCCATCGGTCAGGTCAGGCTGGATCAGCCTATCCGACTCCCACCGTTCCCTCGCGGATCCGCGGCCGTCGTAGTAAACGCCGAATCGGTGACAGTGCCAGAGGACCATGCCCAGCATCCAAATGTCGGATTCGAACGTCGGCTTTGTGTTGGCGCTGAAGCCGTAATACTTGCCTGGACAGCGTAGCTCAGGGGCCGTGTAGCAGTCGTTGCGTAAGTTGTGGCTCAGGACTTCTGGAACGAGGCCGTGTCCGAAGAGCTTGAAGCGAACGCGCGACGAGTCTTCTGAGGGGAAGGGGAATACGTTATGGAGGCGAACGTCTCCGTGTGCAGTCCCTGTTGCGTGGAGGTAGGCGAGGGCAAGGAGGAGGTCCCAAGCTACGTCGAGGACTATATGGTCTTGTGTAGTACCTCTCGCGGATCGCCATGATCCCTGCATGGGAAGTCTCTCGACGATGAAGACCTTGTCTTTTGGAAGGAAGTCGAGATACCTTACAATCGTTTTCTATACCCACCGTGTGTCAGCATCTCATTCATGAACTCGGGGAGGACGGGTAGGTTGAACTTGCAGGAGAAGCCTCTTTGGTGGGCTTTACCAAGTCCGCTGCGAGATTCGCAAGCTTCTCTTCCCGGGTAGCATCGAGTTGAGGAAAGCCGACAAACGTCACGTCTCTAATGCCGTCAGCATCTCTCGCAGTGATATACCTACGGCCGTCTCGCAGAGATCGGAAGTTGGGTTCGTCGCCGACGGGACCTTCGTCCGAGTGTAGGATGCCCTTGAGGCTCAGGAGGTTCCGATTTGCTTCTCTGTGCGACATGATGATGATTTTGCAACTGAGCTGCTTTTTCGAACTGATATCTGAATCAAGGAGACGTCTACCATCGTGTATGCTGGGTAAGATATATACAGATAGGCCCTGTCCATCTCTGTCGCTGGGTTTTTTTTCGTCTCCTTGTCTATTGTTTCTTCGCATCGCCTACCTGGTTCCTGTTTGTTCCTGAAAGAGGATGAACCAACCGTGCTCAACATTTTCGCAATAAATCATTCTTTCAACTTGAGAGTCCTGTTGGCAAGGAAAAAGTGAAGTCAAAGGCAGCCGTAGGTTGTTGTTCGGGAGTAGAAAACAAGGTCGACGTCTAAAAGATACTCAAAGCATTGTTCCGGAGACAATTGGTTTGGCGTATCTCGAAACATCCACCACCCAAATCTTCTCTTTGATTTGATTTGAGATCGTTTCGGGGGAGATGATCTTCATCTTGAGTTTCTTTCCTCTCGGCGGATTAGCAAATTAAGTCACTTCATGCCATGCAGTGTTAAACGTATAGTCGCATTATCTCTGTCAAGAAACCAAGGTACTGATTAACAAACATCTCTCAAGCATTCAAAGATGCTATCACGCTTCAGACACCCATGAGAGAACCCAAACAGAGTTTCAGTAGACATAGTACCGGCGACCCTTCGTTCAAGGATGGCATATGTGCATCTGGTCTCCCTTCCAACATTTCCAAGAACATCGTCGTCTATTCCCATCAGTCGCAGCCACATGCTAGACATAACTGGCGAACAATAGAGTTCTGCAAGGTAACCTCCCCTTTCGAGGGACTCATTAAAATCTCCATGTAACACCCACAGAAGGTTACATAGGCTCATCTTCTCCTTGCCGCCCATATACTTGTGCCTCGAATGCCCAAACAAGTCAAACCGAGAAGCCAGCCTAGGTCAGGCATAGGCTGTGTTCTTGAAGGCTTTCATCTGTACGGGCTTAGATACCCGTTTCTAGTTACTGGGAAGAAACCAGAAACATCATAACTGGCCGTGTTCCTTGAGACCGACCCTTTTCATTGAATGTGACTGGAGATGCCAGTTTTCACAAGCCCAGTTGACAGGGTATGGATCAAGATAGCAGTCAAAGACCATTGGAAAGAACACGACTAGTGAATGTGAGATGACCAGACAAGACTGCCGAGCATTGATACGTAGCATGAGTATGATCGACCGCAACCAGCCTTCATGTAGATGTATCTAGCAAGTGAGCAGCATCGCTCTGAAGATGGACCACGGATTTGATCACCATTTATGCATCTTTACATGAACGATTTTGGTTCATAAGGGGCCACTCGTACTTTTCGGACAACTGATCTAGAGCACAAGGACGTTACCTCCTAGGATTCAGTACATCGTGGGTAGTTCAAACAGCCAAGTCGAGAATCGGTTAGACTTCGGACTATAGGTGGTCTTGCCGACAGTCAGCCGGAAAATTTCCGTAGATGACTGGTACGCTGAATGGCATGCCTGCATCGAGATTCACCTGCATCACCCAAGAGTAAGTATAAAGTCGGCGGGTATGGTCGACCAGCGCTCATAACTACCGTCACCAAAGAAGATCCTCATTTCAAGTCCCGAGGGTCAGGTCCCTTCACAGTACCACCAAAGGAGACTGACGTCGGTTCCGGGTGGGTGGTCGACGATACAATTGTTTATATACAAGTGTAGGAAACGAGAATGAGTACGTGGTGTCTATGCCACCTTGCGCGGGAAGGGCCCAATGCTGCAGTCTGTCACTTGGCAGATGATAGATCGGGCTCAGTCAATCGAATCAGAATCGATATCGTAAAGTGAACGTCCACAGCACTCCGCGGCCCCGGGACGGCCGGCCGGAGGTAAGTTCGTGGTGTTACGCCAGCGTCGGCGACGGGCGGGGGGGACTAATGTGGAGGCGCGAAGCCCAAAAGAAACCACCATGACCACCACCAGAAGTATCCATACTCGAAGGTGTGCCAATAGTCGGATCAGCGCGGGGCAGGCTCCGGGGACGCCAAATTACAGACGGTCTTTCTCAGCAAAAGTGATTGGAGCCTTGGCCTTGGAGGCTCGCTACTGCCAATGGAGACAGAGGCTTTTGTGTGCCAGTGGGGAGTCGTCATCACTCAGCATGATCTGCCTGAGTCGCTGCGATGGGCCTGACACCCCATCGTGATTTGTCCATGGACGAAAACAGGATCGAGACTAAACCGGGAATAGGGGGTAAATTCGTGAAAACGGGGATTCATCTTTCGGTGGGCGGTGTCCATTTGTGATGGCCAAATGTATCGCTGTAGCCTGTCCCGTACACCGGAATGAATGGAGTGAAGACTGAACGGCAAGCAGGGAAGCAAGGAAGTGGGAGAGAGAAACAACGTGCCTGCAAATCTTTTCGTCATTTAGCCACCGTCTCCATTGATATCGGCTGTCCTTGCAGATGCAACAAAGTGAGGGCTGCTGGGGTAAAGGAAGGCAAAGTGAGATGGATTTTCCAGACTTGCATGTCACGCCGGGTCCAGGAAGGGACCAAAACAATTTGACAATTCGGCTCGAAGGGTTTGAGGGATTGCTTGCCTTGCCATGCCCCGCTGGCTTCAGTCACGTCCAGCTCCATAGCGAGCAGGTGGTCGACTGATGAATGTCAAGGTATCATTGGGTACATAGCCATTCCCAGGATTCCAGCGGCTGGGGATTGTTGCTGCTGCGAGTTATCTGAGTAAACAGCGCCATTTCCTAATGACAATGCTGGCGACGAAGCAATTCGTAGTGGAAGGTCTTGTTCCGCAGTGGAGATATTGTCCGACTGCGACTTGTTCGCCAAACTAGGTTTGGCCATGCCATGAAGAGGGAAGTAACAGAAGAACACAGCCGTCCCCACCACCTGGCGCCGAGGACTGTTAGTTCCTCTGATACCGGTCCGACCGGCTTGTCAACGTGCTAAGCATTCAATGTGACTGGGCAGCTGAGACTTGTCGAACCCATTTCTACAGTGTCCTGGAGTAGGAAGAGTAAGGAGGACAACCAAGACCATGTTTAGGCGAAGTCAAGCTGAAGGTCAGATGGAGTCGTGAATGCAGGACTGACACCATGCCAATGTCGGATATGTGGCACCAGACTGGCCGGACTAGGCTTCGGTTGGCGAAATGCAATGGAAGCCGAAACTTGAGTTGGCGATCTGCCAAAGGAGGTGCCGTGGACAAATACCTACTCCGTATGCACTTAGTGACCCAAGGGTAGCACCAGATGGGCCCGGCCGGTGCTCCGGTGCGGCAGACTCTCCGAAGCCAACCTGGAGTGCCGCGACGAAGGTTACCAGGGATAGGATCGGACGAGAAAGCCAGTATCTGTACTCCGTACAAAATACCTAGACCCCAGAACTTAGCTGAACTCGATCACTCCAAGCACGGTGTGACAGACAATCAAGTACGAGGTGCGCCGGTGAGTCCTTTTGATGGAGCTTGCATGGGACGTAGCAAGAGTACAATTAGTAGCAAGAGTACAATTAGGAGCAAGAGATGATGACGGTTTCGTGAATACCGATATCGCTCTTGACCAGTCAGTTTTCACCTGGACACCAACCGAGGCCGAGATCGAGCAGCATTCAGAAGGGGCTGATGTGATTATGACTGAGGGAGAAAAAAGCAAGCGAGCAGCCGACTGACTCTGTCATGCAGCTACTGAGGCCCAGGGGCGTAGTGACTAAGATGGTTTGTACCCGAATCCGTAGTCGAAGGCGACATGCCCCCCCGGGGGGGGGGGGGGTTCGTTGGTTGGGCGACTGCAGATGTGGTGTCCGAGCTCGAGGTGAAAGGGGGTGGTGGCTCTGTGAGCGATATTATCCGCAGTGAGGACTTCGGACTGAGGAGTCTGAGAATATGCCATTGAAATAGCGGCGGTCCAGTCCAGATGAGACTGGCTAGACACGGCATGGAGCAGGGTAGCTCAATCATACAACAATAAGCCACAAAGAGGCCAGGTAGTAGCCGTATCCACGGAGTACTACGTAGACTGCGAAGACCAAAGGTACCTACCTGTGTTGGAAGAGTCTGAAGTCGAGCCAAGGGGGCAATCAAAGACGAAGAGGATTGTTGGGGCCGGGCTGCCAGAATCGGGACAACCAGTGTTGGCGATTCTTGGACTTGAGGCGCTGGACGCGAGACAAAAGCGTGCGATTTGTGTACGACTCTATGTCCGACATACGGTATGTTGTGGCTGATATCGACAAGTGTTGGTAACGGCTGCGGTGGCATGAGTATCTAGCTGCTCCCGCGGGTGTACCATGGCCCGGAGTATCCATCCATCATGTCCGTCAATATCGCTTGGTCTGGACAGGCCGGTGTGGCAAACGGAACGGAGACAGGCTTGAACTTTGAGAATGCATTTTTGCATGGGACAGAGAGAAGCAGGTTTTGAGGAGTGATGGTGATGGTGGTGATGGTGGAAGTGACAGACAGGCGGTTTGTGCTTGGTGCAATTATCTAAGCATTCGAGATGACTGGGTTGGAAATTATGTAAGCGAAGCTTGCTTAGGCCGAAGGGACGTCCCTACCTTACCTTGTGGACGTGGTGCCTATGGTAGGTAGGTACCTTAGGCCCGGAACGTGGCACTTCCCATTGGATGTCCGTCTGGCAGGCCCTTTCATGCATCTTTCCTTGTGCTACCTACCTACTTGTAGGTTTTTGGCGCACCTGCCAGATGCATGCCTGCTTCCCTGCCTGCCTCAAGTCCCTGCCCCAAATGACATTGATTGTAAGGTATCCACAAGGTACCTTATGTGCGAAGTCACGTACGTATGTACTATTCGTAAGTACCTACTTGGAGATGGGAGAAGGAAGGTCCGAAGGTGACCAGCATCGCCTGCACCACCCAAACTGGACTTAATTTTCGTTCATAGCGAGGATGCTGTAGAAGGTGCAAGGAACGGAGCACTTGCAATTACAGATGGGAAAGAACGACGTTCCTCTTGCTTCCCATCTTAACAGTGGAGATGATGCTGCGGGTGGAGCCGAGGCAGCGACTTCCTTTGTCTTCCCTTGACCACATTCTTCCTACACCACTTGAATTACGGCGACGACCTCGACATCAATATCAGCATCAGCGCCCCATCCTCCCAACCTACCTTACCTTTGTTGATTGCCATGCCCTGATGGTCTGATATTATATCCAGCATGCAATGTGGGCATCGCCAAAGATTCAGCCACCTGCAAAGAAGAATCCAAAATCAAATACCTACATGTCCTCCACCACCATCATAACCAGCATCTAAACCAGCACCACCAAACCAACTTTACCCCTCGGCGACCATCAAAGCCACTAGGTATACCCTGTCGTGCCCATTCCCCCTCAAAAGACATGGAACAAGTCACCAGGCCATCGAGTCAGCAGGGACCGACGTCGTTTGCCTGTGCCGCGTTGCGTTATCCAGACCACGCACCAAGCTACTCCCAGCCGCCGCGGTTGACGGGCTCACTGGCCTTAGTCCCGTGCACATCGAGCCCCGCCAGCTCCAGCGTTCAAGCACTTTCAAGCAGCCAGGGGCTGGCTTCATGCCATCGCCCCTGTACGGCTACGTCGTGTGTGAGACAGACAGCATGGCGCCGCTCCTCCACCTCCGAGCCAGGCGGACGTCACCAGAAGGAGCCATGCCATCAAAGGGATCCTCCTGTCCATCGATTCACCCTCGCTTTACAGTTACATTGCCTCTTCACCACATGCTCAGTATTTGTGTGTTTTATCACACACACACATACACACACAAACCAGAGACACTGCAGCTGATGATTGCCAAACCACCGCCAACATAGTGCATAAGGAAGCGGGCTAGACGAGGTTTTGGGCAAATCGTTGTTCAGGGTCGGTTTCAACTCTCGTCGAGACTCTAGATACGGCTTATCGTAAGCGCGCCCGCCTATCAAGCACACCCTCCTACTCCCTGCAAGTCCATCGAATGGCTACACAGTACGGTAGACTGGCCGTGGGTTCAATTTGCATTTCACGGCCTGTCTGTCTCACCTCCACTACCAGCTAGTCTCCGTGAAAGATCTCGTTGCTGAGAGGCCTTCTGAAGCTCGGCCTACATAGTATCTAGTCAGTATACTATGTACGGGGCACCAACTCGTTATGCCTGCCGTAACTCAATCATTCAGGACCCTTGACACAGTCGGCCCTCGAGCTATGAAGCACCTGTCTCGGCCGCAGATAACATACACTTGTAACCTCGAAGATTGGTACGCGCAGGAGCACTGGGCTGCTAGCATTCCAGCATTCACGTTATCGACATCGACTACACGCACTGTACGACTGCCCTACGGATAACTGATGCCTTGGAACGGATCGTTGTTTGGGTTGTAGGCATAGCATTGTGCCATGCGGATGACTTTTTGGCATTTCGCGAGGTTGTCTTGAGGTACCTCGAAGTAACAGCTAAGAGTCCCACTCGATGCAATTGCTAATCCCAGATGCATAGGAAAGCACGAGTCTCATGTTGCCGCAACACACACTCCCATACTTTCCTTCCCACACGCTCAACTATTCACGAATCTGCCACACAGCGCCACAGGCGTCGCTCTTGGCGGCAGAACGGCGGGACAAACAGTCCATATTCTGGGCTAACTTCGCACTATGTCAGCAAAGAGTTCGCACCCAAATCTACGGATACGCGAGAATTGCTAGGCACACCCCGGTCGCCTTCGCTCGACAATGTGTGCCATAAACGCAACGCTAATTCGCTCTGGCACCCGAGGCACAAGTCACTAGCCTTTTCAGACCATCATTGCCTATACTGGCACGGCTGGCTCTGCGAGGTTCTGAGATGTTTTGAGCGTGGCTGATGGCCAGATCACGGCCTGCCCAGCAAACCATCCACCTAGCCGCTCTATCCCCGCCGGCCGGTTCGGTGACTTCGACATGGCCAAAAGCCCCGACGTCCAATACCAAAACTTGACGATGCCAGCCAGTTTGAACGGCAAGGGCTGTATCACAGTCTTGCGATTACAATCATGAGAACCGACTGGTTCTGCTTCGGGGATACCTCTGGACAGCGCTATCAAGGTTCCAGATGCCTCAAAATGCCCCGGTCATTGGCAAAAACTGCCAACGTCAAATCGGCCATCTCAGCGGTCGTCAATTACGGACACTTCGGCCTGGACGGCGGGAAACACGGAGGCCCGAGGCCAGTCCCTGATCCCTGGCTGACCCTTCTTGTTGGCGACAACTGGCAAATCCTTTTCTTGTGCTGGGTACGGAGTACATCCTCTCACCGTTGAAGTACATGGTCAAATATGCGACCGATTACAATATTTAATTGGCTGCCGCCCTGCGGTCCAGACACCTACACAGTTAAGATCGGATATGGAGTACGGGGCACTTCGGGTTGCGAGACTGAACACTCCGTACAGTGTTCTGGATCTTCAGACACGCCCCTCCCACCCTAGAAGGCTCTATAGCCCGCTCAATACCGCGATATTGACCAATTGTGGTCAAATTTTCAACCACTTCGCACTGACTCCCAAGCGTTATTATAGGTATGCTCTTGCTTCGCAAGGAAGCAGCAATCCTGCGACTCCGGCTCAAGCAAGATTGGCGCACATTCATTCGGAAACGATACGGATATGGGCGCAACTAAGGACTGCAATCCACACACGCCGCCAGTCTTCCGCCGCTTGATCGCATGGCCTAGGCAAAGAGGCCGACTCTTGCATGATTTCAGAGAGCCAAGACTGGGAAGAGTATCCGTATGTTCGCAGAAACGGCTTCGCGAAACACCGACCAGCGACAATTATTACAGAAGTCTACAAATCTCAAGCCGGGGTAGGGTAGCATGTCGAGATGCTGCTCTGAGGACAGACGGATGCTTCATTACCGAAAGAACCTTTGAAGTGTGCACAATAGCAGGAGATCTTGCTCGTCGAACTTGATACACTGTCCCGAATGCGACTGCTCAAAGTCTCGTATCCGTCCCACGCCACAAAATTGAGGTTGATAAGCTGATACCCATCGAGCCCGGCATGTAAATTGAAAGGAAAGGATAGGTTGTTGCGCATCACACTGACGTTCCGCATGCTAGACGACGGTGTACGCAATATGGAGTCAGTGGTCAGACTGCAGAACCCAGTTCCGTGTCGTGATCCCAGCTAAGATAGTGGGCGAGGCGACATGTGGTCTGCAACCTTTTCACCTGGGAAAGCTTCTATTGACACACTCAAGGCGTCCATCAAACAGTCAGGTTTGTTTCCACCGATCGACCGGCCGAGCACCACACCAACAGTCTGCGCTAGCCGAACGACAAGCCACATAGGCGACCGCACCGCCGCGGGCAGCGTTACGCCGTACTTACCTTCTTCAATATTTGGCGCCAGTAATGAGAGTGCCAGTTGAACGAAGACAGCACAAATTTGATGCTGACTTCATCATTAGGCTTTGAAGTCCTGAACACCGTCCCTATGGACCAGTACAGGCGGCGTTATAGCCCTGAGTTTGGCTGCGACTCACTACGAAACCGGTGCGGCGATGGCAAATTCGCGATTCGATTCAAAAGTAAGTAGTCCGTCATACCCCTGTCTGTGACATGCTTTCGAAGTTGTCCTGAAAGCCGCCTACAGGAGATGTGGCTTAGGCCACCTCTTTCCATTCTGTGGGGAGGTTCGCAACGCCAAAGAAGTATTGCGCAGTGGCAGTTCCTAAGTGACAAAACGGAAGACGAAGCATACGGGCACCCCCTTGGATTACAGTCATACACGCAGTCAATGGGAAGATTGCATGATTGGCCTGCGCGTTGGTTCGTTTGTGTGGTGCGATGAATGTTGGCTGGCCAAGGCTCACAGTCTTTGACCTTACTTTTACCACCATCGTGCGTTTCCCTAGGACAGGAGTGTGCATTCCAGAAGGGGAACATCATCATTTTCCGCTACTCCGAGAGGAAGTTTCTCACCAAGTAATCCTGCTTGACAATGACGAGGCTGAGATCGGGTCACACAGGATAGTACTCTGTTCCCAGTTCTTCTTTCACAATACGTACTTCGTACACAGAATGGCCGTTAGCCACCCAGAGCGAACCATTTTTCAACAGCAACATGAGTGTGTGGAGTGGTTTAACATGGCCTGTTCACGATCTCGGTCCCATGCCGCAGCCGGCAAGGGAACGATGTGTTGGGCCGAGCAAGGAATGCTGAGCACCTGTCGACGAAGCCCGATTGACGAATGAGATTTTGCTCCTCCTCCCTGCCGTTTCTCAGTTCACACTCACGGAGGCTACAGCCGATGCCCGAATTTCCGGACGAGCCATGCTGAGTGTGTCTACGAACCAGGCTCTAGTAAGAAGGAAGACTGCCGCACCGGGCTTACTCCTCCGTCGCAGACCGGCACCGGCGCCATTGGATTCGGGTGGGACAAGCCTGGGTCGAGATCTCATACCTAGTCTTTTGACAATTGCACGTTGCTAAAGTCGGATTCAACACGAATGAGGTAGACACATGCAGTACCAAGCAAAAACCCTCGAAACCCTGTCGGCAGGCCTCGCGGAGTCGCGGAGGATCAGACTCGAACTATGCATTCTCTTTGGGGAAACATCTCAACATGCAACGCAACAGACATGCCACAGGGGCGTTTGGGGAGGGCGCATCCTCATTATTCGCCGCCCACCGACGCGCATGCAATCCGTCAGCAGAGGTATGTCCAGTTTTCTCGGTTGAAGGCTGAGATATTACGACGCCTACACCCCTCTCGTCCCATTACCGCTGTTCTCTGACCCTGACTGAACGATAGGATTGCGAGGAGCCAGTCTTGTTTGGCCCTTCACCAGTCATGATGCTTGTCGCTATTTTCACGTACTTCCCGATGACTGGACGACGCCCAACACCACCTCAGTGGTGGCAGAGTCTTTGTGGAGGACCCTCCCGTGCTAATTGACCGTGTCTCTTACAGCACATGTCTGGGGGCCGGTACCTCAAATCTTTGCTGTATCCGCAAATGCAACCACTTTGGCCCGCTCCATCCATTCGGTTGTCTGGCAGCCTGGCAGGGGAAACGCGGGCAAGACAACCCCCTTCGCGTGTCGCTCACGGGGTATACTGCGTACACAGTAGTGTCTATGGCGAACAGGGTCGTTTGATGTTGCAGGGATCTTAATGACCTGGCCGAGCTCATGAATTCGGGCACAGTGGACGGAGCGGCATTGCCCCTGCGCGCAGCGTCGCCCAGCTATTCGGCCGGCACGATCGGCGTGGCCCATGACGCCGCTGTATTACAGATGTTTTGTCATTTGAAGTGTCTCGTTGCTGCCACAGCCGAAGACTGTCGAAACGGGCGTGCCACTCACCCACCATCATCATCATCAGTCAGAGGTGCATCCATTCCTTCAAGCGCCGTGCCCACTCCTTAACCGAACCAGCTCGTGACTGAGACCAGACAACGATCCAGTCAAGCAGCCCACAGAGTCCAAGCTGACAATAACACAAAGGCTGGGTTGTGCATGACGTGCCTCGACGGAGTGTGTAACACTTTGGAACCTCGAGAACAGCCGACTCTTTGTCTACACTGTTTCCCCTAAGAAATTGCAGTCCATCTCGCTTGCAATGGTTGCTCACGAAATGCATCCGCGCGACAGCAAGTTCTCTGACGCATAGAAATGGCGAACCCCAAGCCGCGGTTTCATTAGGGTGAGGACGAAAACGCAAAGGGCGTGGGCCAGACGGAGCCACGGAAGCATCCAAGTTCCTTTGCTCAAGGATCGGCCGTGGACTATTTGCATGCTCTACCCTAGCGCTGGTTCAACCATGGGTATTCGTACGGATACGATCCCTTGATTCTGTGCTCGATTTCTACCTATAGGTGAGCAGAGGGCCTGCGCCTGGGCCATGCATCAGTCGTCAATTTGACAGCCTCGTCTTGCAGCAGCAGGCTGGCAAGCAATCAATGCCCAATGGTCTCGGCTTTGGCGATACGCTACAATCATCCATCGCTTCCTCTTGGTTCCTGCAAGCTCTTCATCGACCAACACCATTACTGGGTATACATCCTATGTGGCTTTGGTGTTGACCCTTGAAGGTCTTTCGAGGAAGATGAAAGATGTTGGGGGCGCTGCTCACCACATTGGCAGACTTCGCGGCAAAACATGGCAAGAACAGTATGTTATTTGATTTGCTCGCCGAGCTAACCACCTAGCTCTATCAATTTTGGCCATCCTCAGGGCTCGGCATCTCTGCTGCGTTCTATTTTGGGGTTAAAGACCAGATTAAGTAACTAGGGCCGTTGCGTTGGCAAAGAGTCTGGCAGACTCCTTAATCCTCCAAGCTTGATCTCATTTGGGATCACTTTATTGTCGCTTTATTTCTTTGATCGCTTTGCACGACAAGGGGCTGGCCGTCGGGCAAGAGAACGGCGGACAGAGGGCCAAAGACAGCAATGGTGTCCTGGCAACCCTGGTCCGGCTACAACCACGAATGAAGGAAGCGGCATTGCACAAGACAACCTAGACAAGAACAGACGCAGCAGCAATATCGATTCGGCCGTCCAGGGGACGATCCTCTCCCGCGCATCTGAGAATGAGACCCAGTCGGTGCCGCCGTCCACACGACCTTGGAAGTTGGATCACCATTCCTTTCTCAGCAGTGGGTGTTGTCTCAATGCCTGGGAAGAGTCCAGGATGAGGGGGGGAGGGGCTTTGAGGTTCTTGGACTGACCGCAGTTCGCAATGCTACGCAGCGCCCACTGCCCAAGGCAAATGATTAATGTCGACGCAGGACTAGAGGGGTGAATGGGGATTTCTTAGTGGAGGTACCAGCGTCGACAGCAGCGAGCATACCTACATACATTGGCTTGCTCCATCACACCTAGCGTTCTGGAAGCCATGGACGTACCTACGCGACACAAGACAGGACCCTGCAAACGGACTTTTGACGGCGTACGCACGGCAATACGTGTGCCATCCGGACGGAGCGAGGCAAGGGACAAGATGCCTCCCCGCACTACCACGGTCACGATACCAAGACTCCAGTGACCAGACTACCTTCCTAGCATCGACATCCACCTAGATCACAATTCACACCGAGTCAACGCCAGCAAACAGGCGAAAAGACGCTGCGCTGCCGTCAGCGGCCGTGTTTCTGTTGCGGGACGCAAGGTGACACAAGGGATCGTGCCTCACGTCGGTCTTGTGTTGCTTTCTTTGCCCTGGGCTGGAAAGTTGACTCGCCTGCAAGCAGCTGGACTAAATTGGATCGGCCATTTCTCACCCATCGAAATGCCAATGCCAGCCTCTTTTGTGCGTCGAGCCACGACAGTGTGGGCACGGATATGGAACTGCTACTGCGGTGCAGCACCAATGCCTGGGTTAATTCAACATGCTGGGTCGTCTGGGATTTGCCGACCTCTGAAGATCTGAGCTGTTGGGCACGCCGCACGAATCAGAGCGACGGAGACTAGACGTCTTGCAAAGTAAGGTGTTCCTTACCAGATTTCTTCCCTACCGTTGTTGACTTTGGTCAATTTGAGAAGCGCTGATGTGCGGAGGCGAAATAAGGTCTCGAATGTACGGTGCCCTCATTCCGTCTGGCCTACCGCGAACCTGTGGCATCTATTCGATACGCAAATGATCGTGGAGCTATCAGAGTATTTGATGGGATGGATTGCAAGCAGGCGTTCGAAAGTTTCGCAATTTGATGAGACAGTACGGACTAGGCATGTGAGGTATCTATACGCAGTACATGTTGTCAGGGACTTGGGCAATATCGAAACAAGGCTATGCCCGGAACAATACCACACACCACAATTCGTACGCGCACCGGAAGCTAGGACGAATTTTCTGGAGTGTTGTCAAGAGGGTTAGGTGTGCTTGAGTCACTGTTGCTTGAGCTCCGTGAAGGTTGGAGGGGACGGAAAGTCCCGTCCGACAACCGTACGTTGTTCGAGTTGCAAGTCTGCGTCACTTTTGGGAAATTTGAATGCTGAGCATAACTTAGCAAAGTGGACGCAGACGCGCGAGTCACGGTCTGTTTAGGATGTTTCTCTGGCGAGGCCGTCATATTGCTGAACGTACTCCGTACACGAGGGCGCAAGCAAATTCTGCTTGGAAACGGACGCTGGACTCTCGTCCCGAAAACTATCCTGCAGCATGCGGCACGATGGCAGCCGAGGGCGGGCGTAATATGCCCCAAAGACGGCGGCCGAGGAAAATGACGCCCGCGTTACCGAAAGGGTTTGAGACGAGAGGAATCTATGTAATGGGCCGGGGACCATTACAACCGGGAGGAAAGCATGTCGCGGAAGCAGGTGTTACGAATGGGAACTCAGCCGTGGACGAACCGACCATCCAGAGGCGCTGCAGCGGCTAGTGACTCAAGACAACGAATGGAAACCAAGGCCACTTGGGTTCGAGGCATCGAAGACGGCCAAGCCCTGATACGGCGTGGTCTAAGGTTATCTCAAGGCTCAAAGACAGTCAGGCGAAAAAAGCATTGCATGGCCCATGTAAGGTGCTTCGCCCACTGTGCGGTGCAGTTCAGCCAAGGTTTTAGCAGGATGCAGGTGCTCTACGGATACAGGGCAGACGTACCTTGTATGAGCAGAGCCCAAAACGAACGAGGGCCGAAAGAGTTTGGTGTGGGGTTGGTGCCGCATTGCGCGGAGTGGGCGTGAGTGTGGGTTATGAGCCTGTGGATGGGATGGGACGAGATGCTCAAGAGTATCCGTAAGTACCACCGAAATGTGCCAGTGATGGACATGCTGACGATGGCTGACGATGGATGGGGCTCGCTGTTGCGCTAGGGAGCCTACTGATACTGTACGGATGGATACACAGCGCAGCGCAACGCAACGCAACGCCCCCTCGCCGGTCCTGTTCCGTTTGTGGTACGAGGATGCACAAGCCGAGCACTTCACACACCCAGCGATCCATCATACAGCGACGCAGGCAAGCCAGGTCAAGCCTACATAGTACTCCATACAGAGATGCTGTATTATCCGACCCCTGTTGGACTGCTCTGGAACAGTTTATATCTGACGGTGCCTGAGGCGTTTGAGACGGTTTCTTGCCCTCAAGGTGGGCGATGGCTGAAGCTATCGCTGACGGGCAAAGCCTGTGGGCCGAAACACTTGTTGGTTGGTGTACACTAAGTAGGCTGATGCTCATTTGCTGACGATATCGAACTGGCTAACTGCGACTATCACTAGGACATCACAATGTCGGTATTCGCAAGAAGCGACCTGTTCGCGACGAAAGGGGAGAGTCTCTGTAGTCGGCACCCACGCCTGGATTCCGGTGGCCTCTGCTATCGACCGACAAACACGTCTCTAGCATTCTCTAGTCACCGTTGTGGACTGGTAGTGCAGCGAGCGGAGGTGCAGCTCTCGTCTTCCATGCCGGCCTCTTCCCTGTCCTGCCCGTCTGGCTAGCCACTGGTCAGTGGTATCTGGATGGGAAGACTGCAAAGCTATGTGCGGGCTCAACTGGTCTCTACCCGCCGCCATGTCGTGGTAGCATAGGTAATTAGCGGTCCTCTGCTTCCTCCCTGTACGCGGCGTGCCCCCCCTTGTCAGTCATTTACGGCTACTTCGTACTCCGTTCAGCAGAGTCGGAGTCGTAGTCGTAGTCGCACCCGCACCCAGGACCGAAGAAAGGGCCACTTGACAACCCCACCCGACCCCAAGACCAAACCACGCCCGAGACCCAGGCCCTAGTGTGGCTCAATCAGCGCAGCAGATGGAAAAAGAGGGTGAGCAGTGCTGGCAGGGCGGTGGTGCAGGAGAAAGGGGGGCATGAGAGGGGGAGATGGGTGTGAGAAGCCGAAGCTCCAGGAGAAGAGCAGAGAAGTGAGATGGGGGGGGGGGGGCGTCCAAATATCAAGGTCTGTTGCCTTCTCCTCGAGGCTTGGAGGAATGCGAAGTAGCATGACCCGGCCCATAATTGGCTGGAAGGTTAAAGATGGAAAGGCAATGAGGCGCCCGGCGGATAGGCGCACGGGGACGGGAAAAGCATCAAGCATGCCTTCCCCTCCCTCTGGTTCTAGCATTGCTTATTAGACCATGAGAGCTGCGTGAGAGAAGTTGAGTCTTGACATTTGACGTCTTGCAGTAACTCATTCGGCTTTGCTGACTGGGCGAAACAGTGGACGAGGGCGTACTGGGCGCTGTCGTTGATTCGACTCGATTGGATCGGTACAGACATACGGATGGATACAGATACAGGAACACTTGAGATGGTGGAATTCGGAGTACTTTGATCTTCAGTATGAATGATGGCGGAGGGTAGGTAGCTTTTCCTCGTCACCTTGTTTCCTCCTCGCGCCCTTGTCGAGCTGGGCTCTACGTACCTTAGTGAGGTACCGCGTACTGCGTACCTACTGTGGTAGGTGCCAGTAGCACGTGAGTGGATACAGAGTACTTGTACGTACTACAAGGTGTCTGGTCCTTTCTTTTCCTTTTCTTGCAGCTCCACGACTCCTCTTTGGCGTTTCTTTCAGCCCTCCACCCACACAAGGTATCAGATATTCCTTGCCTGTGCTCGCGAGCAGCTCATCAAGGACGTTCAAAGTCTCTTCTCGGTACGAATTGACACCCGCACCCGACTTCAGAAAATTGGTGGTGGTGGCCTGGCCTGCAACATTGGAAGCCTGAGGTGTGGTGCGTGCAGCATGCCCTGCACCTGGCACCTGCTCTCCCC
Source organism: Colletotrichum costaricense (assembly GCF_030867565.1). Classification (NCBI taxonomy): domain Eukaryota; kingdom Fungi; phylum Ascomycota; class Sordariomycetes; order Glomerellales; family Glomerellaceae; genus Colletotrichum; species Colletotrichum costaricense. The sequence goes on along the minus strand of NW_026848257.1, from coordinate 270,986 downwards.
CTCTGCTGGGGCTGCATCCAGACCAAAAGTAGCCTGATTGGCTGAATCGACCTGATTGGCTCGGAAGTGGAGACCAACCCTCAAGACCGATGGAGAATCTGAAAGAAGGGGAAAAAAACGACCACTCAGGTGCCACTCCACCATCACGGAAAGAAAGGACAGAAAACTTGCATCTTCCTTTCCGCCAGTGGCAGTTCCATCCGTCCACTCGCAACCTTGGAAGGTCTGAGTCCACAACTTCTTCCTCTGGTCTAGCCGGCAGCCTTTTGCAACTTTGCACATTTGATTCAGACACGACTCTTCTTTTTTCACCTGGACTTTGAATCTCGGCTTGTTTTCACCTTCACGCCCTCGCCCTCGGTCAGTAGTACGGATACAATCTACACACCCTTCCGATACACCACCTACCTACACTCTTGTGTAGGAACCACGCCCCCATACCCCACGCCCGCGCCCACGACTACACTACGAAAGTGCGAATGCCCAGGATTCAACCCTGAGCAGAAGTGTATTTGTACACCTCATGCGGCATGCTCACTTCCCACACCAAATCTCAGGCTCGGGGACTTGCTGCTTCATCGCCGCCGCTCTCACACGGCCTGCTATTTACCGCACCTGAGCTGAAGGTGGGCCCGTCGCGCTAGGTAGAATTCGGATCGGTACCAGGGCCTAGGCAAGAGTCTGGCGGAAACCTCAGACGGGGGCAGGCGGACGAAGGCACTTGGACGCCGACGGACCATCACCGACCAGGCTAGGCTTGTAGTACGTCTGCCCGATACGCTGTGCTGGATCATATTCAAGGATGGGATTGAACATTGACGACGGAGCAGAGCATCCATCTGTCGTGGTCGGGGTCACAGTTACAGTCACGGTCATGACAGGGGGTGTCCTCACAATCATTGTCGAATGGCTACCAAACCACCTGGGAACGGGACTGCGACTTTGGACGGGGACTGGCCGGTCAGAGCCTTGGACTGTTGGAGGACAATCGGTCTGGCAGATTCCAGGTTGTCTGTCACTCACTCTGCGTCTAATAACGGGACCATGCTCTGCGGATGCCTCCAGGCTTTGTCAATCACGATACCCCAAATGTCTCGTTGATCCGCGCTCTGTACGGATACGGAGTATCGATCTGTGAGGTGTGATCTGTGAGTGCCGGGGACGAGGAGAGGAAGACACTGAGGACTAATGAACTCTGGAGCTGCGTAGGCTTGCTTGGCTCGGCTGGGCTTTCTTTCGCGTGCCTCGACTGTGCCTCGCCTTGCCATCTGGCTGCCTGTGTATCGAAAGATGCACATACGCGGCGCCTCCTCATGGCTGACGCTGGTTGAGGTTGGGACTGGTGTTGGATCAATCACCATGGATGGTGTTGGTGCCGGTGCGAGATGCAAGTGCATTGCCGCAAGGCAAAGCGAGGTACGTATCGATATACCGTGTATCGTGTTCCGCATCGAAAATGGCCAACCACTGGAGACTGGAACCCCCGAGGCATGTGTCTTTTTGGTGGCGCAACACGAGAAAAGGTACATACTTCCATGCCCCAGGTGGTGGACGGGAGAGAAAAAAGGTACCTCAAGCCAAGTACCTCTGCTCTTTCCGTCTAAGGTATCCTCGTGCATTCTGCTTCTTTCCCCCCTTCCTTCCTCCCTCTCACCCTCTGGGTTCAAGACCCACTTTGAGATTGCCTCGCGACATGGTTGGCCCAAAGTTCTTTGCGTACCTGAGCCAAATTGTCTCTTAGTCTCCTTGAATCCTTCCTGACTTTTGCATTTTTTGCGGCTTGTTTCCATAATCGGCTTGGTTACGTGGTTGCTTGTTGAGGGGCGGGCGGGCGGGCTAGCTGAGAGGGACGGCTACGGGGAAAGTCTGGCTCCAGGTTTGTTTGCCTGCCTTGTTCCTAACTCCCTCCAGGCTCCGAAGAGGTACACATATTGCTGCTCTTGCTGGTATTGTGTGGCTGCAAAGAAGCGTCCGGACACTTTGTGGAAAGCAAGGTACTTTGTGCACTGAGTGGTTGTCCTCAAGGCGGCACTTCCCAGTACCTACGGATACCTTACGGTCCTTATTACCACAACCTACCTGACTTGGAGCGGCACCCAGTCAACGGGAATACACACAGTAGGGATAGAGACGGACTTAGCTGCAATGGAAGTTGCAGAGCAAAGCAAGTATCTAATTCTGGGGTCATGTTCCTTGCTAAAGTTGCCTTCTTCCCTGGACTCTGGAGCCCCTGCTCCTCTCCGCCGACCGACCATGTTGGTGCTTTTTTGCCAGTTGGTGTGGTGTGGTGTGGTGTGGCAGGTTGGTGCTGCCGGTGCTGGAGCTTCCCGGTTGAGGTGAGGTGCGGCGTCGCCCTTTTCTTTCTTTGCTCCTCCGACCTCCACATCTGAACCAAACCTGCGCTTGCGGATGGGTTGTTTTATTTGCTGGAGTCCCGTACCCCCCGTCAGGCAGGTAGGAATCGAACAAGCTGGATGGTAAGTATCTTCTTTTTCTTGCCCACCTCACCTGCCCCCCCTTCCCCTCCAAGTCAAAGACTAAGGACAGGGCACGCCGCACCGTAGGCCGCACATGGAACAAGGTACCTTGGTCCCCTCCCCTCCCACGTCCCTTCCTCAATCCTCATCCTCATCCCCATACTTGAGGGTACGGAGATACACGGTACATCCCATCCATCCCTCCATGTCCCATGTTGGCTGTTCCGGGTCCCGTCCCTTTCCTGCCACAGTGCCACCTGCCTGCCCTTGCCCAAAACCCCCAATCCCAATCCCATGCCTTCCCTCATCCACTGCGACCACAGACCTGACCCAGACGAGGACCCATAACCAGGGCGCGCGGAGACGGATACTTCTCCTCTCACACAGCGCTCGCACAAGACATCCGTATCTAGTGACTTTGCCTACAATCTGTGGATGACCGGTACATGCGCTACTGGGCCTAGGCTGGGAACTAGGTACTTGACTTTCCTTGGTAGTGAGGTGTGTTCCTTATTTTTTTTAACCTTGCCTTACTCACTCATGTCTCTCTGGCTGCGGGTGTTGCTGCAAGTTTTCTCCAAATAATAATAATAATTAAAATAAAATAAAAATAAAGACGAAAAACGGGGAAGCAGAGAAAGAGAGAGAGAGAGAGAGAGAGGTCCCAGGGTCCAGACAACGAACGACGCAACCATATCACTAGACCTCCGTTTTTTTTGTGGTTTTACTGCTTCGGCTTCCAATCTATCACTTCGTACCTCACCTTACCTTTCTACCTGGACCCCCGGCCCCGACCTTCTTGCCGTGTGAGAGGTGCCTTACCTTGCCTTTACCTTGCTTCTTTCTCTCTGCTTCGTCCAGCTTGCCTTGCCTCGTCTCTTTTTTTATTTTATATTCTCTCAAAAGGTGCTAATCTTGTTTTTGTTGACGGGGACCCTCTTGCTACTGCTTCTGGTCTTTAGCCTCTTCTTACTTGTTATTATCATCCTTCTTCTTCCATCACTCTGGACTAGTGGTGTTGCTGTTGTTGTATGTGTACATGTATGCGTGCGTGTGCCAAATACCCAAGCAACATCCCGTACAATACAATACAATTCCAACACCGCCGGCCACACTCTTCTTTCTCGCACCCATCCATCCTTCCCACCACGGCCATCCCACCGAATCACGGAGCCCCATTGACCTCACCACCCACGAGCCCTTCATTTACACGGACAATCTGAAGTACACGTCGGCCCAGGGTCATCTCTTCCACCTTACCTTATACCTACCTCCCATTTCCACCGAATTTAATCCACCGACCCATTCACCCCTCCGACTTATTCGTACCTTGTCGACCTGACATCAACGTCGAACCCATCTCCAATTCCCATACCTTGGTCACTGTGCCCACCAATCCACCCCTCCAAAGGTGTTCTCCTGCTCCTACTTCTTTCTACTTTGCTCCTGCAATCGAATCAGCACCTCGACGGTCGACGAACACGATTCACGCCCTCCTCGATTCTTGGATCACGAGCACGAACATCTTGGATCGAGACTGCGGCTGGACCAAATTCTTGCACGATTCACCCTGCCATGGCCAGCTCGTGACGGAGACACCCCTCAACAAGAATCACCAATCCTCAAGAGAACTGCTATTTCGAGCTTGCGAGTACAGACGAAAACCACCCGACGGGAGCATTCATATAATTCCAGGTTGACCTTTTCTGCCTGACTCAAACTGCCCACAGCATTCTGCCGAAGTGCACACAAATCTCTCTCTAGGAAAGGAAGCTTCTACAAGTGAATCATATTCGGAACTCTGTCGCCTGCTTCAACCACAAATGTAGTAGCCGACCTTGATTTCTCTCGACTGATACCTCTCGACCCGCCACTCTCTCTTCCACCATTTTCCGACCTCTATTCGACCTCTCGAAAAGAGACTTCTCCTGCAGCCGAAGCATCGCTCAAGAGATTGTCGACCTTCGAACGACGAACCTCGAGCCCCCCCTCCGCGAGCCAACGATCAACTTCCCCCGCTCCGATGTGTTCGACTGCCGCACCTTTGCCCTTCTACAGCCTCCCTCTGTCTCCTGCACACCCCTTGTCGTGTAGACAGAGCTACTCTCAGCAAACCTCCTTCACAGCCACTCACTCGCAAAAAGTTTCCAGGTTCGATCTCGGGGCAGGAGCTTCTCTGTACCGGGGCGGGCTTCGCACGCCGCCAACCGACGCCATGAGTGCTACCTACCACGCCCCTCACCTTGTCTCCTACGACAGCCATGTTCTTCCCTCATACCCTTCCTCAGTTGCTCAGGCAAGAGGACCTAAGGCTGTCATGGCCGAGGCTGCGAGAGCCCCTCAATATTCTCGGTATCAACAACCCGCCAACACGTATTCCCAACCCCCGCAACCGGTAACGAATCCGGCCTCGGGCACTAGCCAATACTCAACTACCTCTCGACACTCGACTCGCCCGTCAACACCGACTTCAGGTGCCATTGGCAAGCCAGATGACACTTCGTCACGTAAGGGCTCTTCGGCTCTCGTTCTGCACAGTCTGTCGATACCGAGCTGCATTAATCCCAAGGGTGGTAACTTGGCCGACTTTGCCGCACAGGTAAGCTGGACTTGGCCCGCAAAGAAGAAGAATAGTAGTAGCTGACCTCTCTCAGATTACGTGCCTCTTTTGGTTCGAGTCTATGGACACCCTGCGAATCGCTGAGAACATCCGTTCTCGTCCATCGACCGCCACCGTACCTCGCCTCACCGAGTATGCGACCCCCTTCCCCCAGTTCAAGAAGTGGGCCTACAGCGTGCTCTCGACGACCCAAGTCACGCAAAACGTGATTCTGTTGGCCCTGCTTTTCGTCTATCGATTGAAGACGACAAATCCTTCCGTCAAAGGTCGGTCCGGTAGTGAGTATCGTCTTTTGACGGTTGCCCTCATGCTGGGCAATAAGTGTAAGTGATGATTGCAATAGGGGGGAGGGTTGAGTCTTTTGCTGACACCTCGTAGTTTTGGATGATAACACCTACACGAACAAAACCTGGGCCGAAGTCTCCGGCATTACCGTTCAAGAGATCCATGTGATGGAGGTCGAGTTCCTCAGCAACATGCGCTACAGCCTGCTGGCTACCAAAGAGGAGTGGGAGGAATGGCTCGTAAAGCTATCTTGCTTCTCGGAATACTACGAGCGGGCGCAGAAGCAACCGACTTCACCTTTGAACAAGTCCTTCACCTCGCCGGTCCCATCGCCCATCGCCGCCGCACAGCCCGCAGTCTCTTTCCCGCCCCTCACGCCTTCTGCCGCAAACGTCTACTCACCGAGCACGAACGCGCAGAGCAACACGCAGGCTTGGCCCTCGACATATCATCACAACCCTCAGGTGTCACCACTTTCTGGCAAGCACGTCCCGGGCATGAATATGAATGCTCGTAAGAGAAGCTCAGAGGAAGATGTGGCAGAGCCCCCGGCGAAGCGACTTAGCAGGCAGCCCAATGCGATGCCCCCTGTCGGTAGACCTATGGCGGTCAACGAGCAGCCGATGCGTCTGCCCGTACCGAACCTGACGCTGAACACCAACCCCACACCATCACAGGCACAAATGTACCCGGCCCCGACGACCTACCCGGCGCAGCAACACGTCTCCTTGCCGCCCTTGAGCAACGGCGTTCGTGCCATGGCAACAGTGTTCAACCCTGCCACGACAGTCTCGATGCCGCAGCTGCCCATGCCAGCCACGACCTCGATACCGCAGGCCTCGCTTACGCCCTCGAATGTACCGATGCATCCCAACATGGGATACGGCACTCCGACCAAGAGACACAGTCCAGGAAGTCTCTCTGTGTATGCGTCTTCGCCTCTCGGGGAACAGTTCCCGACATCTGTCATGCACACCCCGATCTCACATACGCCCATGTCACACTCGCCCAGCGTTTATCTTCAACAGCGACCCAGCCCGTACAAGCCTATTCGTCATGTCAACACACTACTTTACCCTCCGCCGTCGGCTTCTCTCAACGAGTATCATCTGCCTACGACACAGATGCACTACCAACCTCTCGGGCGGCGCAACGACCTGCGAACCGGTGTAGTTCCTGAATTCATGCATGCGCCCTACAGAATGAGCGCTCACATGCCGCACATGCCCCATGGTCTGCCGCAGGGACCTTTCCCGAACTAGAGGCTTGGGAATCGAATGAACCAGCCACCATTTCCACCATACACTCCTCGGGGACAATACCCCGAGGATAGATCTTTCAACTCATTTTATTAAGCATTGCATTGTCCAAGGCGTCGGGTCAGGATCATTATTTTTTACTTCATCAGCGGGCAAGGAGGATTGGGGAAATTTGGGGGATCTTGGCAAGGAAAGGGACGATTCTCATGGATCAACTGTGAAAATTGCATCAGGCGGAGTTGTCTTTTTCTCTCTTTCCCTACTTTTGGGCTTTCGGGGCAACAAGGAGGTTAACAAGGCAAGAAAGAGCAATGGTCCTTCGAGCTTACGCATCATCTGGTAGATGATGCACCACGCAAGCTCGGCTTCCCCAACAAGCCGAAGCGTTTGATTTTTTCTTGGCTTCTTCCGAAGAGGCAAAGGAGCCTTTTTTCGGCGTAGATAGAAATCAAGCGTCAGCGATGACAGCTAGATCACGAAAGATCAAGCGAATCAAATAAAAAAAGTAAAAGTAAACATATATTTCTAGTTCCATATGGTGATGGTCAAAAGCCAGTCGCTGGATTATGGGCAGATTGAGTTTGTAGGTTTGAACCAATCAGAGAGGGACAGTGACATTGCAGTTTTGGTGACATTTGGTTGATTGAAATTCACTGTGTGAAAATGAATGCAACATCGTGCTTGGCACGGTACGGTGTCAGAATATTCGCCCAGGTAACCATCAATTGATAATTGCGTGGGAGGAAAATTGAAACACTTGTAGACTGGACAGCCACGAACCATCTGAAAAGTAGTGTACCATGTCTTGTTTTGGAACGCTCTGGGCGACGGAATTGTCTCGCAAATAGGTCGCAAGCGCGCTGCAAATAATGGGCTCCGTCATGGACAGCCAAACACCTTGAACAGGCTAATGAGATTCGGTGTCTCTGATCTATTCAGATGAGCGGACTCCAGAGAACCTCGCCTAGCTTACTTACTCTTTACTTGGGTACATGTGAAAGGCTCGTGTTGGCACCTTGAGCAACACTTATTTCCAAAAGGGTATGAAGGAGGTGATTCCTTCTGAGGATGATTTGATCGCCTGGGAAAAGCATTGCTATGTGCTTCATCGGAGATGGATTTCAGAACCAGCCCGGATCGCTCGTGAAATCGCCCATCATGAACGTGGACCCTGATCAACCACTAGAACTTTATCATGCAATATGCAATCGGAGATGGATCCGGGGCTGGGAAGATATGGCACGATGCCTACCTTTCAAGAGCAGTGAAAATCTCCCACCTGTTGATCATTTGGCTTGAGAGGCACATATCAGCCAAGGGTTGTCAGTCAGCCTATCACCTCTTACGTATTCCTCCTAAAATACCGACAAAGAACGAGCTATAAACGAAGAGTGTCAGTGAACGCTTGCCTGGGAACTGGAAGCACGCGACAGCAACTTATCCCGAAAACTTTGACGGCAAGATGACGTTCGGCATATCCAAGAGATTAAAGAGGTCAAAGAGCGTAGACGACGCAAAGAACGAGTCTGCCAACGATCTCGTCCCTATACGCCGTCTGACATCTTCGAGCTTCGCCATGGCCCCACGCCTGGCGCCGGCGTACATCGATATGGCCACGACATGGACGTCCGTCGAGGCCCCGCGAGGAACATTCACAGTAGACAAGTCCAAATTCTACCAGCCATCGGGCCCCATGGCCGACGACGTCTTCTGGATGCCGCTGTCCTCTGGCGACGTCGGTCACTTTTCCCGGGACGGATTGCGGGTCGACAACGATTCTTGCTCTTCCCGGGTGCTATACCGCGTCAAGGAGAAGAAGCACCTGTCCAAGGGCCTGCTGATGCACTACGGCACCCTCACCATCGATTATCACCCGTCCGAGTCTGTCAGTCGATGCTTTGTAGGCTTCGGGCCAAACGCCGAGCACCGTCTCATCATGATGCTGAGGGCGGATTGCCAGCGGGCTGCGGTCAAGGTCACCGCTTGCATGACCAGCTTGTTGCATAGCAAGCTGCAGCGGGAGGGTAGCTTGTTGTGGCTGAAGCCGAGCGTGGTCGCCGATACGTTGGAGAAAGCCGCGGAGTCGTTGATTGATATTGCTGCGTTGGTCGATCGCTTCATCCAGACGATGAGGAAGCTCTACCAAGGCAATGATCGGGAGGCCGATATGCCTGTAACGTTCAAGAAGGCTCTGTTCCTACTCGGCCTGACCAAATGGCATCGCATCCACCGCGCCATCAACGCTATCCAGTGCCTCAAGGAGGCTTTTCGAATTGTGGCGGATACGGACGGACATGAGAATAGGAGCAGCTTCGGCAGCAAGGCTCGTTGGTGTATTGCGGCCAACGTGTATGGCATGCTGGGTTGGAGGCGAGCACCAGCCAGCCTCGCTCACCAACGAAACGTGCTACCCAATGTATTGACGTCGCTGGAGATTCTAAGCGAGGTGGACTGGACCGACTTTCAGACCAGGGATGCGGAGGAGAGAATGGAACAAGCTGGCGTGACGGTCAGCATCACCAAAGAAGCCAACTTTACTCCTGCAACGTTCCGAACTCTGATGCGGTTTCTGCAACACCGGTCACTACAGTCATTGGAATACGATGACGAGTTTGGTGACGCGGATGTCAGAGGGCCAAAGCAGGAGGAGCCACAGAGCTGGACGGGAGAAATCCTGCCCGCTCACTTCCAGATGTTGAAGGCCATGCCTTGGGTGAGGCATTGCTGGGCCGCAGACAGCACTTTCTTGACGGTGCTGGCACTACCAACGTTGGAGGTGTAGGGAGGTTTCGAGATCCGTCAGATGAGGCTGATCTGAAAACGAGGTGAAGTTGCGCCAAGACCCAGGCTGAAAACTTGTGGTAATTCAGGGCAATTTTGTTGTGCTGGGTGACGTTTCAACAGATCAGGCTGAGACGTTGGTTCGGCTGGGCCAATAAGCTGGGACGACGACGTATTGCACGGGTTGTGGGCTACACCGAGACGGTTGCCGTGGTGGTTGATCAACATTGATTCGCCGCTGAGACTGTCAGGTCAACAAATTGTGACATGAAGACATGACCGTCAGTAGGCACATCTTGGTCACTGGCTCTTTTGATAACCGGTTTGCAAGTGATTATCGCAGAGGCAAAGAGTTTGGGGCAAGATGGGACGAAAACTATGCGACGGTTGACTGGACGACGGAGAGAGAGTGCGTGCCCGCGTGAGTGACAGCGGGAGTTTGCTGTTCTTTGCAAGGTTTGTCTTGTTTCGATGTCAGATTTTTTTGCTATTCCTGACGCAGGGACGAGCAACGCATCGCACACCCGACTCAATGTCTCTGTTTGACGATGGTGGAATTTGGAAATGGATACGAAGCAATCAAGGCCAGACGAATGCACAGAACGCGCCTCGTCTCAGAGAGAAGAGGGCATTGAATTGAGGAGATGCAGCAATGAAGGGGATGAATTACATAAGCACTCTACTACATACGCAATATGAAAGCTCCAAAAAGTGGCTGGGCAACTGGCAACAACGGGGATCTCTCCTGCTTACACTTCTTGCCAGACGGGGCGACAGGGCCTCGTGTTCGAGCTAGCGGGGAAGAATGGACGTCGCTTCAGTGGACTGGGCAGGGGTGATGCTGCTAAACTAGGATAATTTGCCGAAAATACACATTTCAACGCTCCAAGGGGGGAAGGAAGAACACGAGATAGCCAGTCAGAGGCCGGAAAGAATGGCATTCTGCTGTATTTAATTGGGGAACATCGAAAGCCACCAGCCACCTTTTGACCTGCAAAGATTGCCATTCGCCCCACTCCGTCCCGTTCCTGGACCGGGAAGGCGCCTCTTACGAGAGAGCGTTCTACCTTCCCAGTGGTCCCCTCGACCCTTCTCCTTCCAGCTGTGTGCTTCCTTCCTTGCTGTGCTACCCGCCTTGCCCGCTTGCCCGCCCCTTCCTGGCACTTGTACACTTTGATTCCTGCACTTGCTGCGCTTGTTCTGCACCTGCAGGGCCTCAGAGTGTCCCAGAGTGGGCTCCTTTTCTCCCTTTTCCACAGCAACGCTGCTCCAACGTTCCCCCCGTTCAGCTTCAGCTTGTCGTCGGACAGCAACCGTTCACTGTCACTCGCTCCCAACCACCAGCCCGTTCATCAGAATCAGGTTCTTGTTCAGTCATTCGTTGTCGCACCCTCGCTCCGTACCACCTTCACAGATAGGTTGTCGTCGCTGCCTCCGTAATATCGTCATCGTCGTCGACAAAAACTCTCTCCAAGAAAAAAAAACCTCTCTCCGTCGCTCTTGAACTCGGACTCCTGATTATTGCCATCTCCCGTCACGGACCCCCGACGCCTCGTCTCCACGATCAGCCCGCCCGCCCTCCATCCGAGTGACCTCCCTTGACGTCCATCGAAACATCCATTCCTCGTCCATTCGCACCATCGTCCCCTTCGTTCGCGACGATACGACCAGGCTTCGCCGGACCTCTCGCTCACTCTTGACGAAACGCCATCCATATCACGTTGAATCCGTCGCTTGGCCTCGACTCTGTTCATCGCTCGAGTACCCTTTCGCCATTACCCCTGTCGAGAACTCCAAACGACCCTCGACGGTAACTTTGAACTGCATACCTAGCACCCCGTTCCAACCATTCGACGCTGCCATTTCGCCATTTGCCCTTCCGAAAGACTCATCGCCGTAGGTCGGCCGTAGCCCATCATGTCAGGCTTCGGCGACTTCACCAACATCTGCCATATGGCGCCGCTGCCATTGTGCGCATCCATCGGCCCCATTACGGAGGTGACGAGCGGCGTTGGTATTGAGCCGGACTGCTATGCGAGGAATATCGAGCTGGCAAACACCATCATTTTCGAGGGTGCCGCCAGCGCCATGCATATTGTGTCTTTGCTCATGACCGTCGTCATGATCTTGCACATTCGTGGCAAGTTCACTGCTGTCGGTACGTCAGCCTTCACGAACCCTCATTTCTGACAGAAGTACTGACAAAACATGAATAGGTCGCAAGGAAATCCTCATGTTCTTCTACATCTACATGCTTCTGAGTTTCATCTCACTTTGCGTCGACGCAGGTGTCGTTCCCCCTGGATCCGCCCCCTACCCGTACTTCGTGTCAGTTCAAAACGGCTTGTCATCGGCTCTGATTACTTGCCTGTTGATCAACGGATTTGTCGGCTTCCAGTTGTACGAGGACGGCACTTTCCTCTCAGTCTGGCTCTTGCGCGTCTGCTCTCTGGTGGCCTTTGCGATATGCTTCCTCGTCTCCCTTGCGACCTTCAAGTCATGGGCTGGCCTGGGTCCCACCAACACCGTCGGCCTATTCGTCGTCCTGTACTTGCTCAACGCCATCGAGCTCTTCGTCTACGTTGCCCTGCAAATCCTCCTCGTCGTTAGGACTCTCCAGGACCGCTGGCCGCTGGGTGACATCGCCTTTGGCATATTCTTCTTCGTCGTTGGCCAAGTGATCCTGTACGCCGTGAGCACTCAGATTTGCACCGCCGTCAGCCACTACCTCGACGGCCTTTTCTTCGCCACTATCTGCAACCTGCTGGGTGTCATGATGGTGTACAAGGTATGCAAACTTGAGAATCTTGAAATGACAGCATTTACTGATCCGCTACTGCAGTACTGGGACTCAATTACCCGCGAGGATCTCGAGTTCTCAGTTGGAACTAGGATGAACAACTGGGAGGTCAAGGAGCTGCTGCCAGAGGAGGATCGTCGAGCGACTGTTTATGACAACGACCCCTACAACCACGCTGGTGGATACGATCACTCCTACTCGCCCTCTCCAGCACCGGCACGCTACTCCGCAAGGTACTAATGCGGCATCGAGGTTGGCGGCGAGGATGTGCATGACAACGTCTAGACATTGAATGGGCGTTTTCCACGGCGAAATTTCACGACAGGAGTCCGGATCTTGCCGATCTGCAGCAAATATTTTTCGGACATCTGTGTTACTTTGGGGATGACGACGACTTGGGCATTGAATCAGAATGGCGTTTGGGGGTAAAAACTGTCTTTACAGGTCGGGCTGCATCCCGAGACACGGCCGATTTTGAGTTTTTGGGTTGAGGCGGGCGGCCGAGGCGGCGGGGTCGGTTGGTTGTAGGATCAACCAGCAATCAGCAACAGCGAATAGGTTAATAACGTTAGCACGTATAGGTATCGATGCCCACGGGTGTCAGTAGTACATAGTTTAATTCAATCAAGATAGAGCAATTTCAGCGCGCCTGGTAGGAGATTACGAGTCGTCAGCTAGGGGAGACGAACAAGGGGAGGGGTCGGAAGGGAATGCAAGCCGCGTGGTCCTTCACCGGGGAGGCCAGTATAAGCGCAAGATGAGACGGAGGAAGTCTTGTTCCGGTAAACGTATCATTCTACGGTTCTACCTAGCTCGTTCCGAGTTTGTACGGATATACAAGTTGAGGCGGCGATGTCTTGGCATGTGTAGACACTATGTGACTCTGCAATAAGGGTATATGTGGCAGCTTGACTCGAAGGTTATATTGAGTTTGGCCTGCCATCCACGTTATAGTAACAGGAAAGGGGGACAAATTTGGCATGAGCTTAGATCAAGCTTTGAAAAGACTTCAATGGTCAATCAAGGTGAAGCATAACAGATGGTCCGCCGTTGGTGGGCTAATTAGATGCGTATGTAGTCCGCGAGACCCCCGGGCAAAACCTTGAAGGCAAGGAGCAACAAGCGAGCAATGTCCCAGCCCGCAAGATAAAGTCGCATCCACTGCCCGAGCAGCGCGAGAGGCTCGGGCTTGGAGGCTTTGGGGGGGGGGGGGGATATAGATACAGATACACGGACATACAAGCGTTGACAGGCTTGAATAAAAAGTTAACAAAAAAGAAGGTTTTTTACGATCTGCGTCCGTGTCTTCAAGGTAGGATTTGGATTGGAAGGGGTGGGAAGTGGAGGTGGAGTCCCCAGTCTGAGATGCACGGAGACCGGAACACGGAAACGAGGCCGAGTGAAGTTTTTAGCTAATGTGCGTGAAGTGAGAAAGGTATCCGTACTGGCACACCGGATGTAACTCGTACAGATGGTAACCAATCGCAGCACATGACTCTGCCGGTCAGTGTCGGGAGTCTGTATCTCATGGCATCAGTTCAGGCGGTTAAACGGTTGAGCAGGTAGGCTAAGCTGGAACTTGGAGGTTTTGATATTGGAGGAGGGGACGAGGTCGGTAAGTATCTTAAGAGGTGGAGGGGACCCAGACACCCAGGTCATGGTGCCTTATCGGGTACATCGGATCTGTTATCGGCGTGCGCTAGCCTGAAGCTAGGCGGCTTTCCTGAGTTTCCTCGCACTTGCATCCAATCACGTGGTCTAGGTGTGACGATGTAAAATAGGGTTGAGTACTCCGTACCTACCTAGGTAATTAGATTTCAATTGTCATGAGACACGGTTCCTTGGAGCGATCCAAAGCAGTGCTATCAACATGATTGAGGGAATGAGTTGGTGTTGCCCATAGGATGGCTAAGGAGCTCTGTCTGCATCCATGCGTACCTAGGTAAGTACCTACCTACCTTGAGCATTCTGCCGATTGCGCAATACTTGTCCGGATTTCCATGTCGAACAATGTCTGCTAGGGAGGCACGAGGGACTGGGGAAAATACTTTGAAAAGGTACATGCACAATGCATGGGCCAACACAGCACCTTACGTTACCTACCTTAAGGTGCTCCGTACTCCGTACTTTGTAGCGCTACCTTAAGTGCCTAAGTACTCCATACTAGGTAAGTGACAAGGTATTCGTATCAGCTTAGGTTACCTCAACTATTGATACCATCTAGCAGGGTATTGCACCCGAAGATAGAACAAGGGAAGGACGCAGTGAATGTCGATTGGCCTCCTCTTCAATATTGTGCATGTGCCGGTGGGGGCAACTGGCAGTCCGTTCCTGCCATTTTGCCAACATTGAGGCAAGTGTGTGCCTATGTACGGAGTACGTTCATACGAATGAATAGTGCTTGAGCTGGCCGACTATTTCGGTATGCATCTGAGGTACCTTTACCTTATTGTGTCTCTGTGCGGATTCTATCCGTCCATCGGCATCGATTACCTTTTGTGAAGGCGGCCATCTGTTTGATTATCTACTTAGCTCCTCCGCAAGGTAAGGTACTTAGGTAGGTGTGATGCATGATAGGAATAGGTGCCTCAGGGACTAGAAAAGCAGGGGAAGCAAGCAAATTGAAGCTGCTTTTCCTAGCCCATGGACCAAGGTGCCAGCTATTGTCCATTGTCCCGGCGTTTTCTTTCATTTTGTTGAAATTTTCCTTCTCCCTCACACAAGGCCCCCTTTCTCCCCCCCGGGTACGGAGTAAATCTTTCTAGGTTCTAAACAAGGCCACCACGCATTCGATCTGATTCAAACCCGGGTCCTGTTTGCTTGGCTTTCCCCTCCCCAGACAAAACATTTACCGCAACCGACTCAGTCCATCAGGGGATTGTCGATAATCGGACAGCGCGTAACAGCCGACGACCGACCAACGCGCAACTTCTCTAAGACCCGGTCTGCAGTCTGCCCCATCATCCATCGCACAATAAGGTACCTTACCTCACACACACACCCACCTCCCCCCAATCCAACTCCCTATCTATTCGTACTCTACGTATACATACACGAATGACTATCTTGCCCACCCCTCCCTCATCCCTTCCATTGCGTCGGCCCAGGGGAGTAAGCGTCTACTTTCTTGCGCCAGATCACGTGCAAACACGCGATACTCATTCCCTGACGACTAATCAATCGTCTTCCAACAGCGGCTGAGGTTCAATTTGGTGCAGTCGACTACCTACTCACCTAGGTATTCTCCCAAGGAACCATCCAATCTCATTCGCACCCGCATCGCATCACGTCTTTCTGTCCGCATCTACAACAGCAAATCATCACTGGGCAGCAACCCCGGACCTTTTCTACCCTCGAGAATCCGGCCCATCACTTCCCGGCCTGTCTCGCTCACCAATCTCACCCATTGTCATTTTCCGACCGCGTGCTTGAAGGTATCCGCCTATCGCCAAATTCCACCGGGCCTATAATCCGCCTATCCTCAACGACATCGACGCACCTCAGCCAACTAAGTGCATTAGTCCATTTCTCGTCCCCTGCTCACCCGCGCTACCTTTCTATTGCTCGGAATTTCGATTTCGATACGGCCACCTAGGGACTTGGGACTGTCGTACAGCACACTAGCAGCCACCGTCCTGCAAATCTGCGTCGCTTGACGTCTCACTCACCCACATCCCGCTACCCGTTGCAGTCAAGTTCCTATCCGTATCTTTTGACGCTATCGCCTCATCTCCCGTCTTCACCCTCACCTCACCCTCACTTTCAACCAAACTTCCAACTGTCGCCTTACGTTTTCATCTCCCGTCGGCTATTTCCTTCCGACCCTTTACGTGGATTACACTTCCCGCTACGGATACCTACCTAACTTACCTCACCTAACTTTACCATCCCCGGTCTGACTTTCAGAACCCCTCTCCCGTTGCATCGCATCCCACACAGGCACACACAAATCTCGACAGCACCTCACCTCACAGGCTCACAGGCCATAGCGCCGGCATAACACACCCAAGGTCGCCGCGGATTGATCGACGCTCGCGACATCTTCGGCTTATCCACACAGTTCACACCCCTGGTCGGACTGTCGCCGCATTTCATTTCCATTCAAGATTCTCCATCTCCTTCAATGCGAAACCCCAGTCTTGCTTGGAACGGTCGCACCCTCGTGCTCAAGTAATCTCGATTTTCTGCCCGACCGATCTCGAGAGCTCGCGCCCCGTGTCTCCAACTTTGGATGAACCGCACTGCTGCGTTTATCGACGCATTTCACTCACACCTGCGCTCAAAACCCGCCCTTTTCATCTGCTCACCATCACCACCACCGCTACCCTGCCAATTGGGGCGCATTCACCATGCCTTTCGATCCTGGAGATGACAGGAGGCCTGTCACCCAGGATGAGGAGCAATACTGGGAGTCTATGCGCCAGCTGCAAGAGCAAGACGATGAAAACCTCGACAAAGAGTATCTCAACAATGCCAAGTACTACATGGCACGCTTAACTGAGCTAAACTTGGAGAAGAATGAGCTCGAGCGACGTGCCCTCGAAGTTCACCGCGCCATTACCCGGGAACACAAGCACCTTGAAGAGCTCAACGACAGGTTCCAAAACACCAGGAAGGATATGAAGATTCAGCGCGAACATCACCAGAGGCAGTTGGCTGTCTGGTTCGACGAGCAACGCCGGAAAGACAATGATGAACGTGTTAGCATTGCAGCTGCAGCCCTCGCCGGCGCTGCCCCGCGGCGCGATTCGGCGCACATTGAAGCGTCACATCTAAGCAAGGTCGCCAGTGCTGGACTCAATGGCATGAACACCAACGGAGAGCATCGGAATGGCGCCGCCGTAACGATCCCCAGTCATGTCAGACCTAACCAACCTCCCCTGACCATGATCATTGACGCATCGGGTCGTACTGTTGGACCAGTGAACCGCCTCGTATCGAGCAATAGAATCGTCATATATCTGTCCAGCTTACCTCAGAAACGACCTGTCCAGCTCCGCGATGGCATCATATTCAGCCAGGACGACATGAAGGCCTTCGGAGAGGCGGAAGACAAGTGGAAAGGCGCCATCATCCAAGCCACAGGCCTCGTCCGGAAACAATCGCAGCAGTGCGCTCAATGTGCTAGCGGCAGAGGCCCCTTTGTGCAATGCATTGGCCTCGACATGCCTGAATTTCAAGCATGTGGTAACTGCGTTTGGCAGAGCACAAACTGTTGCGACGTTCCGCCGTCTATAAATCAAACGCCTCCCACGAGGGGGTTCAAGGCACTCAACGCCCAAGATGTATATAACGAACGAGCCGCTAACGGCAGCTTTACCAACGGCACTGCGACTCCCGTCGGCCATAGCCGACCTGGCTCCCGAGATAAGAGCTTTGCCGAGGGCTCAACAGCTACCGACGAGACAGAGGAGGACATGACTCCAATTACCAAAGCGAACCTCTTGTTGAAACACGATGGGAAAGTCTTTACGCATCCCGAGTGCATGGCCGGTGTACCCGTCAACAAGATTGATCGGACACACGAATACTGGGACCCAGCCTGGCCGGATATCGTGCCCACGATCGAGCCGACATTGCAGTCATGGCGAGACAAGCTACAAACTGCTTTAGAAAAGGGGCAGACCAGCATGAAGTTCCAACTGGGAAGACAGGTAAACCGAGGAGAGACTATTCTGAAGTTTTTGAGCGACGCCGACTTTTGCCCCTACCAACTAGTGGGAAAGAAGTATATGATGACTCGTCTGGTTTCCTACGACACCATTTTCCGTCTAGCCGACACTCTGCGAACTCTGGAAGGCTTCAAGACTCTTGACATCACCCCTCTGGAGTGGCTACGTCAACGCCTGCAGGAACTCATTATCTTGGATGGACCGGACTTCAATCTGGCCAAGACGATCCATGACTTTTACCACGATTCAAAATACGTGGCTCTGAGACTCGCCAACGGTAAAAAGAGCATCGGAAGACCGTCGGGCATGAAGATGGCGCCAAAAGACTCGCCCAACTCGGCCAGAGGCACCCCAAACAACAAAAAGCGCAAGCTTTTCATCAACGAAGAGTACCCCCTCGCATCCCAGCGTCCGCTTGCCCCAACACCGACACCTCAATTCCAGTCCCAGCCTCAAGTCCATCAGATGCAGCCTCAGATGCAAACCCAGGTACAGCCTCAGGTTCATCCACCTGTCCAGCCTCAACCTCAACCCCAGCCTCCGCCTCCGCCTCAGCCACAAAGTCAATTGCCACCAAGCCAACTTCAATCTCGGCTAAGCGAGACACCTTTGAGTGCGCCGCCGACTCCCGAACTTGCCAGGCAATCCAAGAAGCTTAGGACAGCGAGGATCCCTGGAAAGCTCAAAGATGAAGATTTACACTATGACGGCTTCACCGACGTTGATGACTACAGCGGCGACCATATCGGCCCACATGACTGGGCATTAAACCGGATCAAGTCCCGACTGAACAGCGTTAGCACCGGTGTGACACAGTACTGGCACTGGATTCCGGATAATGGAGAGCAGATCTTTGAGCACCAAGTGCTTGCGGAAAGCGATACTTTGACCTGGGGCATTTACGCCAAGCCAGTAAATTTCCACTTGGAGTTGGAACACATTCAGGAGATGAAATGGGCCACCGACACTTCCAAGGTCATCGTGGTTTGCAAGGACGGCGTTGTGATTTCGCCTGATGGCAAGCCTAGAGGCGACCTCTTGGCTGAGTTTAAGAGGGACCGCACCAAGAGGCGTTTCTTGGTCTTTTGCCGCAAGAAGGGGGTGGAACTGATCAAGGTTGAGGCGTGAGTATTCCACGTCTTTGCGATGACAAGGAAAGGCAGCTAACACAATGTCATAGGGACGTCATACAAAAAGCATGGGACGAATACGAATCGCCAGATGTCCCGGCGATGCCGGACTCGGAGATTGAGTAGGACAATGACGAGGAATTTCAGTGGCTGTGAAAGCACAAACAGAAGAAAGGAATTGGAGGTCTTTCACGTTATAAGGAAGGAGAATGGCGGAGATACCCCTGGTTTCTGATTTCATTGGGTGTCTTTTCCTGCGGCTTCAGTGGAACTTGAGCCTGCAATGGCGTTGGGTTGCGTACCATCGCAGCCATTTTGGTCATCAAGCCATGTCGCCATAAGACATGGTCCTTTGAGTCCCAGGCAGCACATGATGGCACGGGATGCCGTAGCTTGGCTGCTTGCCATAATTGTAATTGGGTGGACGATGCTGCCTGGGACACTGTAGACATGGTGGAGTTTTTGGCTTTCTTGTGGGAGAAGAGGTGCCTTTGAGCATGTCTTGCATTTTGCAGTTGTTCGTCTAGAGTCTTTGCATGGCTCTGAATTCGAGCCCATCTCTCGTGGAATGGACGGGATAGACAGAAGCGTTGAGAGCGGAAGAAACAATGAACCGTATTTCTCAAAGGCCTAGAGGCCTCTCACTCTCGACCCACGACTTTCACTGTAAGCCCCAATGGCTCCACCGCATTGCAGGTCGTCAAAGCCATGTTTGTCTTTGGGGAGATGTGCGTCATGCGGCTCAGAGGCGTCTGTTTGACAGCCCCTTCTCCTTTTCGCGGATGCGACGTCCCGGTCCATGGCACCGGGCTGGCATCTCGTATTCCGGCATTTCAACCTCGGCTATGAATCCGATTGGCAGGGACGACTGCGCCGCGGGACTGTATTGCGACGTTCCCAACCGCTTTGGTCGCCAAGAGTCATCACATATCAGATTGGCCTAGCCGATGCTGGCATGCGGTCGGAGCTGGCGCCTGAGGAGCCGGATACTGTGTTGTCGCGGACGGAGTCGGGGGCCGGCAGATTGGTGCCCCGTCTATTTCCACCGGATGACGGTCATCACTTGGGCATCCTTGGTCCCCATCTGCTCACACCCGCCCACTGACCTTTTGATCGTGGTCAAACCAGGCACCTTGGTTGAGATGACTGCTCGGACGGCTAGCAGCCATGGCCCACTGACTTTCTCAGTGGATCGTGTGTGCCCTGACACTCTCGTCAGTTGCGCTTATCCGTTTGTTTGATGTATCTCTTGTCGTGGAGATTGGTATGCGACATGGGCAACAACATGAGGTGAGCCAGCCAGTCAGTCTTGTTTGTCGAAGACGGCATCTAGGCGAGCTGCATGTCTCCTACGCGGAAGTCTGAGATTCCAACCACTCCTAAAATCCCATGTCTTGCATCCTGGAAACATGGGGCAATCTTGGATGAGGCAGATCAGATTGCCTTTGTTTGGTATCGTTCACTACAAACCCTTGCAAACTACGAGTGCCAACTTTCAAACGTCGGGCCGCGGCATGTCTATCTCAAAGATCATCAAGAAGGGGATCTTGGTTCTCCTGGACTGGCGCTTTCGGGCGATGGAAACGCTGCCTACCGATGTCTTGCACTTTCCGGATGTTTAGCGGTGAAGGTTGTCAGGTTTTGATTCTTCTCCGTGGAGGAATCATCTGAGCTCTTAATAACGAATCCCCCGCGACTCCTCGTTCCGCTGGTCTCTTCCTTCTTCACCTCCTATCCTTACTCTTATTCTCAGCCCTCATCAGACTGTTCTGCGTGGCCCCGGGGCCCAGGCCCAACTACCTTACTCAGTTCGGGCCTTGTTATCGCTCAGCAACTATAGTCGGCAGACATCGCCTCGAACGTCAGCAGGGATATCGTGCTCTCATGTTGCCTCCTTCCCTTCCTACCGGTCACCTTATAATCGGCCTTTCTTTCTCCCCCCTTCTTTATATCAGAATCCTCCGGGCCCACATCTATATCGCACCCACATGAGACACAACTCCACTGAGTATCCTGGCCGACTACGTGTTTTACGATATCGTAACACGACGCGAGATGGAGATCCGGAGCGGTCGTCTCCTCTCTTCTGGGACTACAGAACCTTCGGACTACGATCTGATCTGGATTCCAGTATACATTCGCTCCCATTCCTGTCAGCTTACTTTGTCCGCGCGCCTGCCTCGCTGTTTCATCCTGCTGCCATATACCGTGATCCGGCCTGGGTGACATCTGCAGCTTTTTGTTGCTGCCCTGTCGACTAAAACTCGGTACATGTGGTTGGGCTCCCTTTTTTGCGGAGTCGACAGAAGACTCCGGGCCCTCGCGAGAAAACACCAACGACTGAGGCGGCAGTGGCACCGATCGGACGACACTGGAGGGACATGAAGCGGCATGCTATAAGCATATCACCCTCCTCGATTGGTAGAGTCTCCGCGTATGCCCCCCCCCCCCCTCCCTAGAATCTTGAGGTCCGTCGTACTCTTTCTGACCTTTCTCATCCCACAGATGTGGTCTGGTTTCTGGGATCTCATTTTTCTTGACGTTCTTGGTCGGCACTATACCCCGAGCCCTTTTACAGGTAGCAGACGCGGTACATCGCCTATGTGGTCAGCGCCTTCCTTCGTCCGGACAAAGTCCTCGTTCACGCGCGTTCAAGCAGATGTGTGCACTGCCTCTTGATCTGTCCAAGAGTCGAGATATTTTCGGTGCATACCTATCTCTATGACGTGCTATAACGTCTCCTTTGTTGAAGGATCGAGCTGACAGATGAAGTAGTGTTTCCAAGCCCTCGATATTCCGGCATATAGCTGTTTCCCACAGTCTTTGAGGCCGTCTAGTCTGGTGTCACGCACGATTTCGCCGAGTACGACATGATCGCGCCCCCTTCAACTACCCCGAAATGGGACGACTGTTGAACAGATGTTTCTATACTGGGCCTGTTGTTGATGTCTATTATTTATCAGCGAACGCGCAACACCAGTACTTTGACACGAAGGAGCGACGTGCGATCTCATGTGTCAGCTGGTTCCTCGAACGCAGACCTATATGTTCACGATCTCGTCGGGTTTGACGGAAGTGGTGGGATGGCCGCTCTTCATCTGGGAACAGAACATCAGGCCACCTCAGCCAAAGGCATCCGCCAATGCTCTGGGTATCACCATATTCTTCGCCTTGCCTGAATGATCCGTGTCCGGCTGCCGTATCGTTCCATCTTCTGGCGCCGCCCTAACTAATGACAGCGGCGACCCGCTACCGGAGGAGTTCCATGATCTGGTCAAGCTGGTTAGCATGGCTGTCAAGAAGGATGCGAAGGCCGGCACTGTGGTGGCGAGGTTCTACGAGCTGCTCCTCCTGGTTAAGATCTTCAGGGCCGAGTCGGAGATTGAGAAGCTAGCCAAGACCGAATTGCGAGGCGCTGGTGAAGGAGTTCCTCAAGAAGGGCAACATCACCAGAGGCCAGGGCGACACCAACGCGAAGCTACTAAAGACGGCCATGCAAAACAGCTTGAACCTTGACCTGAAATAGTCCTATGGACTGAAATCTCGGGCAAATCGGGTAATAATGTAAAACTGTTCGAACGGCACAGTCTCATGCTGGTGGGGCCCTTGCTGCTGTGGTTTCCTCTTCGGCCACTTCTCTCTGTATCTATTGCGTACCTTTTGATCAGTTCGTCGACAGAAGCGGCAGTTGAATAGTGAGTCTACACGTCTTGAGAGCAGTGCCATGAGCTAACGTTGTTGTCAGGACGCAAGCCCACCATTCCGATTGCGATGGGCCACGCTTGGCTTCGCCTAGACTACGGCCTGCTGTTGAAGGAATTGTGCAGGCTCAGCCAGACGCTCTTCGTTGTTGCCTGGGACACAGGCGACGGGATACACCAATTGCTGCCGACGGAGTTGACGCGACACCATCTCCCGCCCTTATATTCCACACAGCTAGGAGCATCATCGTGGATGCTATTTTCCGTTTGGGCTTCTTCGGGAGACGCATCTAGGGTGCCAGGAATGATTGGAATCTATCGATACTGCCTCGACCGTCATTGAGGGCAAATTTCAGGTCAGCGCAAATGGTGATTTCCTTTCTAGGAACTCGCTCGGCATGTTTGAGGCCGTATACGAAATCTTTGACAATCACTTGAAGGATCGCTTCGAGGGATTGGCCTTTGTGGACCGGGCAGCTCATTCTGTTCTAGCTATCTCAGCTCTAGGCCATGGGCCCTGGAGCCCGAGATGGAGTTGGCCTCAACAAGCCAGAGGTCTGTCAGGAGGGCTACCTGTTCTCGGCGGTGGCCCAGTGGCTGATCGCGCACCCCGAGGACTTCGCCGACGTCGACACCATGAGCTCCATTGCTAAGCGCTGGAACACGACCATGGCTATGACGAGAGACATTCTGGTGGGTAAGCCCCCGGAGCCCGATCCCGTGGTGGCGGTACGAACACTTGGAAAGACTTCTCACACCTCCGTGCTCCGTTCTGCCCAGCTGGGTTGCGGGCTACCGCAACGCAATCCTGATCGACGATGAGCACGACGTCGTCGAGATAGCAGACGACATGGATGTCGACGTTGTTTCCATCCCGTCCACCGATAACGATGCCCCCGAGGAGAATCGACGCGAGAGCGCTGGAGGACGAGATGTCGTTGCCGCCGTACTCCCATCCATGCACGTCGACGGAGCGGCCCAGAGCGGCGAAGACGCACAGCACCCGGGCGCGGAGCCCCTCGCGCCCATCCAGCACCCGGCCCGTGTTTCGCACGACGAGGGAATGGTGACGGGCCCCGAGGAGAATCGACGCGAGAGCCCTGGAGAACGAGATGCCGTTGACGGGGGCTTGTATAAAGCAAGCAAGAGCCACTTCGTCGGTTTTTTTCTCTGCCGCAGAGTATAAAGACATGCGTCGTTGCTGGGGGGAGACTACCAGTTTGAAGCAAAGCTAGCGAATCAGTAGCATGCTGTCAATTTCGGAGACTATCGAGGAGAAGCCCTTGGCACGAAGTTCAACGCAGATCACCACGATCACACACACCTTTTCTCTCCCACACTCCCAACTATTATTATTGTTCCAGCGGTGAGATGACTTTCATTCACTTACTCGACCTGCCGGTTATCTACCTTATGCGGCCACTCCGACTACGGAATATCCCTTTGACTATCGTTCATTGTCGTGCCGCTGCTTCTCAGCCCTTATATCTCGGCCATGGGCCCCACGGAACGAGGTGCTTTCCGCATGGCGTCGATCATCAATCTTGGATTATTTCAACGTTCTGGCCTCCCGCGTCAACTCGAGTGAGAACGTCCAACGCCACGAGCTCTTTCGGGCGGGTCACTGCTTGTGTCACTGCTCGTGTCTGCCGTCCATAGCAAGGTCGTCGCGCGTGTTGAACGTCGCCCCTGCGCTTTCGCCAACCCACCACATCGATATTGCCACTTGGATCTTTTGACGATTCCCAAACATCATCTGCACGGGCACCGTCTCCCACTGTACATGGCTGCTCCCGTAACAAGAGCCCCGTCTTCAACTAATCACTTTTCACGGACACGCCGGAAACCCACGTAGCCGTGGTAGAATTCTATCACCAAATACATCGATATTGGTCGGAAGTACACGAACCAAGCAATCAACAACTAGGACCTCATGATTTCCTCGGAGCGCCTCGGGCCCTGCTGCTGGACGTGCTCGTCCTCAGCTGCCAGCCCAGCCGGCTGAAGAGGTCGATGAAGACGATATCGTCGGCGCCACGAGTGCCTCTGGTACCCCCCATCGGCCCTGACCTGACCGAGGACCCGAACGAGGGCCATTTCGAGCTTCTCGTCGATGTCTCTGAGGAGATCGACCGCAACGTCCCTACGCGCATGGCGGTCTCTCACGCGAAGGAGCTTCGCAACGCCCAGGTCCGCATTATCTATAACCGTCGGAAGACCGTGGTTAGCCTCGCCTCCCCCGCCCCCGCCCATACCGGTGTCCCCACAGAGGACGATTTCGATCTCCCTGTCGCGGTGTCGCAGGAGGTCGATCGCGAGGCACTCACGAGCATGGCCGTCTCCTTGGCCAAGACCCTCCGCGGGATGAACGTTCGCGTCATCTCTAACCGTAAGGAGGTGATCGTTAGCATGGCCGACAAGGCCATCAAGTTGTCGGACGAGATCTTCTATACCCTGTTGTACTGCTTGAAGAAGAACTTGATGGCCATGGTGAAGGGAGCTCGAAACCTGGACAGCATCATGTCCGGCTTCGAGTACTACGGCAACTCTTAGAACCCCCGCGTCCTTAGAAACCTAATCTGGGGTATTAGCGTTATCTAATCGTATACCGACTATAGCGGAGCGGCCGTTATCCGCCTCAACCTCACCCGGGTTAAGGTATATAATAACTATAAGTACCTCTTAAGGACTCTAGATTCCGACCGGGAGTCCGCCCTCAAGGCGAACCTCCTCGAGGAGTTCAAGATCCTCAACGGCGGGCCCCGTCGCCCTGGGCAGAAAAACGACACCGTTGCCTCGAAGGTGCTCGAGAAGCACTTAGGCATCTCGGCAGACGATGTTCGCAGGATCATCGAGGCAGCCAAGCTTTCGTGGATCCTCGCCTCCGTCTGGGGCCGTGACAGTGTCATGCCCCCCCCCCCCCCTCCCGAACAAGAGCGGGTATGTTTACATCGTCTCCTACGTCCAAACCTCATACCTAGCAATACACTAGATGATTGACTTCCCCGTCGAAGCTTTCACCGACGATACCATCAACCTTACGAAACCACTACCATTCGTTCTCACTATAGGCCATACCAGGGGCCCGCGGAGGCAATCGGCTACGAGTTCATCCATTGCTGTCACACACCTGAGCGCCCCTCAGACTAGTGAAGCGCCCATAGCCGTCGTAGCGAGTCAGCAATACTGCCCTGGGCCCGATTCGAGTTGCGAGACACACGAAAGAGCGGGCCGGGTTGTTCTAACCCTCGCGGCGGTCGCATGAAAGAGTTCATGCTCGACCCTCTTAAGCTTGCTTACGGTGGACTTCAGCTGCCATAGGCTGCTCCGCGTCTGCACCTTCTTCCCCCGCTTCGAAGGCGCCAAAACCGTGTTCCGCGTCACCTAGTCAAGATGGAAGCGGGCAATGTAAGTGCCCGTCTCGTCTTTCATCCTGGCCAAGCCGGTCTACGGACCCTCGGTGTCTGGACTTCCGTTTATCTCGGAATATCGCGGATCGTCGGATCATCTGGGGGCTACAACGAGAACGTATACCAGCGGCCCTCAAGCGACTGCCTATGCGCGTCTATGGTGTGACCGATCGGGTCAACAACAAGGATGATAGTCCCGCTTATTGTTGCGTTCCTCTTGAGTATATACCACCCCTGGCAAGATTCCTCACATCACACCTGCTGTCGCTCCTACGGGATTTCTATAATGTCCTTGGTGCTCTTTAGCACTTATGAGCAGTGCAGTGCGGCCCGCCACGGCTTCCCCGGGACCAGGTACATGGTTCACTTCTGCGGGCGATTCCAAGGAACAACGCAAAACATCAAGTTAGTGGACATATCCAAATATGTTGGGCTTATTCGAGGAGACGGCCGAAGTGATCGCGGGGGTTAGCGAGCACCACGTCATCCAAGTCAGGAAGACATGAGAAGAGCCGATGTTGGCTTGCTCTTCTTTCTTTCCTCCATACATGGAAGTCATCTTTCGCGCTATTAGCGTCGACTTAGCAAGATATTATCATGGAGGACCACGTCACCCACTTTCTCCTCGACCTCAAAGACATTGATTTCACGTTGAGCGTGACACCGGCGCAACTGTGGCAAGCAGGAGGTGGACAGCATGTGAAGATCTCCGTGATCGAAACCCACGGGTCAGAGCTCGCCGGCAGCGATCTTGGGATTTCTTGCGAAGCTAGTCATGTATGGGTGCTTTGCCAATCAATGGTCGGGTAGGTAGCGGATCGATATCTATCAGAGACTCTTTGCTAGACGCTCACATGAGCCTCCAGACGTGGAAGATTTGGACATGTTTGGCCACTGTATATCCGCTCATGCCCATGAAGGCTATTGGCGATGTAGTCACACTAGCAGCTGCTGATGCTACTGTCCGTCTCCATCATCCAGTTACTGCAGCTGGGTAGACAGCATGGAACTGTGCCGTACAATTGGCCCCTCCGTTTACTTTTACTTCTGAGGGATCGTTGGCTTTGGCCAATTCTTCACCAGCCAATTGGCTGCCCTGCTGACGCGCATACCAACACTGTGTCTCTGGTTTCGAGCATGCCGTCTTGAATCATCAACCCAAGCCGGGCCAGCGGGTTGCCCGATACCAGCGGCCTCGTCAAGGCTAGGGAGCGAGAATCCTCCGACAAGGCCATGAACACGGTGTCTGTAGAGGACCTGTTGGGTATGGAGTGGGCCGACGAAATCCAGGTGGCTTGCTTTGCTCAGCACGTCCACTCGGAAAATTACCTTTCTTCGGTATCATCGTATGTCTCGAACCCTGTCACTAGCCACGGACTGACAGCTAGGTTCTCAACTACGATTATAATAGGCTGTGTGGCTCTTTGTGCTGCGGCTTCTTCGAGTTGGGTTGGGAACTATCCCGAGTCGACTACACTATCGGGCGACAGCGGAGGTACTCCGCGCAAGCCAGGTCTGAGCAGCGCGAGAAGAAGGACGATGAACACTGATACTATTCTCATCGACAAGTTTGGGACGAACAAACGCGACAACAGAGAAGGCGATTCACCTTCTTACGACGCGCACACGCAATCAGTCGGGGTGCGGGTGTGGTCAGTATCTAGAATCAATCGTTCGCAGACCAGTCCCATCCGTCACGTCGTCGTTCTCGAAATCGAGAACATCGATCGCATCTGTCAAGAACACGTCCTCAAGACTGCTAGCCCTGGTATGGGTGGCAGTGGAGCTCTATCGGAATGTCAACCTGGAGCCCTCAACATCGACCACAACAGGGCTACAAGCCAAGAAGATCACCATAGGCTCGGATTTCATACCATCCATCACAGGGCAAATCCGAAGAACTGAAGACTCAAGAGGTATAACAGAAGACGCTGTAACGATTGACTAAACGCCGTCAATATACATGTAATTTCTAAAGAACCAACAGACCAACGCTACAAGATCATGATTCTAGATAGTCTCAGAATGAACACTACCGTACTACACCCCCAATTTCGTAGTCAACCAGCGTGCAAGTCGAACGCACTTCTGATCAATAAATCTCCAGTGCAAATCTCCGAACCACAAGGTGAGCACAATTACCACGGTAAAACTGCAAGTCCAAGCCACACCGAGAGAATACCCGGCGTTCTGCATCGCGAACTTGAGACCCAAGCCGAGGAAAGACCTCTCAACAGCCCAGTGAACCAGATACATGCCGAAGCTGACCTCGCCCAGGTATAGCACCCAGCGCGCGTTCAACAAGCGCTGCAAAGGCGGCAGGTTCTCTAGGGATGTTACCAGTATCATGGCACCGACGGCCGGGAAAGTGCGCGCCGGGTCCTGGCCGAACGTGGGGAACATTTCGAGCCACCCGTATCCCACGGCATTGAAGGTGTGGCCATTGATGGGGTAGCCTCCTAGCCAGAGTGAGAATACAAAGACCAGCCACCAGCTGTACGAAGCCGTTCTCTCAAGTGAACCCTCCAGGCTCGGTAGCTTGTTCCGCAAATGGCGGATGTCAGCAAGAGCCATGCCCCAGAGAAAGAGGCAAGGCTGCCACATGTCTCCATCCGCGCCGAGGGTCCAGAAGAAAACGAAAATGATCGCCACCACAGATAGCCGGGCTAGGGGAGATACCCGTGCCAGGGCCAAGCAGCACAGGAACACGAGAATTGATCCCCTGAACTCAACCGACAGTGTCCAGGCCTGAGGCAAGAAGCTGGCGGTGGTGGTCTGAGTTGTGATGATGATGAGATTTTGCCATACCAAGACGAGAAGCGCCAAGATGCCGGTGGCTGGGGCTGCCTCAGGATCCCTGCTTCCGCTATTGTAGTACAATCCGTATGTTTTCAAGACGAGGACAATGAAAAGGAGGGGAATAGTCGGGAAGAATAGCCGCATTCCGCGGCGGAAAACGCTCGATGGAAGGGACCCAATGCAGGCTTCAACTTGTCCACTGTGAGCCTTCTTCAACGGGCTATATGTGAGCACAAAGCCGCTGAGGACAAAGAAGATCATGACGCTCAGGACTCCGCAGTGGATAAGTCGGATGAATGGGAGTTGCAAAAAGTAGTGATTGTTCGCATCCTCTCCCCAACCATGGTTGATGAAAACGAACTAAACACCAGATTATCAGCCATCTTCTCATAATGGTACATCCCGTTCAATGAATGCTCACATCATCAGTGTAGTGGAGGATAATGACGACCATTGCCGCGATGCCACGGAGGCCGTTCAGGTACGACGTTGAGTGGGAATCAGGGACCACGGAATTTTCGTCCCCATGACCGTATGCGTGGGCCACGAACGATGGCACCAAGGTCCAGAAGATGCGTCGTGCATGGGAGCGGCGGAATCGAAACCAGCTCCTTCTGGTGTACTCAATTGGCTTTTCTTCTTCGTACGAAAGTTCAGACAGATCTGCCGAAAGATCTGCTTCCTCGTCTTCAAGGAGTGGCTCGTAGGACTCGCCCGCCTGCTCTCCCGAGAACCAGCCACGTACAGTGTCGGCAGACTCCTTGGAGAGGACCTTCATGGCCGTGCCGAGCTCGCCTTGGTTCAGCATCTCGAGCTGTATTATACAAAAGGGATTGAGAGAAGCAAGGCAAAGAGGTCGTGGCGAGGAGGCGGTCTGGTTTGAAAAGAACTGTTCGAGAGGTAGTATTGTTGCGAGTCTCCCGGATTTCTGCAGTGAATAGGCTTCGCGATTTATAACTCAAGACTTGAGGCTGCGATGTATGAACCCTAGCGAACAAGCTGTGCCGATAAGAAACCGAGGCAATCAGGAATGGGAATGCCAAGGGAGGAGGGCGAACAGGGCCGGATGAGGAATCGCATCCGAATCGGAACGCCGCTCACCAGCGAGTGGTCTGCCCGAGACTCGAGGCAATGCCATGAGAGGCCACAAGATACATCAGCATTCCCAATCATATATAGCTGTGTCTCAGTCAATCCCAAAGATATTCAAGCTTCGACACTAACAAAGGGGGCTTCCAGATGGCACTCATCGCAGTCAGGATCGTAACCCGATATGTTCAAGCCTGGGTATATCAATAGTCGGACTTTGCCCAGGACAGAAGAATGAAAACAACGACCCGGCATCATCGCAATGTTTACTTTCGAATGCATGAGTTCGACCTTTCTGAGCAACTAAGTTGTTGAGCCTGCACTAGTGTATTCATGAGGCTAATCGTTCCGCCCGCGCCACCATGCTTTTGGGTTGTGAGACATGGGCGGTTAAGTCAGGGGCCAGGGAGATCTCGGCACTGATGGGGTTAGTCGCCGTTACACACATTTGGGAGAATCCATTGCGAGACATTCCATACAAAACGTGTTTGTTACACGATTTCGACCCCCTACCAAGCTTGCGCGAGGAGATTCGCTGCCACGCTAGAGGGAGTGTCGTGATCTCATGAACAACCCCACACCCACATTCCACGATCCTCTGTGCCTGCCAATAAGCTACGGGAGTTGCTTACCGAGTGGCGAGGACCATAGTCTCGGCCCGCGACAAGCAAACATTCCGATCATAGGAGGACAAGGTTGAGAACGCAATGCTCAGCTCGATGCCGATGGGATGCATCACAAGCATCAAGACAACGACAGAAAGATGGCTACTGTTTTCAAGTCCTGCTATTCTCATTGCATGGTACCATTATCTCAGCCGCAAGTCACAGAGTTGGAATCCGCAGTTCCTTGGGCTTGGCGTGAAGAATTTCAGCCGCAAGCCATGGTACCACTCTCAAGCCGGAGCTTCGGAAGCACCGTCGCAAGTGACCCGATGAATCTAGCCTCTGTCCACATGCACGATAGACTAAAAGTTTAAACAAGGGCCAATGTCTCCATACCAATCATGATATGAAGAGGTCGGTTTATAATCTTTGGTATGCAGTGTTATCATATCGCCCCTGAGAGACATCCCTTAGATGGAGGTGGAAAGTCCCCTTTTTTGATTATAGGTAATCCTCGGGCCCTTTCCTTTGCCACAGCTATTGAACACGGAAAGAAATGATCTGATAGTAGGTAAACATGTGTTCTAGAGAAACAGTGGCTTCGCTGGATGGAAAAGTACATGCAAGAATCTGGCGGCTATAGCTTCGATGCTGCAGCAGGGCCGTCGCAACCACAGCCGTCAGCATCCTTTACCGCCTTGCTAGTTTCTATCAGAGTGCTCTTGTTGAAACTCTGCTCGCTAGGAGGCACATCCAATGCGGGGTTCTTGTCAAAGAAGTTGACAGGCTTCAGATGTACCTTGAGAATTTCGACCGGCATGACGGGGAAGTCTTCGATTCTTGGCACATGGTTGATGCCGAACTGCACCCAGACGACAATGTCAGACTCGGCAGTCAATGTCTCATTTCGCTCAGACCAGCCCCTAACACCGGTGCCTCCACGAGACTGATTGGTATACCAACCGCCGGCGTAAAGCTCCCGGTCTCGATGTGTTGTGACATAAATGTTGTGGTCCGCGAACTCGGCGCGCTTGTAGTTAAAGCTGTCGTTATCGCTCATCAGCTTCTGGAAAGGCGGCGCCATGATCTTGTAGGCCACTGGTTTCCCGTTGATGGGGTTGAGGGAATTGGGGTTGGTGATCTTGAACGTGCGGTTCACGTCAAAGTCAAGGTCAAGACCCGATGTTTTCTCCACGACCTTGTCGATGACTTCGTACCCTGTGCCGTGGGGGTTCCAGTTGGGATCTCGCGGCATTTTGTGCGCTTCCGAGTACACCAGCTGGTTGGTGTGTCCATCGATCATGGGGTCGACACGCAGGGAGAAGATGTGTTGATGGTGTCCCGCGAGGACACCAGGGTGGACAACGGTGCCGAAAGACGTGCCGACCTTGTCCAACTCATGGTCAATGGGCTGTGTTGATAGAATGCCGGTAGCTCGGACTTCGTAAGTCACCTCACCCGCCTGATTAAACAAGAACATCAGGATGTACTCATAGTTGGAGACCGTAATGATGCTCTGAAGCACTAATTCGCGAGATCGGACGAGCGCGGCACGTCCTGTACGGTAGTTGGTGTGCTTCCAGCCAATGCCTGCATCTTGCTCGTGGATGCAGATGCAGTTATCTCTGGACTCCGGCTGACCGCGGTCATCGGAAATTACACCACTGAGGTACTGAATGCTTCCCAGGCAGTCACAGCCCAGCTGCAGGTTGTTGGCAGTGGCTCCCGCGCCCGCATCACCGAGATCGAAAGCGGCTTTCTTATGGAAGGGATGGCGCGGGTCACCATAGGGCACACTCATCTCTGAGAGCGACAGTCTGTAGAATAGCGGACGACCGTCATACTTGACGTTGTACAACACCATACCTTCGCGCTGGTTGAAGCCTGGAAAACTCCGTGTTAGCCACTATTCCCGGCCATTTCATTCTCCCTCAAGTACGCTTTACATACCGATGAAGAAACTCCACTTCTGCCACTCGAGCACATTTCCGGTCTCTCCCACGGGCGTGACGGTGAAACTCGGTCCCTCGGGTTGAACAACCTGCAGAGGCTTGAGGTCTTTCCGGAGGTTTTGGGCTTCAGGGATGTACTCGTTTCCTGGCTTAGGCGTGTATGGGCTAAGGGGCTTGATGGTGTTGTCCGCACCGGTGGGAAGAATGTCAATGCGGATGATCTTGTACTCGTTGCATTCAACCACAGGCAGAATTGGTAACGGGAAAGCATAGTGATTAGAGTCGGGTTCGGATGAGTTGTTGGGGTCTCTCATATAGAGAAAAACTTGATATAGACGGGCATCATCGTTGACACCATCAGATCCTGGTGGAACTTAGTTGTGAGAAACACGATCACTTAGTTTAGACACCCACCGTAGATCCACGGATCAGCGCAGACGACTGTGCCTTCAGGTAGCTCGAGTTTTTTGATCTCGGCAAGGACCTTGGGGTCCTCGAGTGCAATCTTCTCGACCAACTGAGCCTCATCATAGTCGACGTTGCCGTGGACATTAGCACCAAGCTTGAGGTTGCTCTCAACCTTTCCGCTTGTCAGATTGACCACCGCTTCGTGGAAGAGATCCTATGATGGGTCTTGTCAGTATTTGTCGGAGCTCAAATAAGCGAAGCCTGGATGTCGTACCGTTCCCCGGATGTAGTACGCAAGGAAAGCCCTGCGGTCAGGTTGAGTCGCAGACAGTCCCTTGTCCTTTGCGTCCAGGTAAGGTGCCAGTTCTCCCTTGGCGGGTTCACTGAGAGTCACCACCTTGAACCGAAGAGAAACAGATGTTGGCCAAGCAGTCTGGATCACTTGAGCTGCGGCTTTGATCTCCGCACCCGAGAGGGGGCAGAGGGGGTGTGGTGCTGACATGCTGGAGATAGGCATTGTAGTTGAGGGGTTGTAAATGAAGAGACTCGAGATGATTTCAAGCACAGATGAGGGGACAGAAAGGTTTTATAAACGCAGTCCGGTAATGTGTGGATGTGTGGATGTTGGCGGCACCGTTGTTGCAGGCCTCAAACCGGGGCGGGAACTCTCCTCCTTATCGGACCCCGTTGCAGCGACGTAAGTTCGGCGCAGGTGATCCACATTTTAGGAGTGGCGCTTGACCCGCATGTCCCATCCGGGTATAAGCGTCCTGCAGCTTCGTTCCATGCTGTCACGGCACCTTGGCATCGCTGCTTATCACCAAGTACATGTATCATCCTTGTCCGAAGCTGTGTCCCTGGGCTCCGGTGTGTTGCCTTGACTTTCGTAGATGTCTTTTGGTCTGGGCTAAAGGAATAGCCAACTATCTTCCAGTGACCAGAGATAGTTGAGCCAAGACTTTGCCATCTTCTCATCATCGTCTCGGGCCCAGATCCTTTCCAGCATCTCAATGGCATTTCTAACATTGTAGCAACACGACGATATCCAGATATTCCTGAAGATTTCCCGTACCATAATCTTGAGATCGGCCGCTTGGATCTCTGCCCCAACGACAAAGGCCGGCCACACCAGGCTCTTCACATGGAAGTCCTGGGCTGAAATGGAGAGCATATGGAGTATGCCGGATCGAGTTACCCCTTCGAGATACAGGTCAGAGAGATTATGCCCTTGATCGAGCAGCGGCCCTACAATGTGAGAGGCGTATACTTCGACCGCCGCCTTGTAAGCGTGCGCAAGGTGCGATCGCGACTGATAGTGCTCCGGATCTGGGAAATTCTCTGCCCAACCAGACGGCGAGAAGTTGTCGAGACCTTTGCACAGCTCATCGACCTTCAACTGCTCTGCCTCAGAACACGTCGAGAGTGATCGCATAGAGTTGATGACGGAAACTAGGTACAGCAGCTCGGCAGGACAGCCAACCCAAGTTTGATCTTCAGACTGGCGCAAGATCCTTAGGAGAGACGGATCAAGGGATGCGAGTTGCTGAGCGAAAGAGCCCTTTGCTGGCGCCAGTGTTGCGCCGATGATCCCAAATCTACGAGGAAAGTTAGGAGTGAATCCACGCAAGAGCTTTCAGGAAGTGCCCTTACGTCGTGTAGGCTGTGTCAAAATATTCCAGCCAATGATCGGTTCCAATACTGCGATTCTGAAGGGTAGCTTTCCGCTGTTGGAGTATTTCACCAGCACCTCCCAGGTGATGCTCCCATCCACGGCTGCCAAATTCAACCACGTCCATGCAGACAAATAGAACGATAGCTGCCACTGCGGCATCGTTGTTTGTCACATCGTCGTCCTGGATTTCTATCTTGAGATATTGCAAGGCTCTTTGCTTATGAGCTAGAGCTACACGCAGTGAGGGCGAGAAGTTTGGCTGCCTCAGCTGCCAGTCGCGTCCCTGTGACTTATGCCACAGTGAATTATTCTCAACTTCAAGAAGCCTTCTTTCCGCACAGGAAATTTGCATCTGGCTGATGACCAGCCGATGAGAGTAGTGAAAGGCCGAGATTGCGATCATCGCATGGGACAAGGCATGACTTCTGGACATAAGCGGCATAAGGGATAAGAAAGGATTACTGGATGTCTGGTAAACGACACATTCCTTGGACATTTCCATGTCAACTAACACAGCATTGTCAGCGCCTTCACCGTGGGATGGTTTCGTTCTGGGTTACAGCTTACAATAGCGTATGTACTTCCGGCAATCAACTGACAAGTCTTGCAGGTCAGGATCGATGAGAGACCATGACACGTCAAGTGATGCCGGCAGTGCTTCGCGCAAAGTGTCCCGAGGGTGTCCCACTGCGAGACGGCCAGACTGACAAGGCCTTGCGGCGATAAGATCATCATTCGGTTCTTGATCTGCGTCGTATGTGGCCTTTCCCATCATCTTGCCTCGGCTGGCCACACTATTGGTCCACACCAACTTCTTCGGTCGATCATATCCTTGACACCGAAGCTTCAAGGAGGTACAGCGGAGGCAAGTCGGAAGGAGTCTGTCACACTTGGCCCGCTTCTGCCGACAGGTCCAGCACGAATTGGAAGCGTGGGACGCGTCTGGCATGATGGATGGAACATCGTTGGTTGGCTGCCGAATGTCTTTAATGTTGGATGTTTGCGTGAAGTTGGGTCCGGGCGAGGTGTGGAGGCCGCGGTGGTGAAGGTTGAGGGGCGGGGTGTTTTTCTTATCAAATGGCAGACCCGGCGGATCGGGAGGCCGGCAGGATATGCGATCGGCGCTAGGCCTCATCGGGAAGCCAAGACGCGGCCCTGGTCACAACCCCAGATTCGTCCCTCACAGGCTCACCCTGATCTCGCTGGGGCTTCAGAGTTTGGGGCCTGAGACTCTTCCCGATACCAAATGTGAGCGATTTCTGTGTCTTTTGGTCAACGGAAAACTTTACAATTCATGCATTGGCAGTTTTCTTGAGGGTACGGTGGATCATTGTGAGTCTTTCATAGACCTCCATCGTGGAAGGCCTCAATCAGGTACAACCCGCCCTCGACTTTGCACTTGTCCCAAAAGCCTTATCATTGAGGATAGAGGAAACTTGTTCTGTTCATTCTGATACCAGCGTAGCAGTTATTATCAAGTCTGCTGGTTCATTCAATTGACCAAGTACATCCTTGTGCAGAGGCCGGATCCGCTTCCCCCGACTTCCGCCGCATTCGGCTCCGTCCTACCAAAGCCACTCGCAGTCAACTTCCAGTCCAGCTCATATGAGCATTATTCAATCCGCAAAAGTTCTCAAAATCTAACAAACCATTGGAGTTTCCTACCATCTGGAAGATGAAATACCGTGGTTTTGCGGCATCTCGCTTCGCAAAGGTAATCGCCAATTCCCCGCATTTACAATGATTCTTGAAGGGCTCATTGGTCAATACGAAAATCCTCAGTATTTCTCGTATTTTCGGGACCCTCTTCCGGGCCCCATCTTGACCGGACCGGGTCGGCCTTCCGATGCGGGGCATTGCCGTTGTCCAGCCTGCGCCGGGTGACATTCTGCGGACGCCTATATCGGAGGGTACTGGCACTGAAATTCGGCTACTCATTTCAGACGTATCCTGCCAAAAAAAACTGATTCACCGAGGAACCTAGACTGACGTTTAGTCTTTACCTTTTCGAAAGCACCAGAATAATCTGTTTGCCCAAGGTCGCCATCCGCCCTGGCATTCACGATGTCTACTAGTGAGAAGTGCCCTTTTTGGGTCGAGTCCGAGGACTGGCATACTGCCGGCGAACCTTTCCGTATCGTGGACAGGCTGCCAAACGGTTATCTACCCGAGGCCCAAACCGTAGCCGATCGTCGTTTCGCAGTCATCAAAACTCCTGGCCACCCGTTAGATGAGCTTCGCCAATCACTATGCCACGAGCCCCGCGGCCACGCAGACATGTACGGAGGTTTTGTCACGCCGCCTGATGACTCTGGGGCTCATTTTGGGGTCATGTTCTGGCATAAAGACGGATTTTCGACTGCATGCGGGCATGGAACCATCGCCTTGGGATACTGGGCTGTCACAAAGGGACTCGTCGAAGCACCCAAGGATGACGGAGTTGTCGACGTCATTATCGATGTTCCTTCTGGGCGCGTGGTTGCCAGCGTCGGCGTCAAGCAGGGCATACCTGTCTATGCCGACTTTGTCAACGTGTTGAGTTACCAACTTGTCAAGGACCTGGAGGTCCAGATTCCGTCTCATCATGCAACTATCAAAGTCGACCTTGCCTTTGCTGGTGCAGTCTACGCTACGCTTGATGCATCTCAGATCGGACTAAAGGTGGAGCCTGGCAGCCATCAATACCATATCAAACTTGGCAGAGAGATCAAAGCATTCATTGGTGACAAGGCCAACTATGGCACCTACGATCTCTATGGCGTGATCTTCTACAACGAAGAAGGCGATGTCAATAACGAGCAAGACGAGGTGAAACAACGAAACGTCACCGTCTTTGCTGATGGACAGATTGATCGTTCTCCATGCGGTTCGGGTACCTGTGCAAGGCTTGCTGTGCTGCTTGCGCAGGGCAGGATAGCACCGGGTCGCTCCAAGCTTATGCACCGATCCATCGTCTCTACTCGCTTCCAAGCCGACATCGTATCCGAAGAGACAAGTCCCGTGGAAGGCTTTCCTGCCTGTGTTCCACGCGTCCGGGGTCATGCCAATCTAGTTGGGCGGATGAACTTCTACATCGATCCTTCTGACCCGGTTTACCCCGGCTTTCTTCTCCGCTAAACATCGGGCTTTCCAGATCCCTTCAACGGCTTCGGACCCATTTTATGAAGCTATCGCCGCGCCGGATTCTGTCTAGCAGTTGAGCAAGTTGCGCGAGGCGAAGACTTCTTCATGGCGCTGTCGAATCAAATGCGGACGCTACCGACAGCCATGTGAGTTAAAGCAATTCTGTAGCCTATGCTATCGACGCCGCGGTAGAAATTTTGCTTATCTGCACATTACTTGAGCTAAATGACGCTGCGCTGGAAGTAAGTTTCATAGCAACCGGAATGACCGGCGATCGTCGATTGTATTAGTTCAACTAAATATTGATTAGGCATGATCATTTTGACCATGTTCTACGATATTGAATGTCCCTTACGAGTCATCGCATCCTGTTTCGTCCTCTGCTCAAGTCATCAAGAGTTATTGCCAGTCGCAACTCCCCAGAAGTATCCGCACCAACTTCCCAAGATAAGCACGATCAATGCTACAAAGCAGCTCTTGGAGATGAGTCTGTTCTTCTCGCCATTCTGCCCGTAGAACCTCTCCTTCCTGACGTTGAGGATCTCGCCACGCGCAATGCGCAGTTTGCGTGTCCACTGAAGGTGTCCCAGGTCGACGGACTTCCAGGAAGCAAACGTCAGGAGGAAAGAAACGACCACCGAGATTCCAGCAAGAATGACGTAGACAATAGTCACCTTGTCGTAAGAGTTATTGTCGTTGTCTTGGATGACGCCAGTAATGACGCGGACGACAATGTTCATCCTGAAGAAGAAGCATCATGTTAGCTTGGACCGGGCATCAGGGAAAGTTTTGAGCAGGAAATATTACGCGTTGTTCATCGTGATCTTCAGAGCATATGCTGAACCAAAGACGGTTGAGTCCCACATTGACGTGCGGATACTGTCAATAATGGTGGCTGGTCCAAAGCAGTAGGCGAAAGCGAAGACTCCGAAACTCGCAGCAGTGCCCTGGGTGGTATTGGCGAAGCACACGAGCAACATGGAGGTAAACATTCCAATGCCACAGAAGACCACTAGAGGGCTATGTTAGTTACAAGACCTCATTTTTGTGGAATCGATCAACACTTACAGACTGAGATACGGTTACCGTAGAGGTCAAGGAAGACTCCCAGTAGGGGAACAACGAAGAATCCTACTTATGTTAGCTGACTGAAGGGCACGGGGAAAGCGGAAGAGCAAATACTTACCGGCATATTGCAACGTAGCGCTATACCAACCGGCAGTGATGGAGCTTGTGCCGAAGCGCTGCTCGGCGAGCTCGGTGGCGTTCTGCAGGAAGACAATGGCGGTACTCGTTTCGAATAATGAGAAGCCCATGACTGCCCAGAAGGCCCACGGTAACTCGAGGACCTTACGCAACTCGAACTTCTTTGTCTTTTCCTTCAATCTCTCGCCGGTAGCAGGGTCGCTGACGCCGTGGAATTTGCTATTGGCAACCTTTGTAAACCAGTAAAACACGCCCGTCATGACGTTCGTGAAGAGATTCATGAAAACGGCAACCCAAAATACCCAAGCGAAATCTCCCGTCTTCTTGGCGATGATATTGGCAGACGACTTTCCAGCAAATGCACCAATCTTGCCAATGCCGAGCTCGAAGCCTAAAGTCGAGGCAAAGCCGTTGCCGGGGGCAAACCAGGACGAGAAGACTTTGTATTGCGCCACTTGAGTCGCAATATCTCCGAGGGAGCGGATAACTCTGCCCGCAATCATAAACTTGTAAGAGCGGGTCTGAGCTGCCGCTGCCACAAGAATCGAGCCGGCTGAGTAGAGGAAATTGCCGTATAACATGGCACCTAGCTGTCTGTCAGTAATGCTTGTGTCAAGATTTCTGATTATTCGTACCTGCGCCACCAATCCTATCCGTAACAACACCGCTGAGAAGCATCAGAGCTGTAACCATAAAATCCTCGCTCGCTTCCAAAAGGGAGAACTGCGTGTTGTTGATCTTCATCTCCTTCTTCATCGTTGTCTTCATGGCACCGCTGAGGCCGGAACTCCACTGAGAACCAAATCCAATAGCAGTCACCAACACAACAGAGGCCAGCTTCCATGTCAAAGGAACTGGTCTGAGGCTGCTGTTGACCGAGACTTCGTCGCTATCCGGGGACGCGGAGACAGCGGTTGTAAAGCCCTGCTTCTCGTTTTGACTTGTCTCAGAGACATGGTCTGCGGGAGCTTGCTCGGCATCCCGAGGGGGTGGCACTGCTTCGGCAGCCATTGCTTAGGTGTTGAGGAGGAGAAGAGGTTCAGCTGAGACCGTCCGACTGTGGAAAAACGTAAAGTGTCGACTGTAGAGCGAGAGACGATGTCAATATTTGACGAAGTTTGGTTCTTATAGCATGGTTTACATGAATGTCACTCCGAAATTGACCGATGGACAGCAACGGAGGGTCCTAACCCCGACTACGCGTCTAGGGTCGCAAGCCGTGGATGGCCCTGCGTCCGTCAGGCGCTCCCGCTTGGTAACTGGGTGGCACCACGTGCGGGTGAGCAGGCGATGAACTTGTCTAGTCCGACGAAGGCGCATCTAATCAATCAGATTAGATCCACAGTTCGCCGAAATCAAGGTTGCAGAGACCCTTCGATTCATGAATCTGCAGGAGCTAGACCCGGTGACGACAAGGTTGGACCACCAAACTGGGAATATGATGAGTCTCCTTGGGCCGACAAAGGAGGCAAAGCAAGCCAAAGCGCTGTCACTGAAAAAATCTGTCCCGGGGATTGCCCAAAGTGAGTAGCGGCGGCGCAAGAAGTGGAGGTCCATCTTCTCCAAGACGCCAATAAGCATTGTTCTACTGTTTGTGCAGAATTTCTCACAGTGATATTTCATGCAGATCCAAAATCCCTGCCGTGGCAAGGGAAGTCTTGAAGTCTAAATCGCGGTAGTTTGGTGTTGGATGACATTCTGGAGCAACTGGACTTTATCAGATCCTAACACAGAGTACTGGGTTCCCTGAATAAAACCTCGCTGATTCCCGAGGAAAATAGGTCGCAAGCCGGAGGGAAACAGCAGCTTTCATATACTCACTGACTGAACCTAACTTGCATGAGCTAGATACGCATAGTTTCCTCTTGTTCTTCATCTTCAACAATAGGTCGAACGAGGTGACGTCGAAGAACGGACGAATCACAGCTTGGAAACAGGTTGCATGGTTCCT
This sequence comes from Colletotrichum costaricense, assembly GCF_030867565.1. Classification (NCBI taxonomy): domain Eukaryota; kingdom Fungi; phylum Ascomycota; class Sordariomycetes; order Glomerellales; family Glomerellaceae; genus Colletotrichum; species Colletotrichum costaricense. The sequence goes on along the minus strand of NW_026848257.1, from coordinate 230,046 downwards.
CGGTGATACGACGTTATCCCGCTCGGCTCGAGCGAGCGAGCCTGCCAAGACTGCTACGCGGCCAACATCCGTCAAACAACCACGCTTTAAACGTCTTTTTCACGCCCATCTGGACCACTTCGGAATCAACAAAAGTCGATCTATCGAGTGAGTGGGAGCCGACCTAAAAGTGCATGCATCTTGCGGGACTTTTGATCCCTGCACGCGTTCCTTGGTGTGGGCGCGCTGGGGTTGGAGCTAACGTGGATTGATACGACAGAAGGCACATTTGATCTAGAAGCTCACCTTGCAGCTTGCAGCTTGCATTTCTTTGCCGCCATTGGAACCTTCTCCGTTATTCATTGTGGTTTTATTTTATCAATAGAAAAATGGCGAGGCCGGACGATTCCTCGGCCCCAAAACGCCCTCGCTCGAAGGCAAGTTCGCAAGGGAGACGCAACAGTCGAGACCAACATCAAGATGACGACGTAGTTGTCAATGATGAGACACCACTTCTCAAAGCCAGTCATTCCAATATGGCCGTTCCCTCGTATCAGACTCCCGACTTGAGTCTCGTGGCTGAGACAGAAGCACCCCAACAACCAGTGTCTTGGATGTCAATGCCCAAGAAGTGGCAGCTGGGCATGGTCGTCTTTGCCCGCCTAGCCGAACCGCTGGCTGAGCGGTCACTTACATCGTACCTCTTCTATCAGTTGAAGTTTCTCAGTCCATCTCTACCAGACTCGGCAATTGCAAGACAGGCCGGTCTTCTCACTGCCGCATTCGCCGCTGCCCAGTGTGTAACTGGCATGTTATGGGGACATGTGGCTGACAGTCCTCTTTTTGGTCGAAAGCGAGTCCTTCTCGTGGGGCTGCTGGGAACTTGTATCTCAGCGATCGGGATGGGTCTATCTACTTCCTATGCCTCTGTGGTGTTCTTCCGTGTTCTAGCTGGAGCACTGAACGGAAACGTAGGTGTTCTCAGGACCATGATTTCGGAAATTGTTGAAGACAAAAGGTATGCGTGACCTGATACCCCTTTCAGTTGTGGTCGCGTGATCAGTGCTAAAAGGCGAACAGGTACCGATCTCGAGCTTTTCTTCTACTTCCAATGTGCTTCAACGTTGGCGTCATCATTGGACCTCTTCTAGGTGGATTTCTTGCCGACCCTATTGAATCTCTACCCTCAATCTTCGGGCCGGGATCCTTCCTCGGTGGTGAAGATGGAGTCGAATGGATGATACGATTCCCATACGCTCTGACAAACTTTGTTTGCTCAAGCATCTTGATGATTGCGGCTTTGGGAGTCGTCCTCGGGCTGGACGAAACGCATCCACTCCGGCGCCATCGCCGAGACCGAGGCCGGGACCTTGGACGTTTCCTTCTCAGAAAGGTCTTTAGAATGGAAAGCCCGCCCAATGACTATCATCTCGTTGGCAATGCAAACGAGCCGGCCGAAGCCGGAGACGTTGAGGACCAAACTTCGTCCAGCAAGCCCGTGGAAGACAAGGGCCGGGCGCCTCTGCGTGCTATCTGCACCCGCAACGTTATCTTGACGCTGGTTCAGAACTTTTCCTCGGCTCTCCACGTTTCTGCCTTCAACTCCATACTGTTCGTTATGCTACCAGCACCCCAAGCAGACAACACCAATGCTCAACTTCCATTCCGATTCACAGGTGGTCTGGGTCTGTCATCCCAGAAGGTCGGCTTTGCTAACACAGTCATTGGAGCTGTCGGTCTTCCCCTCCAAATCCTCTTGTTTCCCTGGATCAGCAGTAGGCTCGGTGTCCTACAGTCCTACCGCACATTCCTCCCCTTCAGTGCGCTGGCGTACTGCTCGCTGCCCTATCTCGCCCTGTTGTCGAATAAGAGCCCGCTCTTGTGGCCCTTTTTGTCTGTCATCTTGAGTGCACAAGTCATGTCGAGAACGTTTGTAGGGCCGGCAACGATCATGCTGGTCAACGACTCTGCTCCGCACCCTGCCCTACTAGCCACTGTGCATGGTGTTGCATCGAGCACTTCAGCCGCAGCTCGCATGCTTGGACCTACTATCGGAGGAACTGTCCTCGGCTGGGGACTTAGCAACAACTTTGTTGGTGCGCCGTTCTGGGGCATTACGCTTGTTGCTCTTATCAACTGGTCTTTACTCTATGTAGTGAGGGAAGGAAACCCCATATAGAGTCAATAGATGTGGTATTGGCAGAACTACTAGCACTAGAGGCGGTGTAGAAACCTCTGCCCATACCTTCACTAGACATACACGTCCCCAATAGATGCAGTACTGCCCATCTCTGACTCGAACCGATCAGGGTCATGTTACAGTGTCCATCGCTCCAACCATGTGCTCCTTTCGCTGGCCATCATTCTTGACCTAGACCGTATTGCTGACGCTAAACGCTTGCATAGCCGACTCCATCCTGTTCTCCGAACATGAATGGTATGGTATCAGATCTCATCTCATAACGTCTCTCTATCAACAACTTGAAAAGAACGTTGACCGACAATGCATCTCATTCGCTTAGATTAAACATCACTCAAAAAAGATTGCGTGGAAGCCTGTAAACTATCGCCTATCCCAAAACTACTAAACTCAACTCGCGATGATAGTGAACACCGTTTTCCCAAGGCCACCTTTCCCGTTGTACACAGTTGTACACGCCTCTCTCACGCCATCGATATCCCTAAAGTTGACTTTACAACCAACAACAGGCAGGACGTCTCCTTTTTCTGCATAGAGAGCCAGTGTTTCCAAGTCTTTGGCATTGGGATCGAGGAATAGGTACTCATATTTGACACCCCAGCGTTTTGCACGTGCCTTCCGATACGAATCAACCATATTCAACACCATGCGTGCAAACCACGGGAGACGTGGGCCATCTGGCCTCTTCATCACGCTAGATTGTTGGAGCTGAGTACCGGAGGGCTGCGTAGCGATAGAGACAATGACACCTGTAGACGGAGTCATGAGATGAAGAAAAGACATAGAATCTCCAGTTGTGTCTAAGATGAAGTCAACGGATCCACGAGGAATGACCTGGGTTACGTCTTCCTTAATGTAGTCGATTACTGGATTCTGGTTAGGTATCACTCTCTGTTCAAGTAGCTAGGCAGTTCGATTGAGGCTCACTTTGGTCAACCGTGCCTTTACCAAGCAACTCTGGTACTTTTTCTACCTTTGATGTTGAGACGGTGGTGATCACTTTGCCGGCATTGAAGACGTTCTTGGCGATCTGACACGCATATGCGCCAGTGCCGCTCACTTGTCAGAGTATCATTAGCAATTTATCTATGTAGAGTTCGATGAATCTCACTCACAGCCAGCTGGTACGAAGACCGTCTTGCCTGACAATGATCCCTCGTATCGTCGCAAAGTTTGTAGTGCGGTCATGCCTGCCAATGGTAACGAGGCTGCATCATCGAAAGACAAATTCTTGGGTTTGAGAGTAACGTAATGTTGTGAACATTTGGCGTATTCACTCCATGCCCCTGCAAGTATAGTATCTTAGCATCTACACCATTGGTCGGTCTATCGCAGTTTTTGGGCGTATACATACCTCGACTTGCCTCCGGTAACCGCGAGTAAACCTCGTCGCCAACTTTGATGCCTTTGACATCCTGACCCACTTCTGTTACGGTTCCTGAGCAATCATAGCCAATTTGATATGGGAATCTGTTTTATTGATATCAGTTGACAAGATCATCGCTTGACCAGGGTTCTCAACGAACTTCTCTTTGACCGCAAGCTTGAAGACTCCTGCTGCCTTCTTGACATCTACGGGATTGATACTCGCTGCGTGAACACGGAATACCACATCGGTAGGCTCTATTACAACTGGCTGAGGGATCGTGGAAAGCTCATATGCGGACGGGGCGCAAAAGCTTGGTGCCGTAACTGCCAACATTGAGGACGTCATTGTGCCAAAAGCCGGATAAATAGTGTCTTTGCAACAAAATCAAGTCGCGATAGAGCTTGTTTGTTTATATACAACTAGCAATGCAGCAACGAATTGTGTGATACCCGAATCCCGTTCGACATTCCGCCCACGACGTTGAAGTTGACCGGAGCAATAATTGAGCCGGGCAGGAGGCGGAGAGATGAGTATCTGTTAGGGGACGTTTCTGGTTGCCCTTAGTCTAAAAGCGGAAGCCGCCTGCTTTCAGTTGGGGCCAAAAAGTTCTGCTCCACTCCGTAGACCTGGACCGTTGCCAGTGGGCGAACCGATCACATAAGCGAAAAACTGGATAATAGGTTCTTCGATGGGAGACCACGATATCAACGGATTAAATATTCCGTTATATTAGAGCCTGAATCCCGAAAAACTCGGAGTGTGCACTACCTCAACACTGTCGTGAATCTTAATTACGTGCAAACTCGTAAACGCACTTCGCATGCGCTTCTCATCGAAGCACTCGACATCGCCTCTCTTTCGTATTTGCTTGGAGAAGAACAACTACTTCTGTTAAGTAATTTACTAGATGGAGAAGACCTACGCCCTCAAGTCAAAATTACCCTTATTCAAACCCGAAACAGTGGAAAGCTATAAAACGATGCTTGTATCCACAGCATGCGGTACGGAGTATCAGCTGCGGGTGATGCGTGCATGCAGTCTGGTGCGGCTGCGACTAAGTTTATCGATTGTGTATGCCTGACCCAGCATCCGTGTCATTTGAACACATGAACTGGTGGGTCGCGTAGCTAAAACTTTGGTTCATAGGGCCTCTCTTGAAACCAATGATAGGGAGATGGCCTTTGTAACAACCCCGATGCTCTAGGCAATCACCCTTATTGATTGTCACAACTACTTCTTCTCTGTCGTCACTAAGTCGGGCTCTCGAGCCTCATTGCTCGCCGATCCCAAATGACAGCCCGGTACAAGATTTTTGAAGATACATCTAGCCCAAAAGCTTCGACATATCGCGAAATTTGAAGCGGTAAAGTTCGAGACCATACCAGTTCTGGCGAATAACATGATGATAGTGAAGGTCTAGGCAAACACAGAGGGCACGGGTAAGCATATCTATCTCCCGTTCACTTCTCTACTCGCTCAATAAACTTCGCGCGAAAACTTCCGCTGATCTGTAGCGAGACGCAACTTGGTAGATCGAGAGCCGGGTAGACGCCACGTGGAGGTCTCTAACAGTAACCAAACCCCGATTTTGAAGAGGCGCCTTGAAAAAGATGACCCATCTCTGGCCGGGGGGGGGGGGGGTAGACCAAGCCCGCCTTCTAAACCCGAGATGCAGGAACCAAGATCGGAGAAATTTTCGCGCCATGGCCAAAGCGGGTTAAGTACCTGCAGCCGTTGCCCTTCAACACGATCATACGAATGGGAGGTGAAGAGATATGCGCAAGGGTCGAGACATCAGACATGAATTCGCATGTTGATGTTGTGCCTCGGGAGCAGCTCAGCGGGATTCTACATTGTAGCTGTCGTTCAACAGCTCTTTACCATAACAAATCACAAGTCCTTATCTCTGTTGACTGGTGAGCAAATTTGTATGTCACTTGGCACATCGTAAAGGCGACAATGTCCACTTTTTAACAAGTCCAGCCCTTGAATAAAAACGTACAAACCGACGAGTACGCCCAATAGAGAGATTTCAGGGACGTAATACGGCCCCGTTTGGACCTCCGGACAGGCTCCGTGGCAGGCAAAAGACTTGACGGCGAAGTCATGTTGACGCGGTGGTTAGCGGCGGTTTTTACTCGGCTTTGCTGTAGGAAAATTCTTGCACTCATCTGAATCTCGCGGGAGCCGCAACTGTCTCCATCTTTTACCTAAAAGCTCCTCGCTTGTGTTTCTGAATCGAGAAAGGCTCCATCGAGAACCGCCGAGCGGGTCTCTTAGCGCGGCTCCAACATGCCATGGAAAGCTTCTTTTACGACATCAAAACTTCTTCGTTGCGCCCTCCGCAATGTCAGTGTCAAGAACAGGCCGAAGAACGCCCACTCAGGGACTTCGTAATCCAGAGTTTCCGGGGCAATTCGACAGCAGTGACACAAAACAATTAGATCTTATCAACTCAGGAGTGCATTCCCCGTATTGCAGGGCGATCTGTTATCTGTCCTGCCCATGGGGGCGAGATCATTCTGTGGAGGTGGCCCGGCTTTCACCGGGCTACCGAACTGACGACAACCTCTGTCAAGGATGAGTCCAGTCCGTCTACCACCATGTGGACCCTGAATCCATCTGACTCGCGCCTGTACGTTGATCTTTAAAAGTCAGGAACGTCAGACGCGTCGTGCCTTTATTGCCCCTCGAGCCCTCCTTTCTCCGTTGGCTTCTTCCATCCCATCACTTCAACGACCTCCCCTCGGACTGCCTCTTGTCGTCCACCAATCGTCTTCAACTTCGCCGCGGTTGAAACACGTCTTCTCCCATCATGACGGACGCCATCTCCCACACGGCCGACCACGGCAACAACAAGTCCTCCAAGCACAAGGAGGACGGACCTGATGCCGAGATGGTTCAGCCCCCTAACCCTTGGCCCGAGATGAACGACAACACCATGCTCGGCGAGACGAGCGACGAGATGAACAACGATCGCCTCAAGCAAATCGCTGCCCAGGGTAGCGCTCACTTCCACCGTCTGGGCTGGAAGCGCTTGGCAATCGTCACCATTGTCGAGGCCGTTGCCCTTGGTGCTCTCAGCTTGCCTTCCGCCTACCACACCCTCGGAATGTTCCCCGGCGTTTTCCTTACCATTACCATTGGCATGCTCTCGATTTTCACCAGCTACATCGTTGGTCAGGTCAAGCTGGCCCACCCACACGTCGCCAACTACGCGGAAGCCGGAAGACTTCTCTTTGGTCGCTACGGACGCATTGGATACGAGATCTTCGGAGCTGCGCTTGTTCTTGAACTCGTCATGGTTGTTGGTTCTCACGCCTTGACTGGCAGCATTGCACTCGTCGATATCAACGGCGGTCACGTCTGCTCCATCGTCTTCTCGGCCGTGTCAGCCATCATTCTCCTGATTCTTGCTATCCCGCCCTCATTCACCGAGGTCGCTATCCTCGGTTACATCGACTTCGTCTCCATTCTGGCTGCCATCGGAATCACAGTCATCGCCACCGGCATTCAGGCCAACAGCGGCCCCGGCGGCCTTTCCGGCATCGAGTGGTCTGCTTGGCCCAGGGAGGGTGTGACCTTCTCTGAGGCCTTTGTTGCCGTGAGCAACATCATTTTCGCCTTCAGTTTCGCCATCGGTCAATTCTCTTTCATGGACGAGATGCATACGCCTACTGACTACATGAAGTCTATCTGGGCCTCTGGCTTCATTCAGATCGCCATTTATACCCTTACTGGCGCTCTTTGCTACGCCTTCATAGGTCCTTCGGTCCAATCCCCTGCCCTCCTCTCTGCCGGGCCTCTTATCTCGAAGATCGCCTTTGGAGTCGCTATTCCAGTCATTTTCATCTCCGGTTCTATCAACTCGACTGTCGCCCTGCGATACATTCACGGCCGCATGTACAAGAACTCTCACTTGAAGTACATTAACACTCCCATGGGTTGGGCCAGCTGGATCGTCCTTGTTGTCGTGTTCACCATTATTGCGTGGGTGATTGCTGAGGCTATTCCCATCTTCTCCGACCTGCTCTCGTTGGCTTCGGCGCTGTTTGTTTCCGGATTCTCCTTTTACATTCCTGCCATCATGTGGTTCACCCTTCTCTGCAAGGGCAAGTGGTTCGCGCGCGAGAACATCCTCATCAGTCTTGGCAGCATCTTGGCGTTCATCGTCGGAGCTGTCACATTGGTTGCCGGCACCTACTCAACTATCGTTGATATTGTAAGTTCAACAACTTCACTGTACCGTACGTCCAATGTACTAACACAAAAAAGATCGACGAGACAAGCTCTGGAAGCGCTCACAAGCCCTTTGCCTGCCGTTCGTCTTAGATAATGAAACCACCCTGTAAATAATTAATAGTTATACAAAGTCTGTAATGACTAAAATACGAGATACCCACGGCTGAGAACGTTACATAAATGCACCAAACTACTAAACTTGATTTGATGTCCGGTTACATTTATAAGTTTCAACTCGAAGCGTGACTTTGTTTCGCAGGCCGACTGCCACGCAATCACACTCGAATCAAGGAACAAGATCAAAATTTTGTAGAAAGCTTGCGTTCTCTGCCTTTCAAAAAGCTTGAATAAACAATTTAGTCTAGAATTAAGACCTCATGAGTTCCTAACTCTACACTTTAACCCCTAGCATCAAACTGTAGTAACGTCTGTTGATTCCTAAGAATTGAAAACAACTCTGCTCTAGAGTAATTGACAGTGTTTCGGAGTTTGCTGCACACAAATAATGCTTTCTCTCAGTAGACTCTCATAGCTCACACTATTCCGACGTGTTTTAGGCCGGGGTCTTTACACAACCTGACGGCTGATCACCTGGTGCACTTCCGTCCCAAGATATTGGTCATGTCGTTGGTGCCTGTGAAGAAGAAAAGATGCCATTGATATATACTAAGAGGGTGCTCTTGCCATGGCTCTACGTGCCTTAGTTCGACGGAAACAAGCTATGGCTTCTTACCCTCAGACGAGGTTATAGACGAGGTTATCGCAGAGCGAAGGATCAGGTGGAAGACATCGATAGTATAATGTGGCTTGTTCCTGGAAAAGAAGGGCCCAATGATGGGTCATACACATATGCCCGAAGAGTCGAGCTCTCGCATTGCAGTACGATACAGTCACATTGGGTAGCGCCAAGTGTAGCGCTGCGACAGGAACATGCTATCTGGAGACCTGAAATCTATCACGGTAGGTAATGCTCGTTACCCCCGAATATAATACACGAGAAGCGTAAGCTTTTATACCCTCTCATCCTCATTCTTGTCACTAGCAACAATAGGTGCCCCAACTGAGGTTGCACCGCACAAAATGAATGGTCGCGGATTGATCGTATGTGGTCCTTTTTTCCCGGCTTTACAGGCGCAAAAGATCGACCTTGACCGGGTCAGGCTTCCAAGGAAAATATAGTACATGTAATTAGACATATCAAATAACAAAAATCCAGCCACAAAATGTTGAAGGCAATTCAAAGTCCGAGGTCACGGACACAACCTCCTCGGCCCCACTTACAGCCGAGGTGTAGACAAGCTCCCGGCCCATGCAATTGCATCACAAACCTTCCAAGGACCAACCAAACCCAAATCGGAAATCAGTTTGGAGACCAACACGTGTAGCACCAAGGTCCAAGGTTCTAGGTGGTGAGTTCAATTATTGTATTGGCATGAGGACAGGGTCTCCAGGGGAAGTAAGTATATTCACAAAAGAGACAACAAGGGTTCGAATCTTGACAGCCTACATGCATATTATGTGCTGATTGTATCAACTCTTCTGGAATCCATGTTCATAAAGGCAACATGGCAATGACTGCTAATTCACCTGTTAGCGCAAGCATGGCCGGCCTGCCCCACCTTCACATTCCTCAAACGCCAACCTCGGTTGTGAGCGGCCCCCCAATTCCCCAACCTGTTGGAGGCGCCGAGGCGGCGCGCCAACGCGACTAGGCGGCAACGATCTAGACAACGTAAGGACATAAACTCAGAGCCGACATCGCTTGATTACTGAACGTCTTATCAACAAAACCAGCGTCGTATTTCCGTCCAAACTTTGTGCGAACCACAGCAAGGATCTACCATATGACAGCTCAGGCCGAATTACTCAACATGTTACACGGTTCTATGGCCAGCACAATGCAGGAGCAAGTTGCGGTAGACGACCTGGGATCAGACCATTTCACCAGTCGCGTCGATCCCGCCCGCATGGGAAACAAGGCAAATATTGCCTACGGGGGTTGTACCATCAGTATCGGCGTTCAAGCGGCATGCAGCACTGTATCACCCAAGTACCTGCTCTATTCGGCGACGGGCAACTACCTAGGCCCGGCGTTGACAGACCGCAAGCTCAAATGTGCCGTCCGACGAGTCCGCGATACGAGAACATTCGCTACAAGATTGGTCGAGATCAGCCAAGACCAGGACGATGGCAAATCCAGGCTCTGCATGATCATGCTAGCCGATTTCCAAGTGAAAGAAGAGGCTTCTCTTCTCGTGTACTCTGCGCCGCCATCAATGAGCTACTCACCGCCTGAGAAGTGTCTTACAACGCAGGAGGCCACTGAAGATAAGGTGCGGAGGGGCGTCGTGACAGAAAAGCTGGGGAATCTGTACCTGGCTACCTTTGGTTTCAACAACCGCTTCTTCGAGACCCGCGGCTGTCCGGAGACAGTTGCACCGAACAACCTCTACGGCATGGCCAAGACTGTCAAGACGCCCCAGGAAAGTCTCGACTTGACATCCAAGACATCAGCTGATTGGTTCCGCTGCCGCCATTCCCTGGAGCGACTCCAAGATCGGTTCTCTGCACTGGGGTTCATTCTGGACGCAGCTCTGTCCTTCATCCCCCTGACCCACAGCAGCAAGTTCCTGGATGACGCCGGCCCTTGCTCCTCACTAGACTTTGCGTTGAGGTTCTTCACTGGAGAAATCAACATGGACAACTGGCACCTTAGAGAGATAAAGACTATCACTGGCAACGACGGCCGAACTTACACTGAAGCCCGACTTTGGGATCAACAAGGAAACATGGTCGCCACCATGAATCAGCAATCTATTATGCGGCCTCTGAAGAAGGACATTCAAGCCGCTCTCTAAAGGCTTCCAAGGCTCTAGCATGTTAGACGATACAGGAGTGCGGAGTTTGATGGTTTTCATTTCTTGTGGCGAAGCTTACTGCTAAATGGGATTAGATTTAGAATACTACTTATTACAATTTACCCGAGAGAAGAGAGGCTTATGTGGCGTGAGCATACGTTGTATCTAGAGACATTGCGTTGATCCAACCCTACGCAATCATTTAGGGGCCACAAAACTTTTAATTATTTCGATGCATTATAGATGACTTAAAGGCTGCAGAATACTTACCTCGCCGTGTATGCCAATGGCGACTGGATGCTTACAATTCCCACGTGCCTACCAATCTTGTGAAGAGTAGCCCTCATGACCCTACTTTACCTAGACATTGAAGTGCCACTGTCAACCTTGGGCACTATTGTCCCCCAAAATACTAGCTTGATAATTGCCAAACAATCGAGATTTCTTTCGAGCGCTTTTCTGTCACGGATTCAATTTCGTAAGTGCTGCTCTCATCACTTGAGAATAACAACATGGACTTCGGAACCGTCATCGAATTTAGATCCATGACCTTGTCTCCAGAATTGCGTGATTAGAATCCAGAACTAGCATCTAATTACGTGGAAGTAGCTCCTCGATTACTGACTGGCCTGAATTACACTAAGGTAGCTTAGGGAATCGATTAAGACAATGGATTGTATCCATGTCAGGTCAACTTACGTCATTGTCTCGTCTACTTCCCCGCTTCTGCTACGAATATTGCCGGTATGAGGTCTCTGATGGGAACAGTCCAGGGAAACAGCTTTCTAGCCGCACGAAAACGGTGCGATACGACACGGGTGGTCACTTTGCTATATGTGCGCGCAACTCCGGCATGTCTGTGAACGTGATATTCGAATTACCATTGAACCAAATCGATGCTGATCCTTACTTTTTGTTTCTAATCAACTTCGATGATAGGTCAGAAGCCTGTGACCTTGAGACAGTAGCGACGTACTTAAGGTAGTTGGAGATGCTGATATTCTCTTCGCACTTTGTTGAATGAAGCTCAAGTACCTGCCGCAGTGGCCTCGGCATATTATGTCGATATTGGGGTCGATCTGTGGCGATCTTCTGTTCGTCGAATCATTCTGCCATTCCGAGACTCGGCTTACATCGTCAAGTTTGTTCCAGTCGCGTTCAATTCTTGCTTCCTGGCAAAGATATTGATGTGCGAACTACGAGAGCCGGATCTAAAGGGTGTGATCGGCATGATACACGAGACCATGCTTTCTGCATTCTTCCTACCTGTAGTAACCGGCCGGTTCTCTTTGGTAACAGTTCACGTTGCACTCGACGCCCCTGGACCGGAAGCTTGCATCTGTGGACCGTGACTGATCGACACACCATCACATGTAAAGAGTCGTTGTGATAGTTTCAACTTCGCTCAAGAAAAATAAGGCTTCTTCTGGCGTAAGTCGTTTCTATCTTATGGCTCAGTAGTCTGAGCAAAGTGAGACAAGAGTGCGCATTCAACCACCTGGACGATCACTAGCGTTTCAACATACCGCATCGAGGATCTCATTGGCGGCTACGTAATCTGGCATGTCTCTATTCGTGAGGTTCATCGAGATCTAGTCCCCGCATTGGAGCCTAGAGAATGAGAAAAGGTGCGGCTACTATTACATCTCTCGTCTTTTGGAGACAGCGATATCGATCTTGACGCAACTTCAGCGGTATAAAGTCGCCGAGGTTCCCTTGATACTAGCTCCACTGCTATCAGAGCACGCAGTATCATCCACAAATAACCCTGACCATCTCTATTAGATCACCGATTTCGTATCTCACAATGTTTAGAGTCCGTCCTTCTCTCCAAGATGTGTGCGAACATTACACGTCTGGCGAGGATCGCAATACCCTAGAGAACATCGTCAGAGCCTTCCGTAGGCTTCAGCAACTTGATCCAAGTAACGAAGACTCCTTCTTCACTATCGCTGGATATCATGGAGAGCCATGGATAAAGGAGAATCCTTATCCCGACGGATCGATTTACGACGATTGGCAGAGAGGTTACTGCCACATCAGACAGTGTTGGTATCCCTATCACAGGGATATTGGTCGATTGGTTCGAACCGTGGTTTGACGAAGTAGGTCAAATGACTATGAATATATTCTGCTGCGTAGGTGTAGAAGGGAGGTTCCAACCGTAGGTTGGGCAGGCTGCGATAATCGTAAATAGGGCCCCTAATTGGCCCTTGCGCAGTCGGCCGTACGCCGCGGCCGAATTGGACTTTCAATCCGACAGACAGTATTGTTCCCCACTTGGCATCGAGCATACCCCCTTCGGCTTGAAGACGCCATGCGTCGGGCTGTTCCCGATGCTCCAAGTCTAGCCCTGCCATTCCTGGACGAGTGCCGGCCCTTCGACCAGAACACTCCCCTCCCTTGGATCTCGACGACCCCGACTTTCGACCTTGATGGGGATAATACGAACCCACTCTACTCCTACAAGTTTCAGAAGGGAGTTGCAGACAACCACGGGAAGCCATCAGATGCCCAGCGTTACAGCAAATCAACGGGATCACAGACGGCTCGTTACCCGCTTGCGGGTGTCACTAGCTTGGACGGAAAAGACCCCGCTTCGGTTGCCAGAATTCTCAACGGCAATATTGCAGCTTGGCTGAGCGGAAAGATCCAGATTGACGGCAAGGCGTCGCTAACGTCAATCCCGGATACTGTCTCCATCGTCTCGAGATACAAGGCCAGTCTTGGTGCCCCCAACTACACGCTATTCTCGAACAAGGCTTCCAGGGGCGAGTGGCTTCATAATACGAAAGGCTCACTGGAGAGCAAGTTCCATACTTCTCTTGAAGACCCACACAACGCTGTTCATCTTGCCATTGGAGGTTTCTATCAAGATGGAGAAGAGAACGCTAAACCTGTTGAGGATTTCCATGGTGACATGGGAGAGAACGAAACCGCTAGCTTCGACCCCATCTTCTTCCTTCACCATGCCTTCATTGACTATGTCTTCTGGACATGGCAAGTCAAGCACCGCCTTACCAAGCCGGGTAGCCTGTTAGTGAAGCCCAACATCACAGCGGGAACACTCAGCGCAGGAAGCCCTGTTCTCTCCGGGAAGCAAGTTGGAGATGAGCAGTCCTCTTGCACCTTTCTTAAAGTCCGGATGCATCAGCGACCCTGTGTTCTACACTTCAGACGACATCACCGACATCAATCAGTTGGGATACATGTATGGCGAGGGTTCCCTTGACCTTCTGACCAGTGGGCCCGTTCTGGGCGACCCTGAGCTTCCACTTGTCGCTGTCGCCCGCGTCGGTGGCATCAGCACCATGTTCCATGAGGGATCGTTTGTCATCCGTACCTCTGCCAAGCTTGCCGACGGTCGTGAGATTGAGATTGACAGCGACGCAATCCTCAGTCGATGGGTTCTCGCAAATTGCAATAACTGTCAGAAGAACAAGCTTGAGACGTATACTTACATCCCTTTTGGCGCGGATCTGATGAGGGCAATTGGAGCTGAGACTAAGGAGGACATCCATAGCAAGCTCACTGTCTTCATCCAGACGCGCGGACAGAATGCACCAGTCAAGGACTCATTCAGTGCTCTGCAGCCTCTGATCGAAATCTTTTAAGCGTCTGCTGACTGGAAATTGTAATCTGGAATAAGTAGCACCGAGGATATACGGAGTTTTTCTCGATAGGTCACTCTCAATAGCTCACATATGACCAAATCTAAGAAGCGCAAATCTGAATTTCTTGACATATATACTGTAGTATTCTCATACCAGTACCAAGCTGAGTTGCCTTGCACTTCAGAGTCTGAGAGAGAACAGTATTCACACTAGCAGCAAAGTACTTATAGATCAAATTTGAGGGTATCAACCAATACATTCTTCAAAGAAACACTATGCTAATACAGAGACTACGGAGACCCTAAACATCCAATCCAAGTCCCTCACACGTTGTGATGATGCCCTCCCTCGCACCTGGTGGTGAGGTACAAACCTGCAAGTTGAAAATGCATTTTGTGGTGCTGTCAACAGGCAGGATGTCTCCAAAGGGATACGTCAACTGCTTCCCTCCAGCAGCATCAACGCATTCAGCCACTTCCTTGGTGACAGTCTCTTTTTTCAACTGATACTTCTCAGTCAAGAGTTTCATAAGATCCTTGCGCCCAATAGAGTTCTTGTGATCCGAGCGCTGGATGAGAATGTACTGACGCCAGCGGCCATCGGGATCTTGCGAACAGAGCTCAGCTTCGGTATACTCTGTGCACTTTTCGGCAAATGGCTGCGAGCGCAGGACAAAGACCTTCTGGGCTTGCAGGGCAAGGCCAATCGTGTAGAGTTCCAAACTGCGCGTCATCTCCTTCTGCATGTCACCCTGGGTGATATTGCGGCTGGTTCCAAGGAACTTTCCATCGCGGATGATCTGGAAAATACCCCCCGTGACGTTGACTTGTGCGTCGATGGTGGTCTGGAAGCTGGACGAAACGGCAGACTGCCAATTTTGAACGACCTTGCCTAGGGAAGTGGCAACATTGCTCCAAGAGAGAAAGAGGTTGGTGGGCTCAGGGGCTTTGAGATTGGTGGAGACGAAGCTGGAGGTGCTGCCGATGGCGCCGGCAACGGTGCTGAGGGGACCCGTGAAGGGGATAATGGATAGCACGCCAGCAAAGACGCGGGTCATGGTCTTGAGGTCTGTGATATCGTCCTTGGGGTTCGGGTAGAAGTCTTGGACGATGCCCGGGAGGGTGAGGCTCAAGATGCTCGAGGCGAAGGTGATGGCAGTGTTGAGAGAGTTCATGTAGCTATTCCAGTTCTGAACGGCAACGAGAGCGTACCATCCGGGCAATTTGACCGGAGAACAAGGTTGGCCGGCATTACAGAAGCTATCGAGGCCGCTATCCTGGGTATTAGTGTCCACATTTTGCAGACAACGTCATGGGTTGAGACTCACCAGAAGAAGTTGGGTGCGCCGAAGGAATTGGCAAAGTTTTGGACAGCGTTATGTTCTACCTTGCTGACGTTGAAGGTCGTCCATTCAGCAAGGAACTTCTCGATTTCGAGCTTCTTCCATGTGTCCTGGTTGAGAGCCTCAGTCTTGCAGTCTGCAGAACCGGTATCTTGTGGAACGGGGGTAGCGATAGCGCCAGTGGAGGCCAAGGCCAGAAGGAGTTGATTTGCTCTCATTATGAAAACTTCTTCGAGAAACACTCGTAGTGACACACAGAGAAGATGTAGATTTCAAAGAAAAAATAAAGAATGTAAAGGGCAAAGGAATGAGCCCTGGTAAGCTAGAGCGAGTCGAGAGAGTGTATAGATGAGTTTGATGAGTGCAGCAAACCTGTTCTTCTCACTACAGCTGACCCTGAGATCTTATACACTCGAAAAGGCATCTTTCTGATACCTGAGAACAAGTTCGACCTGCTCCTGAGCTGAAGACTGATCAGTCATCTTCCAGTCATGCATGAATTGGGTTGTAAGTTGGTGTGGTTCTCCACGTGCCGCCCGACTCGTGCTCAGTGGACCCTTAACCTGGAACTACCCACCGGCTGCTATATCGATGCGCTTCTTAAGACGCCGAAGCATTAACGACAATGGGCAACAGGTACGTTTTGAAACAAGGGCTGCCCACTGTGTTTTCTTGTACACCGCTTAACAGCCCTACGGATCTTTTCTGCATCCCAGGAAAGCGAAGTAGTTTATTTGAGTCTCCTTGTAAGGCCGGTGCGGAGACGGTCTCGCCAAGTCTTTAGCCGGTTCGTTCCAACTTCCATCAACACAGCCCTGCAAGTGGCATGAAATGGAGTCGTCCAGTCTAAAGATAGGATTGGTTTGGCTTTGATTGAAGGAGGATGCTTCTTCTCGCCCAGCTCGCTTACAGCCTAAGGAGCTTTGAGTTCTCATGAACCCAGATGTAACGTACGATGGATTCGAATATGAATGAGTGCCACTCAAGGAAGTGTCAATGGCGCCTGACACGGCGATTAATCACTTTTTCTGTCAGCGGCAAGGTGGAAATAGCGATGTCTTTCCTGCTCCTTCTTGACGCTGACGATACCTAGTATTTAGCTAATCTTTGGTTCTAGAAGCCGTATGCAGTATGGTCGGAAAGCATATATCGAAACTAACCGCTGACAAACCTCAGCTACACTCTGAATAGGATATGATACTTCTCAGCCATGATCACAGTCAGGCATGACCTTCCAAGAAGGACCCATATTCTGTCAGCTCAAAGTCCAGGCTATAATTTTTAATCATGCCAAAACCAGGGCCAAGAGGGGAATCATAGAATGCCAAGTAAGCACCCAGTTCTAACGGCTGTGCATGCCCCTCTGACCGCCCAACTCCCAGGTCCCAGGGGCACTGTCGATAGAGATCGAAATGAAGTGGTCCCAACAGGGCGGCCTTTGGCCTGGCGACATCTAGTCGGTGCCATCGGTTCGCTTCGCGGTTGCTTGAAAATCTTGGGTGCGAGCCGACCTGCCCTATTTTGTCAGCTCTGATAGGCAACTACTGACTCGTGAAAAACAGTTCAAATTGGATGAAGGTGTTCGCCGCCGGCTGTTTCATCCGCTTGTCAACTGAACGTTAGTAAGTGTGCCTGCCAAGGTGTAGCACCCGCTGCTCGCGTGTTCATCTCCTAGTTGGATCGAAAGAGAGTTGAATACGAGAATAACCAACATCTTTTAGTTCCGTCGAATGTGGGTGAAAGAACACGATGCCGCCGGCTCTTGTAGCCGAGAGGCACGCCAAGGCCACCAGCGGAGGTCTCGGCTATCACATGAAACGTGGCCAAGCTGCCGTAGACCCTACGAAGTTTTCTATTCTTTTCTGAGCTATTACTAAATTCAGATGAACTCACTATTTAGAACAAAGACTCCCAGAAACTTCGAAAATCCATCTGGCTTGTCTGCGTGGCATTTCCGACTACTGCCTTCTATGTAGCCTTTCAGTCTCTCCGGGCAACCGGGCAACACGGTACTCCGAAGGATCCGCGGTGGACCCACACCGGCCCGGCCTCCATCTTTCGGAAGTTTTTGCCGCGGGCAGCAGAAGTTTGTGGACGGTCCAGACCCCAGATTCCGAGTCAAGACTCGTGCACTGAGCAGTTGATCTCTACTCATGATGTCACGCTCGAGAATAGTAAGCCCGCCAGCGCAGCGGTCAGAGTCCACAAAAAGCTTTCGCATCGATACAGTCGACTGCGGAGAACAGTCGAGAGGTATACTAGAAGGAGTTTGAGCCGTTTGGCTTTGTATTAGTCCATGGCAAAGCAGAAGTTTACGCTGTAATCTCATATTAGCACACTACACGGTTTCAAGGCCTAAGATACGTGGTCACAGCTGGGAGAAATACTGCCTCGAACATGCAAGCCGCCATACTCCCGAGTAGATCACGAACACTGGGTGCTTGAGTCCCACGGTGATGTTGCCTTTGTTTCATTCAACTGGCACAGGATCCTGATCATTACAATTATATTATCAAGCGCCCATGATACCCTTTTGATTTCCACCTAAGCCTAAACGCCAATAAGTACGCGGAGAGTTCGCTGATAGCTCAGCGGTCTCATTATCAGATTACACACTAAAGATTTTTCCTCTGCTCAAAGAGCAGAGGTGACTCGAGAAGTCGAAAGTTTCAAGATCAACGGACGAATCAGGAGGCCTCCACGCATACTTGACTATCATCAGTTCGATGTACCGCAAGTACCGAAACCAGCCTGGCAACCACTACCACAGTGGTCTGTCGTGGCACCGCACCATCCATACTGCGAACAGCACGTCGCGTCAGGTTCGCTGATGCAAGTGGTGCCGCCCTGCGTGGTACCACAACGCCCATTGGTACTAAGAGGCGGAGATGTCGCGGTACCAGTGGCCGCGGGCGCGGAGCTGGTTACGGACGGCGAGGGTACGGCTGCAGACGACGACGCGGAACTGACAGGGGCGGGAGAGCTCGATGCCCCGGAGATCTGGCAGTTGCCGTATAGAGGCTGGCATGCTGCACCGCAGTGGTCGGCCGTGTTGCCACACCAGCCGGCGGATGAGCAGCAGGTTGCACCGGGCTCGGTGAAGCAGGTTGTGCTGCCAAAGTTGGCTCCACAGCGGCCGTTGGTGGAAGCGGGAAGAGTGCCGGTAGGGGCGGCGACGCTGGAAGATGTGGCAGTCCCTGTGGCTACGCGAGTGGCGGTGCCGGTGGATGGCGGGGCATCGCCGACGGAGCGGTACCAATTCTCTTGGGGGTCGTCGAGACATTCACCGACGGTGACAGACTTGAATCCGTTGCGGAAGAGGGACTCGAGCATGTGGTCAGTGAGGTTATAGACGCTCTGATAGACGGGATCGTGCTCGATTTGAAGCCACTTGGTGGTGGCGACGTCCTTGCCCTCCACGTTTTCATCCCAGATGTCTTTGGAATCTTGGATGAGGTCGGCGCTGTCATGAAGATAGCCCTCGGTATCGAGGTTGAAGTAGGTGATGTGGTAACCCAAGTCATTGAGATAGCCCTCGCATGTAGCATCACAAGCTGAATAGGGAGGCCTATATTTGGTTAGACACAGACGCTTTTCACACTTGACCATGATCACAGTGAGCATACCTCATGTATGTTGGGAAGTAACCGAGAAGGTCAGCAAAGGCGATCTCATTGTAGATCATTTGGTTATGGAACTTTTCGGCGCTGATAGTCGTAAGTCTCTGATGAGACCAGGTGTGGCTAGCAATCTGGTGGCCCTCGGCAATCATGCGCTGTAGGAGGTCAGTCATTGATCAAAGCTGCAGGAGAAATGCAGACAAACCCTGATGAGAGCAGGCCAGTTGGTGGTTGGATCGTTTATCTTGCCCTTGCCCAGGTTGTTACCGGTAATGAAGAAGGTTGCCTTGGCATTGTATGCCTGCATGTACGTCAGCACGGCTCATTGATAGTCACATGTTGAGACATCGACATACCTTCAGCTTGTTCAGCAGATCCTCGGTGTAGATATAAGGACCATCGTCAAAGGTTAAGGCAATGTCACCATAGTGCTCGCAGTGGTAGATGGCCTGACCATAAGGGACAGAGCCGAGTCTGGTCCGGGGAACATTCGTCGTGTCTGGTCCATCGGGGCGGATGTTGGCATCGCACGACGGACCATACTCGATCATGCACGAGGGAGCTGAGCAGTAAAGGTAGCCTTGACCGCACCACCTGTCGCACGGTTAGACTTCCCGAAGACCTAGCTGTCGTGCGCAAATAATAACTTACCCAGCACTAGAACAACAGTCACTTTGGTCGCAGACCTGATTGTTATGATCGGGACCGCAGCGACCGTCAGGAGACTGGCGCTTTTCCAACCCTGAGACCGCAGGCTCTGGCCTAGCATGGGCAGCGCGGCGCTGGACTGTCCGACGAGCTGCAGTAAAATCTTGCAAAGCCCTCCTCCCAGCCATGATGTTTGGGGCAGGCTGCTCATTGCTGCCATGGGCACTGTGGGCAGCAGCCAAGCTCAAGCTGGCGGCAAAAGCGAGAGTTGTGAAACGCATTCTAATGGAGGGTCAACTAGCCAGTCGACACGGCGAGAGGATATGCGTGGTAACGAATGGGCTTCCCCGAAGGTTAAAGCAAAAGAAAATGGCGCTTAGTGAATGGAATTGGCAGAGCAGAGTTCAATAAAGAAGAAGCTGAGCCAGATTGGGACAATGTACACGATGCAGCACTGCACTCGACAACTTAATTACACCGTAGTCCGGAAGAATAGCAAAGCGGATTAGACGGCTCGGGGCCGGCCATTGTTATATAACACGGAAGCAGATGCGTCTTCGCGTAAGTAGACTAAGCAATAAGCAGCCTGAGGATGGGCTGAAAATGCAACCTTGACCTGGCGTGTGAGCGATCGGCTACTGCAAGCTGGGCCAGTAGACGGCCGCCCAGCTCCAAGCAGAGCAAATTAAACAGGGCAGATCAGCCCGGGCAGTCAACAGCGCAGAGACATAGTGGCCGGCTGATATTTCGCGCGTGGTGCTGGTATTGTCCAGACAAGCGCGTGTGGGATAGGTAACCAGGAGCAAGGGTGCCTTGCAGCGAGTCACTTCTTGGTTCATGGTACTCTCTACCGGCACATGGGGCTATTTTAGTCACCTGCTTGCTTGTATCGACTAATACGAGCTGGGAGAGGTCCATTCTGAAGGGAAAAGCAACCACGTCGCTGCGCCGAGAGCACATATGGGGATGGCTCAAGTGCAGATGGCTGAATCAGAATCCCGAGCCACGGGCATTCAACCCGACGGCAGAGAAACGTATTTGCTATCCATCTTCAACACGAAAGTCTGCCGGGACGCCACTTGGCTGTCCTCGCCTTCAGTTTCGGACCACGCTGGCAACCTGGTGTATGTTCTAGCGACTTGGCACTTCGGGTTCATGAGGCTGTATGGTGCGTTGAGAGAGCCCAGCGCTGACAATATTGGAATAATACATGGTGCTATCGCGTGCCTGACTGATGAAGTGGTGTACAAAGAAGACTTGTTTTCGAGGCTCAAGACTGTGCCGGAGGTCAGCCGGTATGAACGCCGAGGCCGGTCAAGGGTCAGCTGTTGTGGGGTACTGAACAACATGAACGAACCGTTGAACAGCGAAAAGCAAAGAGAGCATCGGACAGAATGAGAGAACGAGATGCAAAGACTTTCAGCCTCTCGCTCGTACGGACACTGCAACGTGCCTTTGCTTGCCCAGCCTTGCCTTGCAGATCGACTGAGCAACCAACGTTGCGATAGATAATAGCATGATAATTTTCCGACTTTCGGAGTCCTTCGTTGGATGCATCGCCCTATTACCTGTACGACTGACGCGTGGAATCGTTGGTCCGTGGCTGTTCAAGGAGGAAGGCTCCGTCGCCGTTCACGAAGTCTCGCGCATCTTCTCATGTAGGTGAGATGGGCAGGATGAACTGTGGATGATGAGATGCAGTCACATTTCTCTAGCTGGTTAGTACCTTATTTGGGAGTTAATAAGGTGCCAGCGAGCACTAGAGGCGTGAGGAGAAGCCAGCCATACGCGCGACGCGAGGGGGAAGAAATGGGATGAGTGGATGAGATGATTAAAGTGGATGAGAGGTGGATGAGAGACGCGGGAGAGAGTGGATGAATGAGTGAAAGTGCAGTGAACCGGGGGCGGAAGGCGGGGCAGAAAGTGGAAAAGTGGAGCGAGACCGAGGGGGGGTGTTTCTTTTTAGCCTTATGAGAAAGCGAATATTTGGAGGTATCGCCATGCGATAACCGGGTGAGACACCCCGTACCCCCTTTCGGCGTTGAACCCCGCTAGATGCAGCTTTACCCCGCGGTGAGCCAAGGTCTACCAAACGGTGCAAAGGTAAGCAGAAGCCAAAGCAACACGTTCTCTCAGCGTCTGCCACGTCCCACAAGCGCCCCTGGCCTGCCGAATTATTGGCTTGGCAACACTTCGGTGGGCTGTCATTGTCTTTACTCCTTTGTAAGTTGCGAGTTGTAAGCCTATGGTGACATTTCCCTCCTCTTGAAGATGCCTGGCTGCCCTGAAAGTCGGAACCAAAATGCTCTTTGCGCCCCCGGTAATGGAGACGGGACTTATGGTGCTTCGAGAGCATCTCTGCCGGGCGATGACAGCAGCCAGGGGTCTGGTGAGGCAAGCATTATGGGTTGAGTTCTCGACACCCTCTTGCCTTTCTTGAAGCTTTCTTGTCTTCTTTTGGCTTTGCTCGGCCGTCTGCGTCCACCATCACCATCTGCGTGGCCATGGTCGTCACTGGAGCCTCCTGTGCGTATCAGGTTTGATCTAGTTCTGATGTGACTCTTACGGTGGCAGGGAAACAAGAGACTGGCAAACACCCACGGCATCCCAGCCATGATGCTTCCCAAGAATCCCAACTCAGTGTCCTTCATGTCGGCAGAGGATCCGATGCCGGGTTGACAGCAACATCGGCCGCCATTGAGGCGCCTTTTAGGCAGTTGACTGCTCCAGTTTCGTGCAGACACGGGTTTGCCCAGACTTTAGAGACAACCAACCATGTTCCTGTTTCACCAACTCCTTTCCCACTTCTCCAGCCTTCGTCTTCCCTGTCATCATCGGGCACAGCAAAGGTTCCATAGTCTCAAGAGAGGAAGGGGAAAGGCCTGACATTTGGTCAAAATTCTCACGGCTCACATATTCCATCACGGCACCGCTGACAACGGATAATAACAAGCTCAACTTCCGAGCTTGATACCGCCCGTCGGATGGCGTGTTGTGTAGGATGTCTCCTCCCCCCTCCCCGGTCTCCCAACTTGCTCAGAAGGATTCCTCGCTTCGCCCAATTCTGCACACACACCACGCACGATGCAATGCTGCATCACGGCACAGCTGAAGCTTCGTGCAGTTTTTGGCTCGCAATCCACCGCATCGGGTTGTACTCGCACACAGCTGGGTAGAAAAAATTAAAAAAGGTACCAGAATCGCACATGCTTACGTGAAGGAGGAAAAAAGGTTTGTGTCACCTTGCAAAGTCCGGTTGTTCCCAACTATTACCTACTGCCGCTCACCCGGCAGTCTTCGGATTCGACCTTGAGGCTGATGCCAAGAAGCTGAGGGGGTTGCGATGCCACTGACGATGGTGGCGTGGAACGAGGTCGACCCGTCGAAGTGGCAAGTATTCCGGGATGGTTCTACTTCCCCTCTGTCTAACCCGTATTTTCAAAGCCATGTCGGGCCTGACCGTTGTGATACGCCAACCACTTTGTGTAAGACATTCCTATGCCTTGCCAGGAACGACCAAGACACCCTACCGGCCATCGGGTGTTTGGTGGTTGGAATACGATGTGATTCAAATGAGATGAGGGGTAAAACAGGCGAGTCTCAGGCTTTTCCGAATAGCACTTAGTTGCTAGAAGCTCGCTGTTCTCTACAAATGTAGTAAGCTCGACTGTTTGTCAGACTTTGACGAGAACTGTCGGGATAATGCGCAAATTACTATCTGCGGTTGAGTGGGAAATCTTGAAAATCACTCAAGGATTGATGCCATTTAGCGGGGTCCGGACACGGGGAACATTGGTTGGCCTACGTACGTAAGATGTTTACCCGGCCTCAATGGCCTGGGCCCACGTTTCCCTCTGCTGAGTAGAGTCTGTTGTGAGCAGCAGTGAGGGGAGCAAGATCGACATTTCGGGGCATTATGCGTTAGTCGTGGGAGAAATGGATGGGTAGGTTGCGGTCCGGATCACTTCCACAGGTGAATCTCCCATGGCCTTCTCAGCTTGTGTCCGTACTTAGCAACCACACAACCTGGCAGGCAGGCACTCCTACACAAGCCCAATGTGATTGATGCAATGGGGAAGCGTTTGAATGAGTGACTAAGTATGTGCAAGACACTACCGTTGTCGCTCTGTTTCTCGACTTAAATCTACAATCTCCCCGCGACAGAAACTGTTTGCTGAGTCAGAGGCCATAATGTAGAGAGTGTCTTAACAGGCGGACGGACATCACCTCCGTTACCCTCCCGGACACTAGGCACTGTGGATCAATGCCGGGCTCGGATGGCGAAGTGTCACCCGGGCGCTGCCCCAGTGTTCTAGTGCCGCCGTTTCTTACGAGCTAGAATCGTGGGCATGAAGCTGTCACGGTCTTCTTTGATCTACCGCTATATCGGAACACAAAAGCCCACGCCCCCCTTGGCTGGGACTACGTCCAGGCTACGAGCATGCCTACCGATGCTCGTCATGGGCCATGGCTACCTCAATACCAGTCCAAAACACTAGTTACTGCTAGGTCCCGTGGTTAATGCGATCTTGGACGGCGCCAGCGCTACCCCCAGAGGTCTCCACAGTGGCCCGGACTCGGGGCCTTGGTGTTACTCCCGCCCTTTACACCACGGACATCGCAAGCCCCGTGGTTGGGCCTGAGAAGCACGGTCCAGAACGAACTGTGGTAAGGCAGAGCGAATAGCGGAGGGGATCATCATCACTGTCCAGTGTGTTTCGCCCAGGAGGACTTGAGATGAAATGTAGTGGCTTCCGAAGTTCAAGTGGTTCATCTCAAAGATGTGTTTCTATTATTGAAAACAATCCACGCCAATGAAAGTGTGAGGACTCAAATCGCCGAACTGCGATGGCAATTGTTGATTCTCATATACCTACTTGAGTCGTCTCGATTGGACTTTTGGCGCTGTCTTCAGCTGGCAGTCCTCGACGCCTCACTCCCCACCGCGATCGATCTTGAACTCAATTCGCCATAGTTTGGCAATATTCTAGCCCAAATGCCTTAGCGCGCATTGTCGACGAAAGAAATACCATCAGCTCAATGACACATGGCAAGCCACAAATGCCCGCCGTCCTGGCTAGACTTCGATTTGGTCCATCGAAGAAGGTTGGATGAACGCACAAACGATCCCGTCAAGAATGGATCAATTGAGATGCACGCGAGGATTGACATGTCAAGCCAAATTTCAGATAGTCAATTGTTATTCTGGATACTCATGGGAAAGGTATCTATGCTTCATAAGTCATTTCATGTAGCCACCAGACCTAAAAATTACATTAAGAATAAAGAAATAGAATCATTGCCAAAAACAACTGTCGTTCAGGGAATCCCCCGGCGACGAAAGTATAGCGAGTTGTGAAGAGTCGAAACGATCAAGGCCCGGTCGGAGCTCAGCCCCTCACCATCATCCCCTCTCTTCTTCCACCCGCGCCCATCTGTACAACAAGGTTTTCGATATGTACGAACTTTCCAGCTCTTTTCGGGATATGTGATGATGATGGTGGCGGTACCGTGTGTGCTGTGCATGTGTGCAAAGATGAAGTGAACCAATCCCCGAATTCCTTCGCTTCCTATCCAGGTCGCCTCAATTGTGTGTCCTTTTCCCAAAAGAGTGTAGATGCTATGTAGATATGATGATGCGATATCAACTTTTTCTCCGATTTCCCTCCAATCATGGTCCTTCCCATATTCTTCTCGCTTTCCCATTCGTCTGACTTGGACGAGTCTAATGTTCCCATATTTTTCAGCCTCAAGCAAGGTAAAAACGCCACATGAATGATTCAACAGTAAGAAATGTGTGTGAAGAGAGAGAAAAAAAAACAAGCAAAAAGTAGTCAGCTGAGAAACGCCCGATTCGGTCTTGGTGTGTGGGATGCCGCGACGCCAGGACAATAGTGACTCCCTTAGTGCCAGCGCGCATCATCCAGCAATGTGGATTGTTTTGCGCGAGGCTCTTAAAGAGTGCCACGACCGCCCTCAGCGTCCATCTTCTCGTCGTCACCGCCCTTGATGACCTCGCGGGTCTTGCCCCATTTGAAATCGTCCGAGTAGACGAGGGAGTACCCCAAGATGATCATGTTGAGGAAGGGCGACGTGCACAGGTGGAAGAAGTAGCCGACAAAGTATTGCATGCGCTCGAGCATGTTTCTCGGTAGCCAGAAACCGATACAGAAGGAGTAGATCTGTGTAACCACGAAGTCAGAATTTTGTCTCAAGTTTCGTCGGTCGGACAGGGTAAGCGAAAGAACTTTGGAGGGAGGAGACTTACGTATCGGAACAAGAGCAGGGCGAACAGCGACATGAAGACCGGATCCCTCACCAACTCATCACCACGACGGCAGAGAATGATGATCAAAGCGATGACGGCGGCCATGATGAAGGGTGTGATAAACCATGTCATGACGGCAATGATGGATTGAAGACGCTCGATGGGGATGATGCCGGGGCGGAAGATCATGACGAACTCGTTGGAGATTGAACCGAGAGCCCAACGCTTGCGCTGGGACAGGAAGACCTTCCAGTCTTGCGGCACAATGGTGAAGGCCTTGGCGCGTAGGGCCTGGGCGGTCTGGCGCTGGGGGAAGAGCGAGAAGATGATGCTGGCGTGAATCGAGTCCTCTGAGTAGTTGCCCATGATGTGCTGCGTCATGAGATCGTTGGGCTTGGGGCAGTATCCGAACCGCTGGCGGAGGACCTCGTCGCCAAAAGTGGCCTCGTCAATCTTGATCAGCTGACAGCAACCGGGGAGGCAGTTGACCTTTCCGGTGATGCGGGATTGGAACATGCGACGGAGACCTTGGGTTTGGGAGTACTCGACCGACTGGTACAGCGACCAGAGACCCCAGTTCTTGCCGTCATAGTCGACACAGACGTGGCCACAGACACCAACGAGCTTGGGGTTCTTGCGGATTTCTCTCAACATTTCCCAGATACAGAACTCATCGAACACAGTATCGGCGTCCATACCAACGAGGTATTCGACATTTTCGAGGCCCTGGGAGACGAACGCGTTGCCCAGATGCTCAAACAGCTCGTTGCTGAACATGGTCATGATGTTGGTGGAGCGCTTGTGGAAATGGTACAAGAACGAACGGGCAAAGCACAAGCTGTCACGCTTGCCTTGGTTGTAACGCTTGCCGACAAAGACATACGGAATGCCCTTGTAGTAACCAGTTTGGATCTTGGTCGGCATGAAAAGACCGTCTCGAGCGCGGTACCCGTTCTCGAAGAAGCGCGTTGGGCCGGGCTCCAAGATGTCCTCGAGAAGGTACTCCTGCGTGGTCTTCTCCATACCAGCGCCCTTGACGTTGCCGTCGACCACGATGAAGATCATGCGCGGGTGGTCGTCAATGTTCTTCTGCGCAACCAAAGAGTCCAGAGATCGAGTAAGCTCCTGAAACGTCTCGTTGTAGCATGGCAGAAGCATGACCATTCTCTCAGGGGTCTCTGGCACCTTCTCTTTGCGGCGGAAGCAGAAGAAGATACCCTTGAAGATGAAGTGGCCCAGAATAAAGACGATCATTATGAATTGGAGGACGGTGTTGGAGCTGAGAAGCACCATGAAGAAGTAGTGGGCGACGTGGTACGTGAATGACACGTAGATGAGGGCAGCATTGATACACAGCAAGCCGATGAGCAGACACCATTTCTGGAACCGCAAGAGCGACTTGGACACAAGCTTCAGCTCCGAGTCAGAGTCCCATCTCAGCTTCGCCTCTTCAGTCTGGACGGAAGATACGAAGGAGGCAGCAGACTCGCCGCCACGAGATTGCCATGAGCGGTGACCGAAGGAGCCGGGTGTACGGACGCCGAAGGGGAGGTCTTCTGTGGTGAAGCCAACGACAGACTAGCCAGTCAGTATTATGGCACTCTTTCAGAAAGGAGGTGTGTCTCGACTTACAGAGCCCTGTGACTGGATTCGAGATCCAAATGGTCTCGGAATAGAGAGGCTTCGCTGGCTACGAGCCGGTGTTGTAGCTCCTGAGAGAGGAGACAGGGGAGGGCGGCTGCTCTCCGCCATGGGAGGAGGTGGCGGTGCGGGACGGTGAGCCATGGTGGCTGGCTTGAGATTGTGTAAATTGGAAGTGAAGCTTGAAAGACTCCAACCAAAGACCTCGACAACGACAAGAGAAGGAGGATCAAGCGCACACAATGAGGAGCGAGAGACTGGATGTTTGAAGGGGCGGAGGGTCAGGGATCTAATCAAGATCCTGGGAGGGAGTCGGGCCAACAACAAAACGAATGTGATGACTGCCGGAGGCAACAGAGCAAAGTTTCCTACCGATGAGGAGGAAAGAGAGTGAAAAGTGAGAAGTGGAGGATGAATCTTTATTCCTGCGAAAGAAGACGGTCAAAAGAGAAAAAGAGGGCCGGCATGGGGTAAAAGAGGGTAACATCAGCACGCCGGACCTGGACTCGACATTCGGGGCTAGCCTCACGAGGCGGTTGATCCGACCAGCTGTCTGGGTCGGAATCAAAGGTCTCTTCTCAGGCTCGAATAGAGTGGCGGCAGCTTGGCTGGGGTAAGGCATGGGCCGCCATGCTGCCCATCAACTGACTGGACTTGCTTTCTGGCGGGAACGACGTGCGATCATGTCTCGCAAATACGGACTATTGACTGGTTGCAGTTCCTAGGCTTGGCCGAACGATATCCATACACACATCTGGCATGGCGACAGCAACATGACTTCTAGCGTCAGCTGAGCAAGCAAAAGAACACTGTACTCGGACCAGATTCGAAGATTTCCCACCCGACCGGCCACGGGAGTACATCAAACGCCATCTGGTGTCATCACGAAGAAAAATGTTGCAAGGGGAGGCAAGGCAGCAAGGGGAACAAGCCAGTCCCGTTGCTGCCAAACGTGTGTGTGGTTGGTGGTGGAGATGAGACAACCAGGCCCATGTTCTTGAAAAAGGTTCAGCAGCACACGTCGGCGGCTGCAGGTCAACGGACCGTGGACGAGCAGACAGCGGTATGCCTAGTCGACGGTCGTTCACACGCCCCCGAGTTGACGCCGGCCACTTGACATAGGGCTTTGCCAGCTCTTCTGTGACTGTGTATTGCTGGTGCTGCCGCTAATCTCTTGCTGTTCAGCAGGTACGCCTGAACCCGAGAACGCCATGATCGACAGAATACGGATTGGGATGCAAAGAAGAAGACCAGCGATATGCATCGGTCGATGTGTTGTGTGTACCAATTCACCCCAAGCAGAGAATCCCAACACCCAAAAGGGCATCGGCTTCGTCCGAGGCGAAGAAAGCTGTGGCGTTCAACGACAACATGTGGCATGGCGTGGAAATGGCAGAAATCAGCAACATCCACCTTCGGAACAAAAAGAAAAACAGCCCGCAAGCACACACCAAAAGAGAGAGAGCCGCTCAAGAGATGGCGCAGCGCGCAGCGAAAGACGCATGGTCAGTGCTACACCCTAAGGCGGGAGCCGCTCGTTAAGCAAGACATGGGCAACGGCGACGTTGACCGGGGTTGGTAGTCGATGGTGGTGATCGGTCCTCAACTTAGCGCGGTGATGCTCCGCTGACCCCTGTCCAATATACACGTCAGTTTCAACTTCAGGACACCGCTGCTTGAGAGTGCGAGTTGCAACGTGCAGCTACGAGAGATATTTTGAGCTCGGGCTCAGGGCGAATGAATCTCTTCCGGTAGTGTTCGCGGCTGATCTTCGCTTCTGAGTAACCACTAGCACGGAGAGGCGAAAGGAGGGGGAGGAGAGCATGAGAGAAGAGCCGCAGATGCAGAACGCTGGCTGGGTTGGGCTGGACTTTGCTCGGCTCCCTGGGAAGGGCCAGCATCGTCTCCATTCAGACGACATCCTGGTACCTGTCGCACTCTTTCCCTTTGCAGAGACGACCTGTAAGAAAGGATTTGAAGAGGCGAGAAAGCTGGGTCAACAACATCTCATGGTTGCTGGCTGCTGCAGCAGTGAGCTGTAAATCGAATCAAGTCAGATCAACCCCGGCGTGCCAAGCCCGTGTTTATGGATTCGCGGGCTGCACGAGTGGGCAGGAAAGTTGTACAGTGCCTGTCCTTGCATATGGATGCCTCCACACACAAGTAAGCTTGAATTCTGGGCATCAAGTGAAGGACGCCGAACAGGGCTGCCGCGTTCAGTCAGGCACACAATCGTGAGTTTGCGTGAGCGTGTGAGCTAAAGTCTCATTTCCTCCATACGCGGACGCTGGCCGACAACTCCTAGTGGACGAACTGGGCATGCACCCACAGGACGCAGAGGAGCAAAGCAGCCTAATGTCTATAGGATCGAGCCAATGCTGCGCCTGTGGTTCCCTACGTCTGTCAGGAACTTCGGATGACTGGAAAGACGGGACGAATGGCTGATGTTTGACTCAGCTCGACAACCTTGGCTCAACCCCCAAGCCTGCCTGCCATCTGCAATATCTGGGTCATTAACGGTTTGTCTGAGAGTCGCACGGGCACAACCGGCCCAGCTTAGAGAAGAGAAGAAAGAAAAAATCAGGATTGAGTTCGAAGCAGACGAGGGTCAAACACGGCCAAGAGGACCCTTCTTTTCGTTCCTGTCCCTTTCTGTCCATCTTCGTATCTGTTTTGGGAATGAGCAGCTGAGAAACGCTTGCTTCTTTGTTTTGTTAGAGACCCTGGGTAATAGAATCAGGACACTCGCTTTCGAGAAGTCTGCTGCCAGCCGGCTGGGCATAGGTTTGACGGTACGAAAAGAGGCACCAAAAACCTCATGGGATTTGCGTGGTGCGTGCGTACGTGCGTGTGCGTGTAGTGGTGGCCAGGCAGTATGGCAAATCTGGCGGCGAGCCAGCGGCACAAGAAGAAAGCGTGGCGTTGATGCAACATCACACCATCGTATGGGTGCGCCTATAGTCCGTGGTTGAGGTTGCGAATGGCCGGTACGTGATTCCCAGCCCCAGCTCATCCATGATCCATCAGCCCCCTCCCCAATATGACTGGACGGATGGGGTTGAGGCGGATCGTGGGAGTGTGGGAGATGGAAAGCGGGGCGCCTAGCGATGCGGAAGCGGCTTGCATGTCGTTACAATGCGGAATTCTATTCAGGTGGTGGGTGAGGGGAGGGACCTATTGTGAAGGGAGACGGGGAGGCGGGAGGGGTGGGTGTGAATGTGTGTGGTTGTCGTCGTCTTTCGTGAAGGTTGTGAGAGGGTGAGGTTGACCGAGGTGGAAATGGAACGCAGGGGACGGGAACGGGGAAAGATGCACACGCCCCCTCCATTAACCGGAGTAATTACCGGCGGATGGAATATTCCATTATGCATATATCCGTTTACCCCGATATTGCGTGGTCGGTGCCCCGGAAGGTTTGAGTGGGTCCATCAGCGGCGGAAGCGGCCCCACTTAAGCCCCCCGGTGAGAGTTGAGCGCGGCGCTAGAAGCGCGGGACCCCAGGACCTGCAGTAGCCTCTTCCTTGTTTTCCAAGGTTACGCGCTCTTGGCACCTCGGGGAACTAGGGTGAAATTGCTAAAATCTGACCAGGGGAGAAATGTGCGGGAGAAATATGGGGAAGTTGGTAAGTTGTTTCTGAGGTAAAATAAGGTGAGAAACAGCGCTAGAGGCCGGCAGGGCAGGACGAAGAGAACAGGCTTAACACACGCACACACAGACACACACTAGACACATCAACCAGGGCGGTGGTCAATGGGGGCACGAATGACATTGCAAAGGATAGACCTGATCCTCACACCAGAACTAACCCAAGCCCTTACAACGACACGAGGCAACACAAATGGCACACATGGCTTTCGTGTATGCACCCATACATCACCCATACGGGACCTGGCGGCCATCCCCCTTCTCCTTGGCTTTTCTACGAATGCAATCAAAAGTTTGCCTCAGTACTGCCCGACCTTGGATATCACTGGGTAAACACACGCTGCAGCATGGCACTATCGATTTCCCCCACGAAATGCTACGGTACCGTCTCCCCCCTCTCCTCCACGTAGTCTTTCGCCCCCGACCACCCCTCCTCGTCGCCTCCATCAAATTCGAGGCCGGTTTAACTCCGGCCACGCATCTTCATCCTATAACCACTTCATTCAAACATCGAATGACAGATCCACGCAGATCAGGCTGTTTTCTAGGCGACCCGAACACCAAAAGCAGTGAAATATAGCGGAGCTGAGATGAAGGACTCGCTTAGACTTGTCGATCCGTCAGGCTGGGCGATGAAGCATACTCTGAAGTAATGATTAGGCCTCACTACGTGCTCTGTCAGTGTGGCTAGTGGGGGCTGAAAGACACACTCGTCAGCCATCGAGTAGGTCGATGCGCTCAAACTGCTTCGATTCAACATATTTCTGATGGACGGGTAAATAATCAAGCCGTAGGCTGACACTGTATTCCCTCCCCTCGCAATCCACGCTCCGCACCAAGTCTCTTCCTGTCCCATTCAAGCAATCACATCGTCAACAAGTGTGCTAAGCTCAATGGCACCTAGAACAGGTAAAGTTCAAGTTATTTGCTTACCTGCATCTTTTTTGCCTTCATCTCTTCTCCCCACGTAAGCTCGGGTAAAGTCTTGGAAGTTATTGCTCCCCTTGGCAGCTCGGAGACAGGTGCCGCGCGGGTGAGCTAAGGGGGTAGGAGAACTAACTGACATCTAATCAGGTTCTCGCTTCAGCTCCCTAGTTTACATTACCCTTGAAGAGCCGGTCCCACCACATGGTATTCCCGAACCCATCGCCCGAGGGCTCGGCCAAGCTCGTCATACGTCGTAGTGCAGCAAACAATTTTTGGAGCTGCTTTGGCGAAAGGTGTTTTCTCCGGTATTCGGGACATGTTTCCCCGTTTCTTGCTGCCAGGTGTCCAAGTAAAGTATCGCAATGTCTAATAGTTTCAGCTGACTTGACCACGATAATTGCGTGCGTTTCTTCGATGTTACATATGGAATGGTGTGTCGTTCGGAGGCTCCTCGTATATGGAAGGTGAACACAAAGAAAACCGTTGTAATCGCGCTCCAAGACATGCATCGTCCGGAGAAACAATTCAAATTGCAAAAAACAAGCACGACACTGGCCGTTGAGATGTCGCAAACGCACGATGTAGGTCGAGACATGCCCTCTCGCCTGCTCGATTAGGTGTTATCATTAAAACTATTTGCCTCCTCCAAATGTTCCAAGCCCTCTCTGCGTCCACATGCCAATGCGCTCTAACTGTATTCCAACGCTTCTGCTGCAATGCAAATGATTCAAATCCCTCCCCAGCTGTATCCCAGCTTCTCGGCCGTAGAGATCGTAAAGGTAGGTGGTAGCTGGTAGCCAGGTAGCAGTGCGTCCGCGCCGACAGCCTTGGCGTCTCTCGATAGACTGCGCGACGGTCGTTTCTACCGGTTCCATAGCCCGACCGACCGAAAAAAACAATAATATGTGAATCAAGGTTTGCAAAGTTTGCCCCTCATGTTCGTTGTCATCTTCTGCGCGATATATTGCAGAAAAATGATCTGTACGGGGACTCCCCCGGGCTGGAGGGGGAGGTCCCCGATGATCGACCATGCTGTGCGAGTATGGCGACCAGCCTCAAGCTTAGATGCAGGCTGGCAATATATGCTGCACTAAACAACACAGCCCGATCAATTGCATGTTCCGAAAAGCGACTGGCAGCCTGTTCCGCAGTGCGTCGCAGAGTTGCCACTGTAATATTCTCATCAGCATGCCGAATTATTGCGACTAATTGTTGCGGATGGACCAGGCCCGAAGGCCAGGGTCAACAGGGAGGAAGAGAGAAAGTGTAAAAAAGCATACCAGTAACCATACTGAGAACAGCAAGTTTTCGTGCCGTAGTTCTTGCAAGTGGCATTCCATTGGCTTCCGCAGAGACCATTGGAAGATTCGGCCACAGCCGATGACTGGGGGGAGCAAGATCCAAAGCCTGATTGGCAGCCTGTTCCGCAGTATGTAAGGCTTGAGCCGCTGTGTTAAGGGGAGCATGTCAGCCGTATCATTCATGGCGTCAAAGGCGTCCAGAGGCTTACCAGAATCCATAGTAGGAGCAGCAGTTGCCAAACGCTGAGTTGAGGCACGTGTAACCCGTGGTACCACCACAGGTCTGGTCCGGTGATACGTTGGTCGAAGCAGGGACGCTTGACGACGATGTGCGAGTTGCGACGCTGGTTGATGTTGTGCTAGACGTAGCTCTGGTCTGCAGCGATGATACAGGCGTCGAGACCGCGGAAGTGGGCACCGAGGTTGTTGTCGTCGTCCTCGTCGTGCCGACTGCGACGCCGGAGCTAATGGCGCCACCCGCTGACCGGTACCAGTTTTCTCTGGGGTCATTGAGACACTCTCCTACGGTCACAAGGCGATAACCACGCGCCTTGGCAGTATCAATCATGAACTGGGTCAAGTTGACCACGGTCTGATAGTGCACATCATGGGACAGCTCGATGTACTTGTTTGCTGCCGCATTTGTTGAGACACCATTGGAGAAGCGGTCCTTGGCGGTCTGGATCTCTTCAGGCGAATCATACATGTAGTCCTTGGTGTCGATATTAACGTTGATGATGTGGTAGCCGAGCGTCTTGAGCAGGTTCTGACATCCTGACCCGGCGTCACATTCAAGGAATGGCGGGCGTATGTAAGTGGGAATCCAGCCGAATAGGTTTCGGAATGCCATTTCGTTGTAGATGATCTCAGTTCTCTGGATGGTGCTATTGACCTCGTTCAGGTTGCGGTGGGTCCATGTATGGCTTGCAATATGGTGGCCGGCGGCGTACATTCTTTGCATTACGGCCGGCCAAGGCGTATCGGGGTTGTCCATCCGGTTCTTGCCAATGTTGTTGCCGGCGACAAAGAAGGTGGCGGTGATGTTCTGGGCCTCCAGGATGTCGAGCAGGTTGGAGGTGTAGATGTAAGGGCCATCATCATAGGTCAATGCCAAGGTTCCTGGGTTGGCGCAAGTGGTGATGATTGAGCCTAGACGGATATGCAAGTTAGGTCCGTCCCACGATGCATAGGCAGATGAACACACCATAAGGCACGGAGCCCACGAGGGGCCGCGCGATACTCTCTGTGCTAGCACCAGGTGGCGGGAAGCTTTCGAGGCTTGGTTAGCAACTGTGCGGCACAGTGGAAACTTCGACCGACGTGAACTTACAAGGTATCGCAAGAGTCGCTGTAATCAAGTTGGCATTGCGAGCCGCCGCAATAATCTGCCGTCGTTCCACACCAGCCGGCTTCTGAGCAACACTGCCCCGGATCACAGGACCCGATTCCGGGCCCGCACTCGGCGCGCTTTCTCAGGGGAGCGTTTATAGTGGCGGCCATGGCCGCCCCTGAAAGGAGAATAGGCAGAAGCGCATGCATAGCTAGAGAATGTGAGGCAGTCTGCAAGGCAAAGAGGGTATGATTCCGACCGATCGACGCTGCGGGCAAGATGGAGAATAGGTTCCGGAATGATTCAAAGAAGGCGAAGGGCGGTATTTACGAGAGATTCCTCGACGATAATGACTGGTCTTCGGCTTTACACTACGAAGATGGATATTGCTCCTACAGACCTGCCAAGGACGCCGTGTTGAGTCCAGTCCTTCGGGTTGTATTGACAGAGAGGGCAAGAGTAGGCTGGCTGAGAGCGTGTGACTTGGCAGCTGGATCAATGGCGCTGGCCAAGCGCATATAATGGCATTCCTCAGGTCAAAGATGGATGGAGTCAGACGGGAGAAACGGCACTTGCAAAGGTACGCTGGCACCTTCAACCCTCTCGATACGAGGCGGCGCTTCGTCAGATCGTGGGCTAAGACTCCAATATTCAGCATGACATTGCGTCCTACGATCCTCTAGATGGCTGAATCCATGGCTTCGGACCCAACTATTCGTACGCGACCCCAGCATGACTACATGCCAGACATTGACACATAGGCTGTCGACAGGTGGCATACGAGTTGCGGAGCCGTGAGAGCCGGGTTAGGTGCGCCGTACGGGAAGCTCGCGGGGTCGAAGAGATGAACCCATATGAGCTTTCACCCGATCACGGCCCCGTTGTGCCCGACTAAAGGCTGGGATCGGCAGATATTGCTCGTGTACGAGGCCAGCCGTCCAACAGCCGGACGGTGAATGGTAGACAAGGTGTGCGTTGGCAGGCTAACGGTGAAAAGGAAAAATTTTCTCCCAATTGAGTATGAAATGGGCTGAGTGAGACCAGACTTATTGGGCCCTTGCAGACTTGGAGCTGCAGAAGCTGGGCAATAACGCATCCAGTCAGGCCAGCATGCCAACCTCCAGCCAGACAGACCGAAGATCCACTGCAGGTGCCCTGATGATAGATTGATGATGTGCTTTGTGAAAGTAACAGGGGCATACCTAGAGGAAGATCAAAGACCAGGGCTGGGATGTAACCGGGGGCTGCCCGTGGGCGACGAGATGCCCCCGAACAGTCCAGAATCCCTGGATATGGGTGTATTCCCCCTGTCAATTATCCACATTGGATTATCCGAGGAAAACTTTGCTCTGTGTAAAGATGCGCATAACGAGATAAGAGGCGGGGAGTCATCATGGTGAAGTTCCTAGACACCCGTCTTTGTCTCTTCTCAAAGAAATTCGCTCGTCCAGGTTCCGTGTCCTGCGGCATCGATGTTCGAAATGAAACCTGACCGCGAGAATGGCCTCGCCGCATGACTTCGAAGACCAAGTTGAGAACAAGGATACATTGTCTTTCATCTGCTTCTCTTCACCGTCGTATGTCGACCCCGAAAAGCTGGTGCGAAGATCGGAATCTTTCAGCAGACAACCCGAATGGACGGGCTTGTGTTTCCCCAGGCTGGTCAGGCTTGTCCTCCTACGGACGCGCCGGTCCTTGGCTGTCTCCGAGGTTTTGGTAATTAACCCGAGAGGTGCAGTCGCCGATACCCGGCGACACACTACTACGCTTGTTGCCGCGTCCTCGTCAGCGAGGTTCTGGTCGGCATTTCCTGCCTCCTAGACTCCAACAAACGGGCACAGAACTTTTGGTTCTTGGCGGTGAACAAAAAAACGTCGCTTTGCTCCAATCTTTTAGTGCCGTCAGCATCCTCCTCTCCGCAAACCAACTCTTTCAGTCATCAGGCAGACACTACGTTGAGAGTTTCTCGTCCCCGTGAGTATTGGTCAGCCTACGCTTGTTGGGTTCTTGATGTCATCAGGTCGGACAAGGTCGTAAGGTGCGAAAGATTGAGTAAAGACGGCAGCCTCATCGATTAGACCTCCTCGTATAACCGAAAGCCTAAGGACGTACAAGTCACCAGACTGAAGCGGTGCGATCATGACTGGGGCCAATGACATCCCTAACCTCACACAAAGATTGAGATGCACCTCGTCTTCTTTGCATTGTTGGCAGAACTTGGCGCCGACCTGGCAGGGCTGTGAGCTGCGGCTCCAATATCCATCCCCGATCCGTTGGGGGTGCCTCTGTATTTCTATAATTGTATTGCATCTTGCATTTGCAGTGCAGATGGCACCAGCGCAGACGTATTTTGCCATCCCATCTTTTGGTTCGTCAGCTTGAGACGAGGGCACAAAGACCCACCAATCATGCTAGTGTTGAGGGCACCCACCGAGCTCGATGGCAAGTCCCATGGTCAGAACATTGAAAAAGTCTTTTGAACCACAGAGAACTAGTATGAGAAGGGCGCAGTGGCGGTGCACCTTCGTCCGTGGACGCTGCAGTGGGCTTCTGGTAATCGAGAGACAGGTCGGCAAGTGTTGCGAGATCGTGGTGAGGAGACGGCATTACAGTCGAAGCCGTCGTCAACGGCCACATAGGAGTGCAGAGGCAGATTCCCGCTTTTGGCTCCCTTTCGAGAAGAGCTGCCCTCGTGGTATGAAACGAGCCGAATGCTTGATGATGCCGTCCCGGTCGACGGTGTGCGACTTGGCTGTCGGTCAAAACTTCTCAGCGCCCCGTTTCGGACAGAGGTTTTGCTTGTTTGAATGAAGCATCATGCTACAACCCGTCGGCTCGAGCCATATGTTGGCCCCAGGCGGCGGGACTGCAAATAGCATCGTTCAGTAGGAATACCAGAGGCCACTTGTTTGCTGGCTGACAGAAGTCCGCTGTGGCTTGAGAGGTCCCGAAAATGAAATCCAGCTGGTAGGTCCGCCACATGTGCAACACAAGCGCATCCCCCCAAGGCGCCGCGCCGGTCCCGAGCCGAGAATGACGAGATGAAGGGAGGTTCTTGGCGTTGATGTTTTCTTCTTCTCTTCCTGAACGAGGGTCAGAGAGGGCGGATAGCACAAAAAGAGGCGTCTCTGAGGGAAACAGTTGTCCGTTGGCGGGTTTCTCCACCACGTGTATGCCGCCCAGTGCAAGGGGCCGTTTGTGGCTTGGAAGCTTGGATCGGTGTCGAACGGGGCGGTTGATGGGATGGAATCGTGGAGGACGGACCGGTAAGCCATTGAAGGGCTCGTGCCCCACAAAGCTGGGAGCCCACTACGTACTACGGAGTACGTAGCTCACGAAGGAGGAGCGGACGGGGGGGTGGAGGAGGGTGGGTGGGTGATGTGGTGATGATGGAGGGGGCGTGTGGAAATGATAAGATGGCGATGCAGTAACGGAGAAGATGAAGAAAGAAGAAAGTCGAGCGGGGATGAGAGACACCCCGCCCCTTGTGGACTTCGCACTCATGCAATACCACCCAGCATTTTCCCGAGATGCAATAAAGCATTGGCGGGGGCGGATCCCTCGCCATCATGCTGCCGTAATGCATATTGCATGACACTTGCATATGCATCTCCCATATGCATATGCATATGCGTATGCATATCCATGGGGAGCTGACCGAACGTTCCTTGTCTCGTTCCTCACACCAATCATCTCCTCCACAACCGTACACTTACTTGTCTATTGTTGTGCTTCGACACATAACGTCGTCTCAATCGACTGTCGACTCGATATCAAGCTGCCAAGACAGTGGCTTCCGTCGACCTCGAAATGTGCATACGGAATACGGAGACCGAAGGAGCTTTCTGTACGCCGCCTTCAGTCCGTACTATGCAAGCAAGCCTCATCCTGGCTCTTTTCCAGCTTGCCCATACACCCTTCTTCTCGTCTTGGAGACCCCCTGTCGATATTCTCGCAAGGTTTCTGTCGAAGATGACCTCCAGGCCTTTTTTTTTTTTTTTTGGGACACTGCCGGAAAAGAGAGGTTGAGAAATCTCTTCCGTGAAAAGAATCCAGCCATGCGTGATCGACGCGCCCAAGGCCGGTGGCCAAGCAAGCACCCCCTTCGGCCGTGAGATGCGAAGGTGACCCCAGCGTAACCTCCGGCCCTTTTCGATTCATCTCGATCCAGCAGTACCCTGGACCACCGCTTACGAACCTCGAATATGACCATGCAACAAAGATTGTCATGGTCGAATTCCGCGTCCAAGTTCCAAGAAAGCATACTTACTCCCAGGCCAGCCGAGCAGGCCGCAGCAACCTCCTCACAAAAAATTGGCCCTCAGCAACTGTTGACGGGGGGCGTTCTGCATGACATCAAGCGTCGGAGTACATCTCGGCGAGCCGTGAGAGTGCCATGGGCAGACAGGGGAGATGAGTGTCTTTGCCTGCCTCATGCATCCGGGCTTGCCAGCTTGGCGATTCCACGCTGGATGATCTTGCTGGTGAGTAACGAGAGTCTGGACACACCCGGCCTGAGCAGTATTCTGCCATTGTCGTTGTGCTGATGCCATATTGCGCTATTGTAATCTTCTCCGTGCAGCGTCGTCTTGCCGAAGCGCGCCTGTGGTTGTGGTTGCGGTTGCGCTCTGAGGGGGTGGAACCTTCAGCCACCTTCAGGCCGCTTTCCCATGGACTGCTTTTGGACAAACTATTGCTCATGGTCGCCTGTTTGACCCCAAGTTCTGGCCTGCTCGGGAGCTAGCCTCGACCTGAAACTAACATGTCGTTCTGCTTTTCGACTTTGATCTGTCCACGGCCCCGTCGCTGTTCTCCAGCCGCGTGCCGCCGGGCTGGCTTGAGGGAGCCTCACCACTACCATGGCGTTTATGCCGTATGCTGCAAACCAGACGTGGATCCCGATTAGGCCCGGCAACAC
Source organism: Colletotrichum costaricense (assembly GCF_030867565.1). Lineage (NCBI taxonomy): Eukaryota > Fungi > Ascomycota > Sordariomycetes > Glomerellales > Glomerellaceae > Colletotrichum > Colletotrichum costaricense. Next base: position 190,143 of record NW_026848257.1, on the reverse strand, counting down.
CCAGTTCGATGCCATGTCTCAATCATTGCTTTGCTCTGGTGCTGCCATGGAGGACGGCGGCCGCAACGGTCTGGTCTGGGCAACCTCGAGAAAGCTGACGCCAGGGGCAGGGTCAACATGAGTGGGCTGTCTCCTCTTCTTCCTTCCTCCTTGTGCCTGACCATCATGTCAGTGCCTCAGTTGGCAAGTCTTTTTAACTCCCGCTTCCTTTCCTCTGACAAGGGCTTTCTTCCTTCCATTCCGTGCGCCCCTCTCTTCCACTCTTACGCCCTTTTCAAGAGCTATAGACACTTGGCAGTGTAGTTGACTTTTTCTCAAAGGCAGATATCAGAAAAGATATTCTCCTTCATCTTCACAGGCCTACCCTGCCACTCGTTTTGTAGAAGCCCTCATCGTTCGTTTACACCCTCGTTCCATTGCAATGGATACCCAGATGCTCACTCCCGACACCCCGGAGCGTTCTCCGACTTGCCACAACGGATATCCTTTCGACTCCCCGGAGACGAAGCCTCAAGTATGGGACTTCCCTCATGATGGCTACTATCCCATCACACCTCCCACGGAGGAGTGCGAATCGGATGAGGAGCTTGCCACGGTTGCAAGCTCCATTGACCTAGAGGCGGAACCTCTGGTGGCCGTCATCGGTGTCGGATACGTTGGAGAGCACCTTGTGGGCAACTTTGCTCGCAAGTTCAATGTTCTCGGTTTTGATGTCTCTGAGGCGCGTGTCCAGAGTCTTGGCGAGGAATTTGGCCCAGACAGCAAGGCCAAGTTCACTTGCAAGCCTAGCGATATGGCAGCTGCCACGCACTTTCTCATCTCGGTTCCGACACTGTTGCGCCCAGACCAGACCATTGACGCTTCCTTTCTGAAATCTGCTCTCAAGAACGTCGCCACATACGCTCGCCCCGGTTCGGTGGTTGTCGTCGAATCGTCCGTCGCAGTCGGTATGACGAGAGAGCTGCTCGGGCCTCTGGCGAAGGAGCGTCACCTCTTTGCCGGCATGTCGCCCGAACGAGTTGACCCTGGCCGAGTTGAGCCGCCTGCATTCGCCATTCCCAAAATCGTTTCCGGCTTGGATGATGTGGTTCCAGGCTCGCTCAATGCCATTGTTCGCCTGTACTCGCAGGTGTTTGACAATGTCGTCCCTGTGTCTCGGCCCGAAGTCGCAGAGATGACCAAGTTGTACGAGAATTGCCAGCGTATGATGTGTATCGCGTTCGCAAACGAGATGGCCGATGCTTGTTTGGGCCACGGCGTTGACCCATACGAGGTGTCCGGTGCCGCGGCGACCAAGCCCTTTGGATATATGCCGTTTATGCCCAGCCTCGGCGTTGGTGGTCACTGCATTCCAGTCAACCCGTATTACCTTCTCTCGAACAGTCAGTTTCCTCTCCTGCAACACGCAACGGAGAAGATGCGAGCTCGCCCCACGGCTATCGCTCAGCGCGCGGTTGACACACTGTGCGCCGAGAAGCTGAGACCTAGCGTCCTTGTCGTGGGTATGGGCTTCAAGAAGGGCCAGTCGCACCTGGCCAACTCTCCCGGTCTCGAACTCGCAAAAAGCCTCGTGCTGACGGAAAAGGTCGATGTTTGCTGGGCCGATCCTCTCGTCAAGCAGGAGGCTGTACCGCAAATCGCGCGCCTGGACGTCGAGGACTGGAACGCGCGGTCGCTGGAGCAGCGTTTCGACATGATCATTGTCGCCTTCCGACAAACAGGACTTGACTTTGACGTCCTGGACCAGCTCGACAAGACTCGTGTTGAGATGTGGTGCAACTAAGACTTTCGGCCAAGGTTTGCGGCTGTCTTGGGCTGACGGTGGCGCATTCTTCAGTCATCACTCTCCCACATCCCTCATGCTTCTCACGATTTTTGCTTTTTCCTCCAATCAGTGGAATTTTCGTTACTCACTTGGGCTTTTCTGGCGCATACATGTAGCGACCCTGTCGTTTGCGGTTGGTGTACATTGGAGCAAACGGCAGTTTGAAACGCGCAGATGATATGCAGGACGGATGTAATACCTCGGGCTTCCTTGTGCTTTGTCTTCGTCTCCTTTTCATTGAATGGTGTCCCGGATATTTTGGTTCCTCTTTCCTGGTAGATAAAACGGTCGCGTTCGACGAGATCGGAATTGAGCGCATTGACGGCCGTCGAAGATAGATGCGAGATACATATTCCAGGAATTCGTTCCTCTTCCTTAATGTCGACTCCTATTTGCAATACCCATAGCAGTCCCTCTTCGCCTGATCGTGATTATCGTTTGCTGTTCATGAATCGCGCCGTAGTCCGTGAGAGCGAGAGAAGTGCCGTCGTTGTCATGGTTGGACGTGTCGCACCACCAGTATTAATCCCTTACAGCAACCGGTCCCCGTAAGATCCGTCGGGAAACACGGCACAGCCTACTCCATCCATCGTTTAAGTGTGTGCTTTACGCAACTCTCAATCGGGATACGAACCCATCGTTGGCGGTGCCGAGCTGCCGAGAAAGTTCCCCATCCGCAATGATACGGTGAAGTCAGGAAAAGGTTGCCCCGCGATGGCGCGCCCGTCCTGCAAGACTAGCGACCCGGGGCGATTGATATATCTGATATCCAATGCTGTGGTCTAGGTTTCCCATGGGCCATTAGTCTCAGCGATCTGCTCTGCTGGCATTTTCCCGCATCCCACATCCCACATACCCATATCGCGGTGCATTATCTATTGATATGCGCGACACCGGCAACTAGCCGGGGGTCTCGACGTTCTGGTTGGCAGCCTCGCCCACATCCCAGCCGTCCATTATCTCTGTGATGAGATAAGAGGGTTGCTTTTTGGGTCTCTTTGGGATGGTACCGTCATGATAATCTGGGTGCAAGAGACGCAGGACGGGCGTGAAATACGAGAATAATGAGAAAATCGATGAGCAGGAGTTGGGCGAAGATGGTGTGAAGCAGCGGTGAGCCAAAAACGGTGGGATGTCGAGTGGTCATAGAAGAATGAGGTTAGGCGAGGGTTGCTCATGTGCGATTTCGGGAAAGGCGCCGATGCTCCCCCTCCCTTTTAGTACCTGACTTCTCTTCCACGAGAAGAATCCAAGAAAGCACGTTAGTCGAGGTGAGATGGATAAATGTGCAAGAGTCTCGCCAGTTCAAGTAGCTGTTCAGCTTCCGCAATCCGTGTGCCGGCGGGAGTCGGCGCCCGGAAGGCGTCGGCCATGCGGCGTCGCGGACCGCGGGCTCCATCTTCTCGTATTGCTTCTCAAAGATGACAGCCATGCCACGCGAAGATCCAGCCAGCATTTGACAGCTTGTAGAGTCAATGTATTGAATTGACGTGGCTTAGCTTAAGCTCATTGATCACCACATTGACTCCAGGAATGGTCTCATCGCAAGGTAACTATGAGCTCTTCGATCCATGCTGCCTCGATGCAGCCAATCCTCGAGGTAGTTATGTAGTATCTCTCCAAGATGAGGTCTTAAGAGTAGCTGACTCACGAAAGAACCTGTGCATGTCCTAGTTTGTTTCCACCTTTTTAGTCAATGTTAAAAATCTCACATCATAGGTGCACAAGGCATCTCCAAGGGAAATGTATGTATTTGACGATGAATCCGGGGGCGATCTAAGCTCCCGAGTACCGAGTCTCGAATTCCCCCGCCTTCCCTTCTGGGAGACCTAAGCTTCCCATATCATCGGCCTCTCACTCTCCCCAGCTCTAATCTACACGTTCCCAGCTGCTCTCAAGCTTAAATTTTCGTCAGCTGTCCCAGTACTCTCCTAGAGACTAGTTAGTTCGTGGGCAGGTTGGTTGAAGTGAAGGAAACGAGCTTACCTTGCGGATGCAGAACCACCACCCATCCCTCTTTCCAACCTTCGTAGGAGTAGAGAGACACTATGAAGATCCAGAGCGTGAACCAAGATCCTGGCTTTGGGTCTACATGCCCCATTTGTAAAGTTGTTCGTCATAAGTGGGAATTTCGATGTCTCCAGCAAGGCGAAGAATCCGCTGAAGATGTCAAGTCTCAGAGCAATAAGACCAGCCCCCTTCCCCAAGTTACTAGCCTCACGCGTCTCCAGGACCCAGTTTCCTTGCCCTCCAAAGCCAAAGTCATTCTCCCGGGGGTTGGCTCCTCGCTGAAGTAAAGCCTCAATCTAGGCACAGTCTTCACGCTCACTTTCCCTCAATGGTGTAAGAAATGAGAGCCACTAGCCATGTCGAGCCTGTCATGCCGAAAAAGAAAACGAGCCGCCTTGTATGTATGTATGTTTGTTCGAATCGATCCAGTGGTGATGTCGATAGGTCGTAATGTGCAAGCTGCCGGTACAGGTAGGGGACCAAGTCGTAAATGAAGTTGGATGTATGACCTCTGTAGCGTTCCGGCACAAGAATAGAGACTTCCTCAATGGGCAATCACAGGGATCGCACCGTTGCCTCCACCAACTCCCGAAAAGCCACCTTTTCCGTTGGCGCCGTAGTTGTCGTCGTCATCGTCAGACTCATCCTTGCGGCGACGCTTTCTCAAGCCAGGACGCTCGTCAGGTAGGTCCACGTGGCCCAGGAATTCCTCCTCCGACTCGACATCGGACTCAGTCTCGCCTGCAGCAGCCCCGCGGCCGGACTTGACAGTGGCCTTACCCTTGCGGGCAGAGTAGTTCTTCTTGCCGAGGCGACGCTTCTTGCCTTTGGCGTTACGACCAGCACCGGAACCGCGTTTGAATGGAACGGCCTTGAATTCGGAGGCCAGCTGGCGTCTCTTGGCTTCTCGCTCGCCCTTGTCCTCGATCTTGGCGGTACGTGTTTCGGCGCGGCAGCTTGCGCAGTTCTTGAGGTTGATACGTCCGTCCTTGTCCTTGAAGTTGGACTTGTGTAGGCATCTTCTTTCGCGAGAGCAGTAGAGCATGTTCTTGCAATCGGAGTTTCCGGGATAGCCCTTGCAACGGTATACGTTGCGATATTTGGATCGGCTTTGCCTGCGCTGGTAGTACTTGAACTTGCAGCGGTGGTGGTCCTTCTTGCTGCCTGTCTGCGCCCGAATCCTTCCTTGGGGGTCCTCGTCGTCGAAGAAGGAGCCGACAGAGGCCGAGCTCCCCGACCCGATCGAGCTGCTGGCCGAGCTGGAGGTTGTCGAGGCCGCCGAGGCCGCCGGGCTGGCGCGGGCGTTGGCCGCACGGGAGGTAGGAGGGCGGGCGGAGGCGGGCGGGTGGGCAGAGACCGGGGCCGGGGCCGGGGGAAGGGCAGGGGCCAGGCCGAACTCGGCGAGGGTGGGAGGACCAAGATCGGCCCTCCAGCCCTCGGGGCCTTCGGCGAGAAGGCGGGCAAGCCGAAGGTGGCCGGCGGCCGCGGCGGTTCGGGGGGTGAGGGGGGGAGTCGCACCCTCGTCGCTCGAGACGATGATGGGCTTGTCCTTCTTGCCCTTTTCCTGCTGGCAATCGATTATTAGTAAGTAACACTCGCGAGGAATAGGGGGATATGGGGGAGGGGAGACTTACATCCATATTGGTTCTAGGTATCGCGAATGAGGAGATAGTTGGCTGTCGAGATGTGTCCAGACAAGGCTGGAAGAATGGGGTGATGTCTGGGTGGAAAGAAAGAAGAGAAAGTCCAAAAGGTCTCGTCAACTGAAAGGATTTTCTAGACGTGAATTCCTATCGTGGAGGGATCCGCTTGTTGACGGGATTCTAGGGCTTATGTTATGACGGAGCTTGTGAGATTTTCACGATAGCTTGGTCTCGTCCCGTGGCTGTCGAGCTACCTGTGCTATGCCTGAGGACGTGGACACAAGCTCTTGTTACGAAGCGATGATGGGGGATCGTGGAGGGCATGTGCTATGTCTGACCCAGAGACACAATCTGAGCACATTAGCGTTCCTTTGAGGGATGAAGCAAAGAAGAGGAGGAACTAGAAGCTCCGAGGATCAGCTAGATGAGACGTCGTTATAAGGCTTTCGCCATATCCAATTGTCTGACTCGTTTATGATGATGTCTCATCGATAGATCTGATAGCTTAGTGAAGACAGAAAGCTTGCTGGAGCACTGATTAGGGAGAAGCCTCGATGGATGAAAAGCCCTGTACTGTAGAAGGTGCCTCGTCTTCTTCGTTGATGCTAACTACAGATCGCCAAGAAGCCTATGGTTTGGCTCGGGACCAGACATCTTCTGCGATATAAGAGCTAGGTCTGTCGCCATGTGGTATTTATGGGTACTTAAGGTGAAGCTATCGGATACTGGCTTATTCTGTTTTTAGTAAGCCGTTTTAATGATTGAAGTGCTTCGAACGATGAGTGAAAGCCATCTGGCAGACGGCATGTGATCTTATAGATGGAGAACCTATCGTTTGGATTACGAGATCAGATATCTCATCTGACATTCGAGCACTGATCTAGGTTTATGGAGAAATGCATGAGCACCTGGCCTCAAGAACTTGGATGCTTGCTCAGCATGGTTTCCGAACGGATCCTTTGACACAGAGAGACTTTAAATGATGTGCTTTGTCAACTTCATCGAATCTATAGAAACGGATAAAGTATGGTGGTTCATGAAGTCGAGGTCTCGTTCGCCATGAGAACTGTAATTGAGATGATATCAGGAATGTGGATTGAAGTCTAACCTGAGCCATGAGACACTTACTTAATCTAATGGTAACGTAGATTGACGAATAATTCGACCTGGACGACGACGACGATGATGACGGCATGTTCATCAAGTCGAGGCCTTGAGAGCTACCGGGTAAAAGTCAAAGGATGCAAGAGCAGATGATGAGATCAAGATTAAGAACAATGTATTAAAAGCAACTTGCGTAACCAAAGGGTATTCGGCAACGGGTCCCTGCTCTAAGATGTACATTCTGACTTGAGAGATATCGCGCTCAGAAAAAAAAAAAAAAACAAGAACCAACGGACACAGATTCGTACAAGACTTGAGGTAGACTGTCGCTGACACAGTCCAACGCAAGAGTCGAAATAATCCCGGCGGATGAAGAGGAAAGACCAGAACGCCAGTAGTAAAGAGACGCTCATATGCAAAGCCGATGCGTTCATAGAAAGGGTAAAGTACGTAGGAAAGGTAATTAGTCGCCGAGGGGCATGCCGTCAAGCTCATCGAGAAGACGGCGCCAGTTGTCGGCCAGCATTTCGGAGTACTTGACGCGCTCCTGAGCCCAGTCTTGGTTCCAACGCGAGACGTGGAACTGGGTGGTCTGGAAGTAGATGAGCTCGTCACGGATGCACTCCTTGACAAAGATGGATCGGTTGTGTTGGTTGACGATGGACTCCTTGTCCTGTAACTATCATCAGTACTGCAGCAAGCGAGCGGAATACGTCCAACTTACCTTGAGAATAGACTCAACCACCTTCTCAATCTCACCAGGCTTGACCATGCCATCGGGTTTGCTGCGGAGACTGGCCAACTTGGTCTCATTTGTCTGGATCCTTCGCTCAAGGTAGGGAATATTGTCCTTGTCCAGACGTTCCCTGCGATCGAACAAGTCACGGATGCTCACGAGAGCATCTCGTTGGCGCTTGAGATCCTCCAACACGCCCTCTTCCCAGGCCTTGCTCTCATCTTCCAAAAGCGTCTGGCACGTTCTCAAGTGTCTGCTCATGGACGTCAGACCATCATTGAGCAGAGGCACATCGTTGGTGTCGCTGGCATATGTATCGGCACTCGTTTCGGTGAGTGAGGTCAGGGACATGGCAATACGAGCATGGTCCGCCGCAACTCCCTCACTGCGCTTCACCAAACGATCCATGACGTTGCAGATGTTAATGTACAGCTCGGCTGACCGTCTGATACCGGAGCGCGTCTTATCAAACATGGCCTCGAGGGTGGGCGGCAGCGAGTCTTCCAGGTTAGGCGGCAAGGCACGTCCGGAGAATTCATCTTGAACGGAGATGGTGGCCTGCTTGCGCCATACAGCCAGTTCCTGATACTAACAATTAGCGAAATGCAGTGGACTGAGAAGACTAGAAGTGGCCTACAGTCGGGACAGTAAGGAACATGATGATGAGCTGTTCCTGGCTCAGAATGGGATGCCGGACAAGTGCATTGAGGAATCTCCCAAGGCCTCTGCGGCGCTTCTCGATAAATGCGCCGTCATTAGAGAAGTGGTTACCGTTGACTAACGCGTGGATGTCAGTAGGGGCCATGTAAACATTGTGAACAAGAAGCAGTATGAGACCTACCAGCAACACGCTTAGGCGGCAGCAGAGGGAGAGCTCTGAACGGATACCGCTTGTGTAGGCAGTCCAGAAGCCAGACGAAGTCGCTGTACCGCCTGATGACCTTGCTACCCCGTCGGACGCTCGCAACCTCGTAGTTGTGATGTTGGAACATGAAGAGTCCTTCCTTCTCCGGCATCAACGTGATGACGACGTTCTCCTCGACAGAACTTCCCGAACGACCGCTCACGGCAGGCCGCAGAGAGGGCACGGTCGCAGGGTTGAGATTCGCGTCGCGTCCACCGCTTGCACCGCCAAAAGGACTTGTGACCTGGTTGTTTTGGGGTGGTTCGCTGAAGCCGCCTCCCGTGGTGTTGCCATCAAAGTAGCCGCCCCATCCACCACCCGGCGATGTGCCGGTGTTTACATCCTGCCTCCCAGAACTCCTCTCTGAGCCGATGGCCGCAGATGTGTAGGAAGAGATGGTTCGACCGGCGATGGCGGTGCTGGGAGACGTGCTATAGTGGCCATTGCCGTTGCCATTGCCATTTGCTGCAGGGCGCTGGGGGCTGGCGCCGTTGGTTCTACTGGGGGACTCGGCGATGGCGTGCGCGTGGCCCTTGTGTACATCGGGAGAGTTCCATGGGTCCTCTGGCTCTGGGAAGTCCATCGGAGGTCGGCGCAGAGTGGTGGGCTGCGGCGGCGGCGGTGAGGGCGGAGATGGGGTATCTTGGACGGGGGTTGCAGGGGCTTGAGGAGGTTTGGCAGCCAGCTCGGAGACGGGAGGCATCACGGGAGCAGTAGTCAAGCCGGCGAGCTTGGGGAGTGGGAGATCTGGATTGGTGTATTGGCAATTAGCAGAGAACCCCACACAGATTGCGCGCACTGATAAGTGGTAGCAAGGTACGAAGGAGGGATAGTTGCGAGGGTCGGGTAGCTCAGCTCGGCGAACAGGGTGCCGAGGTCATGACATAACAAGGTGGGCAAGACAAAAGTGGGTGTTTGCTGGTGCTGGGAAATGGTGGTGATGATGGCGATGGTGACGGAGGGAAAAGAGGTGGAAGAAAATGGACTCACTTCTGCGTCGCTCATCGACGGTGTCGAGGCTGATGTGGTCGCCCTCCTGTGACAGGGCAATAAGAGCCAGCAGGACGTTGAACTCGCCGCGTCCGACAGCAATGTCGCCACCTGCAGCTGGCACAACCATGGACATGATCTGCGCCTGCTGGTCGGCTCCCAGGCGCGCAGCAGCGAATAGCTTGGCTATGCCACCTGCGTTGACGCGCCCTCCGCTGCCATCTTCGCGCACGACTGTGTCAAAGGTCTCAATGTAGGGCTCGGGGACGTCGGAGGCGGACAAGAGGTTGCGGACGACATCGGCGCGCGACTGCTTCTTCCTCGGAGTGGGCATGTCCCAGGGTGAGCTCTCGGCTCCGGCGAGATCGTCGTCGGTGAAGAGCGAATTGGAGCCGGACTTTGACATGGAGCCTTCGTCGAACAGCGATCGCGAGGGCGCAGCAGAGGTGTTTGAGGGCGAATCCGCCGGTGGTGATGATCCGAAGAGGGACATTGTAGGCGATTATGTATGTACTGGACGGCCAATTGCGATTAGGAGGGGTGCGAGAGAAGGGTGGTAACGAATTCCAAGGTTATCGAGGTAGTACTGGCGTTTGGCTGGTGGTATCTGTACTCTAGAGGCCGATTGACGTCCCTTGGATGGATTGGAAGAGCTACTGGTCGGAGGAGTGCGCTATCCAACGCAGGACGCAGAGCAGAGAGGCCTCGTAATTGATGCGTAACGGGGGACTTTGTAGAATACGGGCGGTTGCAGTGTGACGAGATAAGGTACGAGAGCAGAGAGGTCGACGGGCGAGTCGTGGTGACCAAAGGTCCGGACGGAGTAAGCTTGCCGCGTAGGTACTGGCGCCAACGTCAAGTCAAGGTATCGCAGTAACAGAGAGCCGAGAGAGCTCGAGGTCGGTTCCAGCAGAGGTGTGGGAGAGCTGAGCTGCGTCCAGTCGAGTCGAGTATCCGTACCTTGCAAACATCAACAGCGCAAGGAGCCTAAGAAGAAGACGATGATGAAAGGAAGACCAGGGGGTCCAGTGGGTGGATGATGCGACAGGCCGCGACAATGACAAGGTATGGAACCTAGGAGAGATACCTAAGTATGTATGTACACGCAGCACCGAGATGGTTGACGATGATGCGTACGTACACGTACACAACAAACTGTACAGAAACAGAGAGCGATCTCACGATTGGAAGTTGGAAAAGGAAAAAGATTAATCAAGACAAAAAGCTTGAACCTTTTTTTTTTTTACTCCCAAAGTCACAACCCAACCTGGAGGCAGAGCTGGGGCCAAGGATTGAAAGCTTGAGACAAGTCGAGACGGGCGTGGGCTGCGAGGGAAGGGACCTGGTCAGGTACTTCCTTCCTCTGGAACTTGGACGAGGATACGCTGTGTCTGGCGACACTGACAGTGCTGAGTGAGGTGAGCCCAAATTCCAATTGTCCGTCTGTGCCTCACTCAGTGCCTGAACCAGGAACGGGGCTGGGACAACCAGATACGGAGTAGTGGACTGAACCAGGAGACCACGCTGTTGCGGAGCAAACAGTCCCTGTCGCAGGTCGACGTGCTCCGTACCTTAAGGTACCTTCTCCGTAGAGGGGCACTGGGCTGCTGCCAGGGAAGCTTCAGGTGCCTAACGCAAGTCATGCCTTTCAAGTGGGCCTTAGGTAAGCATGCAAGGTGCTTCGTACCTGATATCCACCAGCCACACCTTGATGAGCTTCAGCCACTCTTATCGAGTGTGGCTTGGTCGGCTCTTCTTCGCGTGAACCTGCCGAACCGCGACCGGGCCACCTGCAGCAGCTTCCCGGGAGAGTGAGGCTCCATTGGAAATTTTGGAGGACCGGACCTGGAATCTCGGCCGTGTCGCTGTTCATCGTCACCCAACGCCCACGACCGCCACCACATCCACCCTCACAATGCCGCCACGGATAGTATCGCCGCTGCATGCTGCGACATGCTGTAGCCGCGCCCTCCGCCCCTCCACGAACCCAACGAGCCTCGTCTCCCTCTTCGCTGGCCTGTCTATCGGCACCCGCAATGCTTCCATCCTCGCCAGCCTGAGCGACAACAAGGGAGCTTACAACAAGCGCATCAGACTCGGTCGTGGTCCTTCTGCCGGCAAGGGCAAGACGTCCGGAAGAGGTCACAAGGGTCAGGGACAGCATGGCCACGTCAAGCCGTGGTTCCAAGGTGGTCAGACACCGTTGATCGTGCAAAGGGGAACGAAGGGTTTCGACAACAAGTAGGTGCATTCATGAACATCATTCGCCAACGGCTTGTCCAGAGCCTTGTCCACACAATCGATCTTCAGTCACTGACTTTCAAACGCAGGCGCGCTCCCGTCATGTCCAAATTGAACCTCGACAAGCTCCAACAATGGATCGACGCCGGCCGCCTGGATCCTACGAAGCAAATCACCGTCAAGGAAATCATCGAGTCGGGCCTCATCGGCAGCGTCAAGGACGGCATCAAGCTCCTCGGCCGCGGCAAGACCGACCTCCGCCAGCCCATCGACATCATGGTCTCGCGCGCCTCCGCCTCCGCCATTGACGCCGTCGAGGGCAACGGCGGCAAGATCCTCACCAGGTTCTACACCAAGCAGTCCATCAAGCGCCTCCTCCGAGGCGAGTCCCAGAACACGGATAAGCCCCTGCCCGTCGGCAAGGAGTACGTCGAGAGCATCCTCTCCGAGGCCCGCAAGAAGACGTTCCTCTACAGATTGCCCGACCCCACGAGCCGTGAGGATATTGAGTACTACCGCGACCCCGCCCACCGCGGTTACTTGAGCCACTTGCTCAAGGAGGGCGAGTCACCGTCTTTGTACTTCAAGGTGCCGCTTGCGAGAAAGCGCATCGAGCACGCCGACAAGGAGTCGCGCAAGGAGACTAAGAAGGTTACCCGCGACAACACCCTCTGGTAGACACGGGAGAGCGGTGGTTGGTGTGGAGGAAGAGCCCAAAAAACAGGATGAGAAAATGTACCATTACTTCCCGGCGATTTGTATGTACAGACATTGTATCAATACTACTACTACCCCCCAAGCTCAAACAGCTGGGCCTTATTTCCGCACTCTCTATTCTCCGTCCGATGTTGAGCGGAAACGAACGGCCTAGGCTCTGATTTGTGAAAATAGGCTTACTAGAGGCACAGGGCCAAGAAAGGGAAGCAGAGTTCGGCCCAACTCTTGCATTGCTGACATGCTGATGATATCTTGCCTACGCTGCGGATAGATCCTGCTCGTCTGGCCGCTCATCGGGGAATGAGTTGGCTCCGAGATGGCATGGTAGAGCGTATCCGTATTAACGGGTTTTGGTGGCCGGCCGCCCTCGGATGCCCAAGTCCCACGCGGGGAGCATGAGAACTGGCGTTTGGTGTTGTTGAACCATCCCTGTTGGCTAGAGTCAATTCGACAACCTCTTGGACTGGATGACGTCTGGTCAGACCATTCACATGCGTGTTTCGTTTCTTTCTAGCGTACAAGTAGCTGAGCGTGGAACGGGACAAGGTGGGTAATAGAGGCAGCTTGAGCTCTTTTCATTCACATTCGTGCTTTCTGCTAGCTAGCTAGTAACTGATCAGTACCACCTTTTAATCACCTTACTATGGACTCTCTCGGCTTCCTTCAAATAGTCGGGCTCATCGCCCTCGTCAGCGCGGCATACAACCTCGCATGGCCCTTCTTCCCCTTCCTCCGCAAATCCAAACTCGACCGCTACCTCATCCCCGTCCACGGCAAACCAGCCTGGGCCCTTGTCACCGGCGCGAGCGACGGCATAGGCAAAGGTCTTGCCAACGAGCTGGCCCGGCGGGGCTTCAACGTCGTCCTCCACGGCCGCAACGACGTCAAGCTGGAAGAGGTGCGGCACAACCTCGCGCTCGCGAATCCGGACAGGGAGTTTCGCATCATGGTTGGCGATGCCGGGGTTCTCGGAGCCGGGCAGCAGCCGTGGGATGTTATGCTTGCGCCGCTGGAGAATTTGAACCTGCGCGTGCTTGTCAACAATGTCGGCGGCGGACCGGCGGAGCCGATCATGAGGAGGCTAGATGAGTCGTCGATGGAGGAGATTGCGGCCAACGTGCACATGAATGCTCTGTTTCCAACGCTGCTCAACGCTATACTGATTCCGCGGTTCACTGCGTCGTCAGAACCCGCGCTGATTATCAATGTCGGGTCACTATCGGATAACGGGTTACCGCTGCTGTCTTTTTATAGCGGGAGCAAGGCGTATCTCGGCGCCATGTCGACGTCCATGGCAAGGGAGCTGTCGATGGACGGATTCGATGTCGAGGTCATGGGCGTGCGGATTGGGGCGGTGGCGACGAAGCCGGAGCTGATGACGCCGCGGGTATTTTGGCCTTCGGTTGAAGTTATTGCAAATGCCATCTTGGACAGGGTCGGGTGCGGGAGAGCGGTGCTGATTCCGTACTGGGGCCACGCGGTACAGATGGCGTTTTTGGACCTGGTGCCTGCGACCTTGCAGGACCCGTTGTATAAGAGGATTATGGTGAAGATGAGGTCTACGGAGAAGAAGATGTTCAGCAAGGCGAAGTGAGGGCCCTCAATGACCAGGAACGAACCTCAGATGGAGAATGAGATTGGTGTTAGGTAGTCATTTATGAAGTACGGGTCCTTGGGACGGCATTTCCCAGCAGTGTACTATCAACTTTCTCCAGGCAGTCTCGAGTATCAGACTGGTAAGGAAAGGGGTATTCATCGGTTCATCTTTCTCATGCGAGAGGTGAGATGTTGAGACATTATGAAGTTCCATATGCTAATTTGGGGAAGGGTGTTCTGAATCAGAGAAAGGAATCGTTGTCGAATCTGTTGATCGAGATATAAATAAGGCTCAACAGTCCATATAGGCTTAGAGTTTACTATTTCATACGTCAGTCAGAGTATGGGAGATTTGTGTTGTCTCAGCCATTTCAGCATTTGATAACTCGATAAGGGCGTGAAGAATGTAGGAGGATGATATAAGGTAATTATATGGCAAAAATGAGACAGGGCGTACCACCGGTAGGTAGTTCTTCACCTCATGTCAATATTCAGTGGCATCAAAATAAGCAATCGGCAAAGCCGTGGAGTGAGATGGATGTCGTGCACCAGTCATGCACAACAGGTGAGTAACCCACAGGACGATTAGAGTTGAAGTCATGGTTATCTGGTGATCCACACCGATAGATGGCCTTCATCAATCTCATCAATGATCAACGGAGCTAGCCAAGCTGTATCTGTATTGTTTCCGGCTTGCGCTTACTGTGTAGGTTTTTGAATACAACCTCATGAGTAAGGTAGTGCGGCTGGTGCCACTCGTGGGCAGTCGATAACGACAAGAGGCGCTAGAAGTACAGACTGGCTGCCATTGGGTGCGAAATGCCACCATCGGACCAGGATCGGGTTGAGGACTTGTCCTTGGGGACCACACGCTTGTCCTCCCGTGACAGGATGGAAGTTGGAAGTTGGTATGTGCGATTTGTCTGCTTGGCGATTGGGCAGACGGGAGGTGGGAAGTGTGGCGCAGGCGACAGGAGCTGACAAGCTCCAGGGCAGCAGCTGCCAGATTGCCAGATTACAGGAAATAGCATCCAATGCAACATGTCAAGGAAAGGTCTGAGCATCTGGGCCAAACGCCGCTGACAGGATGCAGGATTATTACCTAAGCCCTTGGGACACCGGAATTGCAAGTTCATAAGGTATTCGTATTTTTGCACTTTGTTAACGTGGACAGGACGGGCAGATAGATGCTGATCATGGAAGGAAGCAGAGAGTGATTAGTGGATGAAAACGGAAAGAGTCCAGATTGCACGATGGAATAACGCTGGTACGTACCCCAGAGTACCGATAGATATCCAGACGAAAAGGAGGGGGTCCACTTTCTCCTTTCCGCGGTTCTTGGCGGGACGATCTATCCAATGACGCGAGGTTCCCTGAGCTGCTCGCATCCACCCTGAGCCCCCCTCTACCCCACTCTGCCCTCCCTTTCCGTGCTCTGGTTGGCTGTGTCGAGTTGCAGTCGTTGCAGTTCTCATCCAGATTCAGTCCAGTCTGGTCTGGTCTCTGGCATCCCCGTCAACTTTCCAAGTCCTAGACCACGGCCAGCCCAGCATACTGCGTAAGGTGAGCAGCCATGGGAGTGAACTGTGAAGAAAGATGGCATTGTTGTGATTAGGGGACCGCGACTCTGATTGAGGCTATGAGGAACCCGCTAAGGTGCATGACAGGAGACGGCGTCCCTATCTCGCTACTGGATTGCGTGGTCGTGGTGGCAGGTGCCGTGAGCATGGTGCCTGCCGTCACATTGAGGTGTAAAATGGAAGATGGAACTTGGAACTTGGAACTTGGAAGGCGCCTACGGTGTCCCCTTCCGTCCCCCGGCTCCCCTATCGCCATGAAAAAATGCCAACCTCCTTAGGTAGGTATCCCGTCCGTGACTCTCCCACCTCTCCTCATCCGTAGCCATCCACGGGTGACATCTGTCAGCTTTTCCCCCCCTTCCCACCACCCCGAAAAAAAAAGTTGGTTCCTTAAGGTACTTGTTCCCGACGGAATTCCAACTCCCTTTCTTCTCCCACTCACGAACCCACCCCCTTCATCCCGCCGAACGACCTTTCCCTTTCTCCAACTTAACACCCTCCCTCCCCTCCGACCTGACGAGCGAAGACGACGGCGACAACCCACGATAGCGTTCGCAAGCGCCCGCCCGCGCCTCTTTTTTTTTTTTCGCGAACGCCACTGACCTATGTCACCTGCCGAGACGAGACCCTTTGCTCGACGCAATTGATCACATCCCAAACCGGCTCAACCCGTCAGGCCCTTTGTGTGTGTGACCCTGGGGAGAGAAGAACCAACCTTCTTCTGCTTCTTTTGAACCTTTGGGCTCAATCTCACAAGCACAATCTACCACATACCACGAGGGTAGTAGTCTCACCGTCAACTCCGCCCATTGACTGCAACAGCGAGGCCTAGCAAAGCAACCGCGCTCTCCGCTTCCGCTTCCGCTACCGCATCCACATCACACCCTCTCCATCAGCGAGTGCCGTGTCTTTCCTCCGCCTTCGACGCGAAGCCTGAAAACTGTTCAGTCTCAGCTTCTCACCCCCCGTCTTCGGTCAGCACTCCACTACCACCACAAACCCGACGCCTTGCTCGAGGGAAATCTCGTCCCTGCCGCTCGTTCACGTACCGCACCCCTTGGCAATTCGCATCGCCCACGCAAACCACGTGTCAATCAGCCTTTTTCGTTTTCCGGCCTGCGTATGCTGCTTCGATAGCACACGGCTTTGCATTTGTTCGCGGTTCGCGTGTTCATCCAAGGAAGAAAAAAAGGGAATCAGGTCCATTAATCGACGCATCGCACCGCAATCGCCTTCCACACACCCCTTATCCAACCAGCCCTACTAATCTTTGACGACACATCCTTCAACGCCACCCTTGGAGCCATCCCATCTCTCATCCGACATCTCTCTACCACAACACCGCCAAACACAACCTCCCTCCTTCACACAACTGCCGGCCACGGTGCGCCGCAGCCGTAGCCATGGATCTTTTTAGACGAGCCGCAAAGGCGACCTCGACGTCGCCGCAACTGCCCACCGCCGACGAGAAGCCTGCCACAAAGGCCGCTCGCCAGAACAGATTGACCTCGCGACTTGCCTTCTTCAGAAGACCGCTGCGACTTCGCGGTAACTCGAGCATCTCGGTGCCCCTCGGCGTCGTCATCCTCTTCCCCTTGATCGTTGTTATCCTCATCCTCGTGCTCTTCGTTAGACACCCGAGCTCGCCTGGAAGGATATTGATGCCCGCAGGCGCCCCCCCTGCTATCAGGTATGCACCTGATCTCATTCTCAATTGATCAAGCCTAACGATATTGTGCACAGAAAAATCAGCGAAGAGCACGACAAGGTCTTCGTCACTGGATGCCTCGAACCCGATACGAGCAGACCCAAGGCTAACGGTGCATTCGTCGTTCTGGCCCGCAACCAGGAGTTGGAAGGCGTCATTCAATCCATCAAGTCCATTGAGCGTCACTTCAACCGCTGGTACCACTACCCCTACGTCTTCCTGAACGATGGCGACTTCAATGAGACCTTCAAGGAGGTTGTCACCAACTACACCTCCGCTCCCGTTGAGTTTGGCAAGGTCGGTCCTGAGATGTGGGGTTACCCTGACTGGATCGATCACAAGGTCGCCAAGGAAGGCATCGCGAAGCAGGGTGACGCCGCTGTCATGTACGGTGGCTTGGAGAGCTACCACGCCATGTGCCGATTCTACTCTGGGTACGGTTCAGAGACACAAACGTTCTCTTATCTCTATGCTAACGCCGGCACAGTTTCTTCTACAAGCACGAGCTCCTCGCCAAGTACAACTGGTACTGGCGTCTCGAGCCCGAGATCAAGTACTTCTGCGACATTACCTAGTATGTTTGGTTACTTTAATCGATCAACAACTCAGTCGCTAACCATCACACAGTGATCCTTTCTGGGCCATGATCGATGCCAACAAGACCTACGGCTTCACCATCGCTGTCAAGGAACTCCGCGAGACTGTCCCCAACATCTTCAGATACGCTTCCGCCTACAAGCGCCTGAAAGGCCTCAAGTCCAAGGGCTTGTGGGAGATGTTCGTCGATCCCGTCGAGAAGAAGGAAGAGCCGGTCACCGACCAGTCTCCCCTGCCCGAAGAAGTTCTCCGTGCCGACCCCAACCGCAACAACCTGCCCGATATCGATCCCGAGGCTATGGAAGGCGAGTCGTACAACATGTGTCATTTCTGGTCCAATTTCGAAATTGCTAGCCTTGACTGGTTCCGCGGCAAGGAGTACGAAGAGTTCTTCGAGATGATGGACCGCAGTGGAGGCTTCTGGATGGAACGCGTAAGTCCGCAAGATGCAGAACTATGAGAAACTAAGCTAACACTGGACAGTGGGGTGATGCCCCCATCCACTCCTTGGCAGCCGGCGCCCTCCTCTCCCCTCGCGACATCCACTACTTCCGTGACTTTGGATACCGACACACCACTATCCAGCACTGCCCCGCCAATGCGCCGGCCCGACAGCTGCCTAGACAGCCCTACCTCGAGACGACAACTCTTGACGAAAAGAAGCGTATCGAGGAAGACAAGTACTGGGAAAACTGGGACGCTGAGAAGGAGAACGGTGTCGGATGCAGATGCCGATGCGACACAGACATTGTCGACGTCGAGGGCAAGGAGGGATCGTGCCTTGCTGAATGGGTCGATGTTGCCGGTGGATGGGCCAGCCCGTAAATGCAACGACAATGCATCGCATACGTATACGATGTCACGAGCCATAGCCAGCATACGAGCGCTGGCACCAGTCACGGAGGAAACGACATAAAAAGGGATTGTATATTGACGAAGCGGAGACGTCAGACTCTTTGTCTTCACAGAAGGGTGTCTCATTAATGTTGGCACGCATGGGTGTAATGGCATTGCCATTACAGGTCTTTGCTCGAGTTCTTTGGGAGTTAAGGGTTTCAAAGCTTTCGGCCACTGTCCATAATCGTTTTCTCTTTTTTTTTTTTTCCTTTTCATCAAACACCACAAGGAATCGCGACGCATGAAATAGAGAGGTGGAAAGCTACAGAAACGGTTGGCTCAGGTTATTTCCAGAGCTGCGCAAGTCTTTTTTCAAGTTGTCGAAAGTAGAGGAGAGCAGGAGAAGTGGCAACCTCGATAGTGAGCGAGAAGGGGAGACATAGTGCAGGAAGAACAAGGGTGCTGGATAAGCCCCTTTCACCGCGCGCGCGCAAGGATACCAAGCTGTATAAGACGCATAAACAACGAAATATCGACGTCTGTTCTCGGGAGAGCTTTCAAAGTTAGAAGCGCATGCTGGAAAGCCCCAGCCTTTCCTGTGCCAATGGTATACATGTGATTTACCAAACATGAGTGGCCCCATGCTGTGATGCCCACCTTGTGACAGAGAAGTTTGTAGACACTAGAGATTCCAGGTAGGTTGGTTCAAGGTCGTAGTTGAAACTTGCTACTGGCGACTTATTGAAAGAAGAATGATATGAAGCCAGGTTCAGGAGATTCTTGCTAGTCTAGCATAACCAGGTACAAAACAAACATTATCAGTGCCCTCAATGAGAAAGCCGGGTTGCTAGCGGCGGTATCCTAGGACTTCTACGTCCGGGTAAGGACTGTCCACTGACCGAACACTGAAGAAGTGGTTCCCAAATTATACTGAATTACAAGTCTATATCAAGACATGTCTACACGTATCTACCACAACGGATCCGCCGCGTCCGTGACGGCTCCATGACTGGCATCACCCACCAACCTCGCATACTTGCCCAAAGCACCTCTCCTCACATGCGGCAAGGGAGCCTTCCACTCCTTCCTCCGCCTCTCCATCTCCGCCTCGTCAACATCAACAGCGTCGATGCGATTCGTCTCACCGTTGATGGTAACCGTATCTCCATTCTTCACAAGCGCAAGCGGCCCGCCGACCGCCGCCTCGGGGCAGACGTGGCCGATGATGAAGCCGTGGGACGCACCGCTGTACCTTCCATCCGTCACGAGCGCCACGTTATCCAGCCCGGCACCCATGATCGCCGCGCTGGCGCGGAGCTGCTCCGGCATGCCTGGTCCGCCTTTGGGACCCTCGTACCGGACAATGAGAACGAGGTTGCCGTCCTCTCGGCGGATGGAGCCCGCCGACAGCGCAACGTCGAGCTCGTGCTCCTTGTCGAAGACGCGGGCCTTGCCCGTGAAGGTGAGGCCTTCCTTGCCGGTGATTTTGGCGACAGCGCCTTCGGGAGCGAGGTTTCCGCGGAGGATGCGGATGTGGCCCGTCGCTTTGATCGGATTCGAGAGCGGACGAATGATCTTCTGGTTCGGGTCGAGGGAGGGCCAGTCTGCGACGTTTTCGGCGAGGGTGCGGCCCGTCACCGTCATGATGGAGCCATCGATGAGGTTGGCTGCGACGAGCATCTTTAGAACGGAGGGCGTGCCGCCTACTTTGTAGAGATCCTCCATGTAGTACTTTCCTGACGGGGCAAGGTCGGCCAGGAAGGGAATACGGTTGCTGGTGCGGTCGATGTCGTCGATCGTCAGGGGCACATCGGCCGTGTTGGCCATGGCGAGGAAGTGGAGGACACCGTTGGTAGAACCGCCGAGGATCATGGTGAGCACTAGAGCGTTCTCAAAGGCGGCTCGGGTCATGAGCTTGCGAGGGCGGAGGTCCTTCTCCATGGTGATCTTGATAGTGGTAGCGGCGCGCTCGCACTCGCGGGCCTTTTCCGGGGACAGAGCCGGGTATGATGAAGATCCAGGGAGAGACAGACCCATTGCCTCAATCGCAGTCGCCATGGTGTTTGCCGTGTACATACCTCCGCAAGCACCGGCGCCGGGGCAAGCGTGCTGCTCAATATCGTCGAGGACGTCGGACGGGGTGCGGCCTTCCGTGCCAGGGTTGGTCTTTGCGTGGAGGCGGTCGTATGTGAAAGCACCGCGGGCCTCGTAGCAAGTGCTGATGTTGATGGGCTTCTCCAGAAGGTCCGAGTGACCCTTCATGATGGTACCGCCGTAAATCATGATAAAGGGGCGGTTGTGACGCGCGGCAGCCATGATCGTACCCGGCATGTTCTTATCGCAACCCGGAATAGAGATGTTGGCGTCGTGGTGCTGTGCGCAAGTCACCGATTCGATGCTATCGGCAATGATTTCGCGAGTCTGGAGGGAGAAGCGCATGCCTGAAAGCGTCAAGTCAGTGCTTGTCGTATGCAAACTGCAGTCAAGGATAGGATAACTTACCTTCTCCTCCCATGGTGATGGCGTCTGACACGCCGACGGTGTTGAACTGCCAGCCGAGCATGCCCTGCTTCTCAACAGCCTTTTTCACAATCTTGCCGAAATCGAGCACTGTTACCTTGTCAGCGTTCATAGCCATCTCTATGAGTCGTTCTCTGAGCTAGAGATCGATCTTCTTACGATGCGTGCTGTTGTACCATATTAGTCGAAGCCACTCCCAACAAACGCTTTAAATGTAAAGGAGGAGACATACTTGCAAGGATTGCCCTCCCACCACACTGTTGCAATACCAACATGCGGCGCCTTCTTCATCATCTCCCTGTTCGGCACGCCAGCGCCGTACAGCATGGCCTACAACATCGTGAGCTTCCATGTTCTGAATAGTTTCGTCAACCCCGCGGTGACACCCCGCATCTCCGGCCACAACCCCGCATTCCCCAACTTTGCTGTGACACAAGTGACGGCGGTGCTGAATTCGCCGAATGTTTTGCGTACCTGTGCGCCGGGAAAGTCATGTTCCCTCGTGATTGTGTGCGACCAACGGTTGAGTTGTCCTTCAATGGGGTGCTCCTTGAACTGGATGTAATCGTGGCTGTCCTTGTAGCTGGTCTCTTCAGCGTCGCCTGGGACGCGGCCTGCTTGGTCTGCGCTCATTGTGAAGGCTTTTGGGTAGCGTAAATAGGTGTCCGGTTCGGTGGAAGAAGATAACTGCGTCAATTCGCGTTGGCCCGTTTGAGTTCGAGGGTCGGGAGAGCCAAGGTTTTCCAATGTACCGAGTTGGTGACAGAGCAAGAAGAGAAGTGTCAACAAAATATCATGAAAAGGAGAAAATAGTTCAACGAGCAGCAGTAGACGCGGGGAAGGAAAAAGGGCGACTGGGGGGCGGCAACATCTTTTTGAACTTTGTTTCACCCACCACACAACTTGTGTTCTGTGTACATACTACTAGTAGGTAGCTCAAGCGCGAGAGCAAAGCTACTGGCAGCGACAACGGCAGCCAAGGTTCACAATGCGGGCAGAGTGGGAAGGGCGCGGGGAAAGCCAACAGAGCTCGTTGCTTTCTTCCTGTTCCTCAATAGGCTACCGGCAGGGACGTCGTGAAGCACTCCACTAGAAACCTCGGGGACGGATCCGCTCGGGACACCATTGAATCCATTGCTGCTTAATGCGAGCGATCTTATTGGGAGGGCTGCCGACGGAGACGAAGCGGCTCGCAGCTTTCGGTCGGGTGATCCCAGCCGCGCCGGAGGGGAATCGGGGCATAGTCCGCGGTAGGAGTGGAGCAACACTCAATTGACTTTGCGGGTGAATAAGACGGGATGGGACCTGTTGAAGAGGGGTAAATGCGATGGAATTGACCCATTGACGAATGACGGGATTGTCGGAAAACGAATTGCGATGGAGTTGAACGATGCCGGACCAGCTTTCCAGGAGCCAACTGAGAAGTGAGAAGGGGAGACGCCAATAAGTTCCAGTTCCAAGAAGAAGCATCGTCACCAACGGCATTCTCTCCGATGAAAGGCATGTCCCCCACGCCTCACAACTGGCTATTGCTGCAGCTGAGTGAAGGTGCGTACAAAACGTCAAAGTATGATAAGTGAGAGGTCGGCCAGTTGGGCGTTTGGATGGCGCCAGTCCGTGGGACTCGCAAGACCTTCTGGCTGCTCCAGGATTTGTCCAAGCTTTCTCGCGAATCTCATCACAGTCCTGTGTCGTTAGCTCCATTAGCGTTAATGGGATGCCCAATGCATTTATCTTGACTGGTTCTTGGACTTGGTCTGTAGGTGGTGGTGTCCGAGTGAGGCATGGTGCCACCTTTTGATGGCGGCGTACAGGCTGCATGTTCTCACTCGTGGTATGGGAAATCGGGCTGTCCCCCACCTAACGTACTTTCCAATCAAAGTAGTCGTATTTGTCGTACAAGACGGGATTCAATGGGTGGAGTCTCAATGCCGGTGCCGGTGCCGGCGCCGGCGAGATGAGCTCAAGCCGATCCGCAGCGTGGACGGACAGTACAGTCAGAATCGGATCTGTCCATATGTCCATAGCATACAGAACAGGCTTGAGAATTGTCGAACTATCCCCACGCTGGTCACCCGTGTGACATGCTGCTCAAAGGAGATGTTGCTATAATAATAGTCCTGTCTTGGCTCAAGACGTCGAACGATCTTCAGGGCGAGAGATCTGCTGAGACTTGGACTAGGCCGACTCCCGGAGGCGGGGCTCAGCCGGCTCGCGGTTCGGAGATCGAGGCATTCGGGACATCTTAGCACGAGGACATTTGAAGATGATCGTGGTTGACGGAGTCTCCGCTAGTGGGGGTCCTCCGGCAAACCCTCCCCGCATCCCAGGCTTGAGCGGTCGATTGTTTGTCTGTCTGGGCGTGGAGAGCGCTGCAACGTCTTGAATCTTTTCCCCCGCCCGTTGCTACACTTGCTGTATGTAGTGTGCATGTAAATCGTAAGTGTGCGTGTATGAACGAGTGTGTGTGCTCATATGCATGCAATACCGACCATTACACCACCACCAGCCAGCCACCAGCCGCGAGTCTCGAAATCAATCGAGAGGGACGTGGTCGTCTGCTCTAGTAGGGTTTCGATTAGAGAAACAGCAATCGTGCCAAGGCCCTGTCGTGTTGCGAAAGTTCGGACACTGGACGGTGAGAGGGGGGCATCTCCCTGGCGCCTCTCACCAGTGGGATGGGATGACACTCTGTTTGACTCTGCGTTTGGATCGGCGAGGGTGAGGGAACGCTGGCGATGCACTTATGAAGTCATGCTTTTACTCTCGCTCGTTTCAATGCGTGCCCCAGTGTTGGAAGGCAGAGAGAACAGCAATGGAAGGGCGTTCGTCGAGACTCAAGAGGAGGGGCCGACCTTTCTCTCTTTTTCGTCCGAGCTATCCGCTCACCTCTGCTTGTTTCGAAATCCAGACGGATGGCGCAGCTCATTACGAAGCCTTCTCCTTCTTCACCCCCTCTCCCCTCATCCGCACCGTCCTTCTTCGTCCGTCCGGTCTCTCTCTCTTGAGCCAAGCCATGCCATGCTCTGCGTTGCTCGCTTCTGCTGGGGGTGTGAGAAACATGTCCAGGGACCATGCTTGGCTGGCGTCTGTTCCAACAAGGCCAAAACCATTTATGCTTCAAGAGTTGGGAGGAAAGAAGGTTTCGGAGGGTGTCAAAAAAGCAGAGCTTTGCTGATCAAGGCGGACCGACGAAACCTTGGGATCTTTGGACGTTTGGGCTGAGTGGTGATAAGGTAACAAGGTAGGTGGGTGGTCGAAGCGAAGTAGTCACGTATTGGTGTACCAAAGACAAGGAGGAGATGGAGGAGGATGAGGGTTGGGAGGATCGGGAGGGTGTGAAGGGAAACTCTGACCGCGCCAATACGTACCTCAATCTCAACCTCAACTTCAACTTCAGAAAAGAATGTGCGGAAGGCAAGGCCAGCCATGTGTACGTACCCGTGACAATTCACGGCCCTGTTGCTATTTCCAACTCTTACGCAATGTGAGAAAGGTAAGTAATTTTCGTCCAAGGTACGGATAGAGAGTGCCGTAAATTATCTACCTTACTGTCAACAACACCTACGGGGACGGGACACTTCACCTTGCCGTGAGGGAACAATTGCCGATGGTAGCTCCTCTTCTGCATCTTGCATCGCTCTTACATGACGCTAGCGACGGTTTGATCACGTATGTATGGGCGTTATCTTCGAAGCGCTGGTCTGGAATCGGTAATTGGAAACTGCAGCTTGGATCGTCAAAGCACTTGTCAGACAAACGTCAACAATCTTCCATCACTCGACGACTTGTTACCCTAATCTGGACAAGGATTGAGAGAGACATCGTATCAGTATTGAAGTGATTCCCACAATGTCCAAACACATCACGCTTGGACAGATGCATCCGCGGTCCTCTCATCGTATTGCTTCTTTCTCTCCCTTGCAGCTGTCATGACACCACTACTCAGAACCAAAGGACGAGGTCACTAAGAATCACTGCAGGAAAAACAAGATTTCTCAAAACTCTGATTTCTCGATTCGCCGTTTTGAAGAAGAAAAAAAAAGCAAAATAAAGCCAACGCAATCATCGTCTGCATGAATCCCGCAGGACCCCAAGGGCCGCTCTAGTGTACAAAAAACTGCCGTAACAAGTTGTTTCGGAATAACCCCACGGTTGGGATGTGTTTGTGGTTCGTAGTCATCGCTTCATTTCTGCAAAGGGTGGAAAAGATGCCTTCCCAAGAAGATGAAAGAAATGTTGTAAATGTCCTCCTCTGCACTGCCAGTCGTGCCCAACCACCCTATTTCAGGGATCTAGCATCCAATCCCCTTCGCATGCCTTGGTGATGGCGTCGTTTTTTCCCTCAAAAAGATAGAAGATGAAATGAAGAAATGGAAGAAAGGGCACCTTTCCCCTCCCGAGCAAAACCCCCGCCCCTGCCTGCGCCGGATTTCGCCCCAACAGTTCGCAGCCACCTTAGTCGTATTTGTTCGTGTACGATGAAGATGGGACAAACGGTTTGCCGAAAAGCCCTAACCAAAAAAGACAATGAAACCAAATTTCCCATAAGGGAGAAGCCAACTGAAGCGAAGAACAAAACTGCGGCTTGATGCTGTAGTCTTCTTGTTGCACGGCGGAAGACGCAAAAACTCAAGCAAGAATCAGACACTCCAAAGTTGTAAAGTAATACACTGGTAGAATCAAAGTGTTGTCTTGGTCGGTGCCGAGTTTCTTAGGCGCCGACTCTTGATTCCTCCATGCGTCTCACCAACTCACGCTCACGGGGAGAGCGAGGGTTGGCGTCAATGCCAAGAATGGCAGAGATGCGAGTCTTGTCTTGAGGTCTTTCGTAGCTATCGCGATCCAGATTGTCGGGGCTGGAAGTGGGTGTGATGGGTGTGCTGGCCTGCTGCTGGTTGCAGCATGCACCATTCTGCCATGCCTGCTCCAAAGCAACGGGGCTTGCGCCCGGGCCGTAGTCGTTAGCCACAGCGGCCCAGAAAGAGGCGCGGTGTGCAGTGTAGACGGATTGAAGGCGGTTCATGTCAACGTGTTGATGGCTGACGATGGACTGGGCAGAAGGAAGAGGGCACTCCAGACGCAGGGGTGGCGTAATGGGGAGGCTGCCGGAGATGGACTGGAAGGTGGCGGAGGGGAGAGCCGCGCTGCGAGGCTCAGGGAGAGGTGTGGGATACCCGCGGGTGGGGGAGGCGGTGGGAGGTGGCAGTGTCATGCAGACCGGCTTAGGGAGGATGGCGGGGAGCCTGGGAGAAGCCTCGTGGCCCATGATGCTGGGAAGTTGCATGGGGGCGGGCGAGTGAGGGGCGTAGCTGGTTGAGCTGCCTGGGGGGGAAACCGAACGAGGAGTCGACTCTCGGATCGAAGAAGGCATCGTCGGTTGCATGACAGGTGAGTGGGTGGTGGAAGAGCCAGAAGAGACCGAGGTGGCACGCTGCTTGCGTCGGTTGCTACCGTGGCTAAGCTGGTGGTAGTGAAGGCGACATGCCAGCTCAGTCTTCTTCAGGTGAGCGGCGATGTGCTTGTAAGGCATCTTCTGAAGACGAGTCTGGAGGAGATAGACTTCCTGTGGTACGGTTAGACATTGTGGTCTCACATGTGACTCTGGATCGCAGCAGTCCTAGACTATCCGAGTGAAACATACCTCATCCTCGCTCCATGCTCTGCCTCCTCCGGTTGAAGCCGCCTTGCGGTTCTTGGTAATTCCATATTCATGACGATCCATGGCGTCGGAAGTGGGAGTGTAGGTGGCCGTGTGAGGCGCCAATTGCATCGTGGGAGACATTTTTGCTCGTTAAATCGTTTCGGAACAGTCGATGTTGCGTCGTTGTACCTCTCAGAAGTAGGGTAAACTCTTGTGTCTCTCGGTGGAGAATCTTCACGCGTTATGATGTTCGCGGTGTCCTGGAAGCTGGGTTTGATAAGAAGAGGCAGAAACTTGCTGCCAACGAATCGAAGGTTTGAAAAAGTTGATGGTTGAAGAAAGGTGGTGTCCCAGCCGGAAGCTCGCAACAACGAAGTCGGCCTTTTGCAGATCCGTCAAGGAGAGAGGAAACGGATAGGCGAGTGGGGGAAGGTCCCAAAGAAGTGAAGTGAAGTTCGTTTGTTTGAATAAACCGGATAGGTCAAGATATATTGACAAAAAAGGTGGTGTTCAAGAAGCGTAGTCAAATGAGTGTGTGCAGCCAAGCCAGTTGGACAATGAAGGAAAGTAAAACCCTAGCTGCGGGAGAAGAAAAGAAGGACACGCAACTGCGCTTCAAGAAGACGAAGAAAAGGGATGTTGATGATAAACCCAAGTTAGGTAGAGAAGGTAAACAGAGAGACAAAATCTGCTCGAGATGGGGGGAGAGAGGGAGGATAAAGTAATATTGCAGCCTCAGCCAAAGTTGGACCTGGGCCCCAGTCTCTTCTCAGTTTCTATCTGGCAACTGGCAAGACGAGACAAGACGGGACCAGCTCTACCAGCATTAGACCGTATCTGTCCCCGTACCAGACAAGGCACCACTCACACACACGCCCAAAGAAGAAGAGCGGGTGGGCAGGCATAGCAAACATTGCCTCATCATGTTCGGGCGCTGGTACATGCAGGACAGGGGGTTCGCACACCGTCAAGTCTAGCCCTGTTGCAGATATTCAGCAGTGAAGCCAGCCAGACCCTGGAGAAGATGGGGTGGATGTGACAGAATTAGCAGAGCATAACGTTTGGTCTGATCCGCCTGGCCTGCTGCCATCCCCATTCACTGAAGGGGGAAAAGGAAAGAAAATGTGTGTGTATGTGCGAGAGAGACCCAGCAGACAAGAGAGACAGAGAGAGAAACCAAGACCAGGGCCGGCAACGCTTGTGCAAGCCACACCCTGTTTGACCACACCCCTGTACGTAACTTGTTCGAGGGCAGGGCCAGAAAGAGGAGACGGACGAGGAACAGGCATGGGTGCGAGATTATGGATCCGGTGAGAGACGAACGTGCGTCTCAACCGGCCGCCATGATGGATCGAGAAAGAGAGCAGCCAGACTCAAGTGGCGCCCGCCAATAGACAAGCCAAAGTAAAATGGATGATTGCCCGCAACGAGCTGTAGCCTCGGAGGCTCGGATGCAGGATGAGCATAGACCAAGCCTAGGGCCCCCCAGAGATGGAGCTTTCATTGAAGACTCGGGGAGCAAAACAGAACAAGAGAGATTGGGAAGAAGAGGAGAGAGAGGCTCTTGCAAACCTGGAACATGGTAAAGGAAAGCCACCAAATGCGTGCAGCGTAGCGTCTCCATTGCCGAAAAGAGCGGTGTCGTGCCTCCGATTTGTTTCTTCCCCTTCTTCGTCAAGGGGAGTGAGTGCCTGGGCTCCATGCAGATTCAGTATAGAGCCTCAACTTGGCTAGTTTGTTGCAAGCATCTTGATGACCCGCCAGCTGGTTTTGGTTTCGGCCACGGCACATGGTCGGTGGATCTTGTTCATGACTGATGAGGAGGAGGAACTTTAGAGAATTCGGTCCTCTTTCTCTCTACGGAGTATGGTATTACTGCTGAAGGTAAGGATGGATACTCGTGTTGCGCGCGTGGCAGAGCGCGGCATAGTATGGGGCTTGGGATGGCGTGGCATGGCATCGCCGAAGGCTGTTTTGAAAAGTAATGTAACTTGACTCAGAAAACAAACCATTGATCCCTCCCGAGACCTCGACAAAGTTGACACCGTCACGCTGGGTCGGGTGGCTCGCAACAAGGAAGAGGGTGTTACTATTTGCGGTCGACATCTGGTCTCAAGTCGCGATAAGCATACGTTTGCTCGCTGTCGATCTCGCGGAGGCTTTGGCGAGGATGAGGGAGGGGAACCATAGGAAGGGGAATGGCTGTAGCGTTTTGGGGCTCTGCGTAAGGTTGCAGTCTCGCACTTGCAGAGGGGATTCTTGGAACAACGATAGCGAGGTATTCGTGGGATCCGAACAGGTATCTGTAGGCTGGACAAGGCAGAGGGGGAGAAGCAGGGGCTCTGCGGGTACGCGAGGCATACATTCGCGGCATATGCCCAATTGAGAGGGAAACGGGGTATTGAGCAGGTTGTTTTTCCTCGTCTCGGTCTCGTATGGTATAGCGCGCGTGTACGAAGTATTGTACGTGCGGTGCGGTGCGGTGAGGTGAGGTGCGGACGGTGCGGTGTGCGGTACAGGACGCTTAACTGTGTATTGCGTATCCGTACGGTAGGTTACGATGTGTAGAAGGATGAGGAGAGGACGCGCAGGCTGCATTGCGGCATGGTCGTCGCAACCGCCGGCCGTCGTGGCATGGCCGGTGTACTCGGGATGGTACCTCGAGACTCAAGTGCCGTTTTGGTGAGGAGCAGGAACTGGTACACTAGTGACGGGCGGCGAGCGTTGGTGTTGATGCTGCCGCTGATGTTGTTCAGATTGTTGCAACTTGCGGGCAGTGGTGGTGGTGGTCGTCGTCGTCGTGACGGGATCGTGACCCTGTGTCTGAAGGTTGTGTGAGGATGTCTGTCTGACGTTTGACGGCGGGGTCAAGCGATGGACGGTACGTGTTACAGAGGCGCGCCTGTGACTGCCATTGGCCCGTTTTCGCGGCAGCCCCTGAGCCTTCCTTGCGAGTTGCGCGCACAGAAGGGCAAGGCACGCTAAGCGTCTACTAGTCTGTATTGGGTCAAGTCAGGAACAGAAACCACCATCACCCCGGCCAGCCTCGCAACCGTGACGGGTACGTAGCTACGTACTGGTAGCGTCGATACGTATCGGTTCCCGAGGCAAGTGAGCCCCACCTCACGACCCATCCGCAGTTTCCACCTCATTGCGAACCACCGGTGCGGCGGGGCCGAACACCCCTGTCTACTGTAACCGTCCTTTTGTTCACAGTGAGTGAATCTCTCCTCTGCCTACGTAGTGTGGTGTCTCCGTACGCAGTTATGGATACACCATTATCACAGTCAGTCAGTCAATTCTCGAGGCTTGAGGCTTGAGGCTCGAGCCTCCTTGACTTCGTCCCACGTCGTCGTCTCCCACTAGGCCCCGTTGCGGCTTGCCGTGTAAGAGCCTCCTCAATGGGAACAATTGCGCCAGAGCCGCTACTACCATAAGGTAGGGAGGGTATCGACGATTCGACAGGCCCAGATGCCAACCCGGCTGTTTGGTTTGATGTCAGGGCTCTCCCCTTCAAGGCTTCAACAGTAGCGCCGTCCTGTCTGGGACACCGAGTATCCTAACGGATATTTACTACCAGTTAAGAAACTTTGCGTAAGAGACATATTCTTGGCTTCGTCGCCCTGGACCATGACACGGCTGACGACTGTATTTGCACGAATAGACTCTTCCCGTGGTCCCATCTGATGATCAACAATTTTGGCACCCCTACCCCGCGCGACCTTGTCGAAGCGATGTGATGTGATGGCGTGTCCAGCCCAGGTTTCTGGTTTCTGGTGTCCGGTCTCCTTGTAAGGTGCGAAGTAGAAGCATAGGCGTTGGCATCTGCATCGAAACATGAGGCTGTTTCTTGTGCGTCCCTCTCTGACGCCGCCTCGGCATCTGCGCTCAGAGACTAACAATTCTCACGGCGTGGTGGCCCATGGATGGTGCACTGCGTACTTGGTGCAAAGTGCTCGCTCATCAGAAACCAACAGTAGAGTGCCTGTCCATCTATTCTCCATATGCGACATTGCTATGGCAGTCATTGGATCACCCGGCATAGCGGCATGTTTGTCTAAATTGACTGCCCTACACTACGATGCCATCCAGGACTGGGATGCAGTCACCGCATTGCAAGTTGAATTGCCCGCACCCATCCATCCGCAGCCAAACTTAGCACACCCCTCATTCGGGTGTCATTGAAAGTCTCCGTACCTTATATGAGGGAAACTTACGGATAAACACGGACAGATGCTATTCATAAGACTTGACATTGGATAATTATCCTTTCCAGTCACGCACTTCGTCATCGGCATCTCAACGTGGCCTCTCACACACACATACTTTTCTCTTTTGGTTGGTCCACGGACCACTCAGTCAGTCACTTTCTCTCCGGCAGTCACAAGTGACAAGTTGACAAAATAAATGAATTTGTTCTACCGCAACTCACCTGTAGGGCAGACACTGGCAGGTTTGTCGACATTCCCTTCCTTGAGATTCGAAAGTATCCTCCCCCGCCTTCCGTGGGTGCCGAGCCGCACCAAAACATTGAAACTCACACCACTTTCCTGCCAAGATGTGGAGAGAGTAATAAAAACGCTTCACCTGTTTTCGTAACGACAGCACAATTAAAGGGAGAGGGCAGATTTTGTTCGTACAGGAAAAAATCTCCAGAGAGCCAGGGGGTTAGTACAGAAGGGGGGTCTAGTTTCCAGAGGAGGGGGACTTTGCTCTTTTTTGCTCGTCAAGCCGTGATCATTTGGGAATCCCAGGCCGTTGTTGCCTCTTGGTGAATTTCCATGTCCTGGGCCCACGTCCCTTGAAACTCGCTAGTAAGCAGGCGCAATTTCACCCACGTCTCAGCCCTTTCCCTCTTGGTCGCCCTTTCCCCCTGACGGCATACTATGTACGATACGTACCGAAAAGGTGTGGCCCTCCAGCTGTACGTACCCTTCCGTCCGCTTTAATCGTGGGCTTGAGCCACTCACACAGCACACATGCCACCCACCCCGTGACTGAAACCAATCAAAGGTGTGGCTGTCGGCTTCACCTTACTGTACACGATACGTACCCTCAAACCTCTTTTTTCATCCTTCTTTCTTCCCACACCCGGGACTTCGTCACCCCTCCATTTTCCTCCTCCATTTTCCACCACTCACCTCTCTTCCCGACGACATCTCTCAAAAACTCAGACAGACGCACGCTGCGAACAGACAGCCGACCATCCACACCCTCCCCTTCCCTTCCTCTGACCGACGGGACGAACATGGATTGCAAGAAACAACAGAGGGGCCCTAATGCAGGAAACCTTATTTGTTTCTTAACAGATCTCTGCTGAAACTGAATCTGGCTTGCACCATGCCACCATGCCACCATGCCACCATCTCCAACGGGGCGTTTCCGCTTCCAGGCACTCCCCTCCAAACGGTCTCTACTACCTACTCCCGAGTCTCTACGGAGTGCCTTACAGAATATGGATACACTACCGTACCGTCTGGCGTTAACCCCGCTCATCACGCGCGCTCTTTCAGGTCCATGGCCCTTTAATCGTCGTCCATTGAGCTTCCCTCACCCCATTCTGCTACTGTCGCCCGCCAAAAGTTATAGCCGAGAGTCTGGGCGGCTGGGCCACACCACACAGAGTTCGACATGTCTGAGCCAAAACTCGGTCTCGGGCCCCCTCCAGCGTCTACCCTTATCAGGAATAGGATTCGTCTGACCTTTTCGCCCTACCAGCCTGTCAAACCAGACTACTGGCACGCTGCCTAACCTGACGGACGGGTCCACCGAGTCATATACCGTCCTCTACTAGCCACCACGATTCACAGATCGTAATTTACATCCTACAGGAGCAGAAACATTCTCGCCGCCGCAGCACTAACAGAAACAGGCTGTTCCTTGGGCAGCTTACTGAAATTGAGAAAGCCGAGCCACCATCGGCGCCATGGAGATCGAAACACAGCCCGCCGCCGCCGCGGGCTGCTCGTGGCCCCCAATTCTCCGTGGCAAAACCATGAGTTGCGGCCGTCCGCTCCGGGACTTTTCATTCTCCTTGCGCGTTGCGCACAATGAACATCGTCCGGCCGCCCGTTTGGCCCCCGTCCCGCAAGCTCTAGCAAAGCCACGATACTGAGCGGAGATAAACCATGATTGATTACCCTCTCGAGCGTCAACCCCGGCACCAATTAAGTTCCGCCATCCAGGCTCCAGCGTGTAACCTGGCGGCCCTACCAATCGATGTCCCTGATCGCCCAAAATCCCCCCCGGCATGTAAGAGCCTCCATCCAGCCAAGAAGGCTCAGAAACAAAGGGACTTGCCCCTCCATAAGACCAAGAAGTGGAAGCAACATATCACGGGGCGGATGCTCATCATCCGGTTCAACAACGGCCAGGAAACTTTTGGCCGGCATTGTGGGAAAAGAGCAGGAAGACTCAATATCGGGATACCTGGGGTATTGAAGGGATCGCCCGCATCCCGCGAGTCCAGAAGCGCCCGCACCCAGACCTAACCGGTGGGAAATGCAGACCAAGAAGGTCTCCGATTCTTCCAGGAGGAATCGCCAAACGTCACGCCCCCTGTCTGCCACTCTGCCATCTCATCTCCAATCTGGTGATGGCGGTGATGATCTTCGGGAAGGCCATCAACCGAAGGCAAATGTTGACGGGCGCAAGTGTGGTTGGTGGAGTTAAGATGTCATAGAGGAGGCACAAACGGCCGCATTAATCGAACCCGTGGTTGGTTCGGATTCGCGTCAAGATCCGCCTACCATGCCTGGTGCTGGGACCGCACCGGACTCGACTAGATGAACAGTAACGCCCGGTTCCCTGACAGAAGCTTGGCGATACTCTTTTCGTCTGATCTCTCGACCGATGGATTGGGGCGGCCCCACACTCAACGGTCCTGCAACAGTACACTACGAATACAAGTGATCCACGGAGGACGGAGGCTAAGAAGAGCGAGATTACAGGTCCCGGCTTTGACACTGTCCGCTGCATACACCGTTCAAGTCAAATCCCTAGTGTAATAGGCCAGTTCATCTGTCGGACAGCCGGATACTACAACTGCTTATCGACAAATAGATTCGGGAAAGCATACTAATCACCATTCGGAGGGTTACACAGATCCCGCAATTATTCAAGGAATTGTCCGACATGGTGCAGAAAAGATGCCTAGGAAATGGAACCTCGCCATACCCAGCTTGTTCCGCGTGTCTCGCATTACTCGGCCGAGTAAATACGTGGAGGTTGGCCGGCCCAGCCTTGTGGGCCAGTGCTCCTGCTTTCCACCAGGGCGTCCCATGCGACGTTCTCTCCCTTTTGCTTCAAACCAAGAGCCCCGAAATACATAGGGGGTGAGCCTCTGCCCTTTGAAGCAGGTGGAATTGCAACAGAGATTTCGAGCAGCGGCCCCAATTGTTCATGACGCCACGGATCATCGTTAGATCGTCTGGTCGTCGGCCGTCTCAGCAACTCGCATGAATCCTCATCGTCCAATGTCTTGGAAGCGGCACTTTGAGAGAAAACATCGACAGAATCGACAAACTTGCTCGCGACGGGCACTAGCCAGCGTTCCGATTCACGGCTTGGCCGAGCCCAGGGCCACCCTGCGCGAAGACGTTGGGGTGAACGTGTCTTCAGTCATATGTTGCTCAAGAGCCGCGAGTCTCAAACAATTGGTGCCGGAACCCTGTGACCAACATCGTTTCATAGCTGGGGTCTCTCAACCCGACCTGCCAAGGAGGCATAAAGTCTGTCCATGTTCGGAACGAACATGCACGTCCTGGCAAGGAATGGATGGCTTCACGGAGTCTGATTGCCCTACGCGCATGAAAGCGAGAGACCGGATGGCAGTAGACGTAGCCGGGTCAGGGCTCATGAGGCCGTTTTAGGTTACCTGTCGACAACATGAAGCTAAACGACAGCATCGAGCTTGGCATGAACTTGGGGCTCATCTTTTTTGGTGGTCATGGGGCTCATCCTCACGCCTGGTGCGATCTGGGGTCATTGCCAGGGTCGGGCGAGCCACCTTGTTTCGTCGCCTTTTTTTCGGTGTTTGAAACAATTCTTGTCTTGGGAGAATAGCAGCATCGCTTTTGTTTTGGCGGTCAAGCTGCCCAGGTACCGCTTACGTGGGTGCGCGGAATACGCGGCCAATTGCACAGAATGTGCCGGCGGTCAGCCTCATCAGCCTATCTATATCTCTCTTTCGTTATCGTGACGAGCACTCACGGGTTCATTCACGATGCGACTCTCGTGGAGCAGCAAGTGGAGAGTGGTGATAGCGATGGACCGCGGCATCTCGGTCACCCTTGTCTCCCCGTCCCGATCTGGCCACGGCCAAGTGGAACCCTAAGCGCCCGGAACCGATGACAACCGTGCACTTCTGAGGCAGCTCGGTCTCCAGGATCCCGGTACCCCGGCACCGACCCTCTCCCGATGTGACCTGGGAAAAGTCGGGCCTTCGGTCCGCTGCCGTGGAGTTACTGGCTCCCGTTCCCCGTCCCGGATGATTACGAAAGCTGGCCAGGCCGCAGGGTCCGCACCTCGGCATCATCGGAGGGCCACCGCCGCGCGGAAACTTCGGCGTGCTGAGCAAAACATTTCCGCGGAGTCGTCCGTTGCATCATCTCCAATTGAACACCATGGTATCTCGACCGTATGTTCTAGCGTAAAGCGTTTTCGATCTCAACTAGACCGAGTTCTTCATAGAACAAAACATCAAAACTCGAATGGACGCCCAGGTGTCTTTTCAGACAGAGCCTCGAGCGCAAGCTGACTCTCCAATTCTGACGTGAAGGCTGAGACAACGGGCCAGCATCGCGCACTGTTGGACCACGAACACGTCTGTGAGCGGTCCGACGCACAGAGAGGGAGGCGTCATCACAAGTTGAAGATGGAGTAGAAGCTACCGGTCTGGATGAACTCGCCATGGTAGAGCGGCCGCTGAGGGGTAGAGACATGGTATTATCACAAGGACTGGAGACAATGACTAAGCCACGAAATACTATGGATGGATTTTGCGCAGCCGGCATCTAGTCAGGCAAAGCGATCTAGATGCATTCCGCATTGCTATAACCATGTCATCTGGTTTCCAAATGCCAACCTAATCGACTCGAGATTCAAGACTCAAGACGGGCGGAAAGGTACATGCATCGTTGAGGTACTGTACGTACCGCGCAGAGTCCCATGTTGTAGTAGGTGTCCACCAGCGGTACCACTAACAGGAGGTACATAAAGCGAGGATCAAGTACTTGGACCATGCAGGCGGTACATGGAGTACATGTAATGTAGTTCAGAAAAACTGCCAAGAGAACAATTGCGACGAGTACCTACGCACTTTTGATTTTACCTTTGACCTTGAACGCAGCACAGGTCGCATTTAATAACACTGCCAGAACAAGAAGCTCAAGTGAAGATGGAGGTTGGTGGAGGGGACGAGGCTGAGAGATTATGCGATAAACTTTTCAACTTGTGTTTCCCGTCCTCTCGTGTTTCCCCTCCAGCTCCCGTCAATGGTCAACCAGTCGTTGGAGCACCTTACTTGCTGCCTCGCCCGTTGGCCATTCAGTCAGGCAAACAAGATGAAATAAAAGTGGCTCAGAGGGGTTGCCATTTGCCTGGCACACCTGGTTGAAGGTTGGATGAGGGAAGTGGCTGAGATGAGGTGCGGTGAGGTGATGTGGGTTTCCCCGCAAGAAGAAACGCTTGTGACCAGTGACCTCAGTCATCAACTTCAGGCAAAGCGCGGCAGCGAGCGACACGACACACGGCAGGAGCGCATGGCCGAAGGGTCCGAGGCGAGCGAGCTGTCAGATCTGACCGACAAACTCGGTGTGTCCACCGCGTACATAGTAAGGAAGCTGTCTTTCTGGCTAATAACCTATCTGGGTACAACGAGATACGAGAAGCAGCAGCACACGGGCGTGGTTCACAATCGCATCGGATCGTATCGCTGGCAGAGGAAAGTAGAAAGTACTTCTCCGTCGTACGTACCTGCTTGGAACTTGCCTCTGGATGGGATGACCTGATAGATTGAGGTGAGGTGAACAACTGGCAGCTGCCCGGATGGACGAGGAAAAGTGGAACAGGGACAAGGCACGGAGCAGCCACTGAGCATTGAGCCATGACGAAGTGTCGAGTGACAAGTAAAAGTGATCCGTGCAGAGCGAGGGGAAGACGGTCTGTGCCGGTGGTTGAATGTCGATGACCGAGGCAAAAAGATAGAAAATTGGAAGGTGCCTTCCTGCCAAACCGTGCTGTTTTGGCTGCAAAGGTGGAAGCAGCGCAGCTTGCCGGTTAATAGTCGGAGTGTTATCGTCACTTTCTGCCTGACCGAGGACCCGCTGAAATGGCGTCGAGTGGTCCCTCCTTTCCCCCCGCCTGCCTCCCTCGTTTCTTTTCCATGTTCCCTCGCCCTCCCCCTCCCCCTTAGCAATTTTCTCTCCTGACCCCTTCCACCACCCACTTTCTCCCAGCAGAAAAAAAAAAGAGGGCGACCAGAAACATCACCGTGAACTGGGAAGTTACTTCCATCAGAGGTACATACTTGGGTCATCGCGAGCCAGAGCATCCCAACTCCCATTTTTCAAGTCCCAAGTTCCCAAACCAACCTGCACTACACTACGGATACCCAACCCGACATCATCAGCTCAAGGTGTGCACCAGCTCAAGCTCCACCTCCACACTTTTGCTTCAGGTCCTTGCCGCTACAGCAAACCAAAGTATCCGTACAGCTACATACAAAGCTACAGCTGCGAATACACGGTACCCGACTACGCACCCAGCCAGGTACCTCGCAACTCTGACGGATACATCACCTCACGCGCTTCACCTCAACCTCACCTCAAAGAATACCTACCTACCCAGACCGAAAAGTTCTGAGAGCTTCAAGGTCAACGAAAATCCCAAGGTGAGCAGACACCAAAGCTACAGACGCGCTGCCGCCGCCCACACTATTGTCGCGCATCTATCCACACCTACACCACTTTGACGTTGCCGCAACCGCAAGGGAACGGACATCTCCACCATCGTCGCCCGTCATTGTTAATCACCTCACCTCACCTCACCTCACACCTCATCATCGCTCACAGAGCTTTCCATCTGGCATTGTCGCTGTCGCTGTCGCCATAGCTGCGGTCGTCACCACATTTGCCTCACTTGCGCGCTGCCAATCCCACGCACCTCCATCTCTTTCCGCCTTTGCCACCAAGTATTACACACGCATCACTCACTGGGCCTATCTCATCAACGTCCACCACTTTTCTAATTCTTTGCCTTTCCTGCAGACGTTGGCTACGTCTTACCTCATTGTACACGCATACACACCGAATCGCGTCGCAATAAGGTACTCCGTATCCGAAGCTTCCTATCTGTCTTTGCTCCATCTCTCACTTTCTCTCTCTCTCTCTTTCGCGCGCGCCATCGCCTGTCCAGAAACTGGTTCGAGACAGCTTTCATTGCTCTTCTCGCTCTCTATTACCTATTCCTAGCTGTCTCCGCCCGTACGGATAAACGCACCCAATTTAGGATCGCCGTCCATTGTTGATTGACCCTTGATCTGAGGAACCGCCACCGACCACCAGCTGGACCCAACTCATACGCGCGAACCAACAAGCAACGCACGGCACATCTCGCGCACTGCCTCCAGCTGCCTGTCTACTCGTGTCTACTTGCGCCTGTCTATCTGAACCTCGACGTCCTTCACGAATACATCACGCTACCTCGTTCTGGCTCCGCCGCTACTTGTCACTACCTGCCTACCAGACCTTATCTCGCGATATACCACACACACCTCACTTTACCTACCTGGTCTGCTTTATTTGGACTCCTTGACCTGATTACCTTGTACCAGGAAAGAGCAAGGGCACCGCAACTTTCGGTACCTTCCGTATATTTTTTTATATTTTTTGAGCCTTCCACCGCTTCCTGCCTTCCGGGGTGCCGTCATTCGCACTTTGTTCCCCACATCGAAAGGGAAATCACCCATTCCTTCCCGCCAACGAATACCGCGCGCCGCGTCGCTCTATGCCGCAGCAGCGCACCTTCCTTCACCTGACGTCCAATTACCTGACGATTACACCTTTCACCTGCTTGCACACCTGAGCCTTCCAGGTTTTGCCAGCCTCTCCTCTCCAGTCTCCAGCTCCGGCCGTTCCCTGCCGTCCATTACGAAGATCCACCTGGTTTTCGCCGTTATCGTTGCTCACCTCACTGATTGCTGCACTGCCGCTTGAGGTGCTCATTTTTGTTTTTATTTTGTTTCCTCTTACTTTCCGTGTCGCGTCCCGTACGTCGCTTTCGGTCGCCCGCACCACACGTATTGGCACCGCCCGCGCGCACACACTGAACGAGAGTCCTGGACCAAGACCAAGACCAAGACCAACACAGTACCTGCCTTCCTTACCTTACCTTACGCAACGCACCTGCCACCCGACCCCAACCAGCCAGCCAACCAGCCCAGCCAGGTCAATTGGAACCACAAGGCAGGCACGCCGCACCGCCGCACCACACAACCCGGCAGTAACCACCCCCAGAAAAAAGAGTACTTGAAGCAAACACGTCCTCGGCCTCGCGCGCCTTGTATCTTTGTCCCCTTTATTCTCGCCTCTACCTCGCACCATCCCTCCCTCCCCCCTTCCACCTTCCCCCCTCCCACTGCCACTCCCACTCCCACTCCTTCCCATCCTTTTCTACTGCGTCACTTCGTCACCTCACCTCATCCCTCCCATCCATCCGTCATCCCCCCCCCCCCCAAAAAGCCCAAAAAAAGCCCTTCCCAACCCCGGGCGTGTGCGTGACCCGCTTCCTGTCTTTTGCGACTCAGGCTTGGTCCAAGTCTCTCTTCCACCCCCCGAGAGAGCAGAGACCAAATATTCCCCATCCATCAACCCGTCGGTTTATGCATCGTTGTTGAGTTAATACTACCACTACATTGCCCGTAAGTACCTGCACCCTATTTCCTATGTTCCTTTTCACCCGTTGTCCCGATTAAGGATCAAATCACCACTTGTACCTCAATCATGGAATCGTCGCGCGCATACAGATACACTTGGCTTCATCCGCGTTGATGCTGTCGCGCGCGTCTCTTTCTCATCGAGGCTCGTTCGTGTTGTCGACGCCCTCTCGTCAAAGTTTTTCTGCCTCACCGCGTCTTCGCAAGCACGTCGGTGAATCCTCCCCCAATAAGCAACGCCTTGCTCTGCGCGCGCACTCGACTGCTTCACTCTTCCTGTCTGTACCTTCAATCATGTTCCATCTCATACCTTCGTCTTCATCGCGCCTTTTGAGGATTCTATCGGACGCTGGGTTCTATCATCACTGTTGTCTTCGCCACACACAATGGCAGTCATGTACCCTTTTTTCCCTCTCGTCGGAAAGCGCCCGTGTCGCGTTCGCGCCTTACCTCCGGGCGCAGCGCGGGCCCCGCCCATGACTCTTGCGCGACAGCTTTTTTTTTTATCTTTTGTTTCTTCGGGTCGCGAATCAATTGACCACGGTACACACGGTACTAACCTTTGGACCTCTTGTTAGATCATGCAGCAGTGGCAAGTCGGCCCCGTGCCGGAGTACATCTACTCCAACTCCACCCATCAGCCTAGCGACATGAAGTAAGTACCTCATCCACCTTGTACCCCTCGATCTCTACTTTCGTCCCTGTGCCCAAAGTCACTCTTGCTCTCCCCCGTCCCGTTCGTTCGTTCGGTCGCTCCCCTTCCCTTTCCATCCTCCTCCGCCCCGCGAGGCTGCGTACGGTGTACCGACACCTACCCGTGATCCAGGGGTACATGAACATGTACCTCTGGAATACCTTTTCCTTTTGAGCAACCCCGGCCATACTGGGCCTGCTCCGC
The DNA here is from genome assembly GCF_030867565.1 of Colletotrichum costaricense. Classification (NCBI taxonomy): domain Eukaryota; kingdom Fungi; phylum Ascomycota; class Sordariomycetes; order Glomerellales; family Glomerellaceae; genus Colletotrichum; species Colletotrichum costaricense. The sequence continues at coordinate 149,659 of NW_026848257.1, read as the reverse complement.
GGCGCAAAAGAGGGTGTAACGGACAACAACAACAATAACATGACCCTTTTCCTTCCGCCGTCGATGCATGCACGCACGCCTGGGCAACACGACCTCTCGCGAGGGGCCGTTAGTCCTCAGGAGTCTCGTCTCCAGTCGCGACGTTGATCCCGTCGGAATGAAACTTTACTAACACTCCATCCTAGTCCTCAACACCCCTATCAGCAGGACATGTCTCGTCGGGATCAGCACCCACAGTTCCAGTACGGAGCGCCGCCTCACCAGAGCCCGGCACCGCAGCATCACCAGCCCACTCCGGTCCAGCCTCCGATGAGTGTGCCTCAGCCGCCTCAGCCGCCCCAGGCCCAACCCCATCCTCAGCAGCAACAGCACCACCAGCAGCAGCAGCATCACCAGCAGCAACAGCAACAGCAGCAGCAGCAACAACAGCAGCATGCTGTTCAGCCCCCGCCTCAGCCGCAGCCGGCACCCAGAAACCGCAAGCGTCCGGCCCCGGCCCCAGCTCAACAGGCCCCGCCGGTCACTAGCGCCCCTCCCATGCCGCCTGCTCCCGTTGCGCCCACCGCTACCCCCATCCCGCCGCCTCAGATCAACCCTCCCGTTGCCGCTCCTCCTCCCCAGGCTCAGCCCGCCGCCACGGAAGATGCCAACGCTCAGGCTCCTCAGCCTCCCCCGGCCAAGAAGAGCCGCACAAACACCCCCTGGACTCCGGCCGAGGAGCTTCGCCTGAAGCAGATGAGAGATGCCGGCAGCAGCTGGGCTGAGATTGCCAAGGTTCGTTCCATCTATGCTACCCTATTCTCCCATCACTAGCAGCCTACTAACATGAGCGTGTAGACGTTCCCTACTCGCACTGAGGGTAGTGTCAAGAAGCATTGGTACAAGGACATGCACTACGCAGAGTTCGCGGAAGACGAGGTTCGTGGCAGATGCTTCTAGTACTTGTTTTCTCCCTCAAGCTTGCTAACAAGTCACAGAGCCAAGCACTCCTCAATGCCATCAAGGAGTACGAAAACAACAAGTGGAAGGTCATCGGGCAAAAGGTCGGCAAGCCCGCCAAGGCTTGCGAACAGTACGCCAAGGAGCACTTTCCCGGTATGCCCTCTCTCAACATCACGTCGGTACGGCCGCATCCACATCAACGATACTAAATGATTCGTAGACCTCTACGCCAAGCCGACCAACCGGTAGAGGAACCTCAGCTCCATCGGCGGTTCTGAGGATACTCGGGAGATGGGCAACACTGCGAAACGGCGCTGGGAGTGTCTCGATGCGTTGGGATATACCAAATGTGTTTCTTCTTTCTCGTTCTGACGATCACAACGACCCGGACTCGAAAAAAAGACGATTCCCCCTTTGCACTTGTTGATTTTTTTTCTTCGTTCTTTCATTTGGAGGCTGGACTTTAATTACTTTTTACCCCCGACGTCTCAGCTCCACGTCTCCGGCACGGTCACGTCTGGTCGAAAACTTCTGGCTGCGGCGGATGTGGGGGAGATGGGTCTAGAAGGAGTGTTGGCCCTCATGTACGACGGTTTTGCCCTTGCGGGGCTTGCCTGTTATCAGTGTGCTCGGAGTTTCATAGCACAACACGAAAAGGAAGTTGAGTGATGGCGGGTGATTGCCATACCCGTTTGAGAGATGGTCTGCGCGTGCGCACGTATGCGGGAGGACCTTCTACATGGTGTTGATATGTGCGGAGGGTTTTCCAACACAAGTCATCGGAAACCCACCTTTTATGCCATGTCTTAATTGCCAGAGGAGAAGAGGATATAATGATGCGTGGACAAGACTGATCGAAGAGGTCAGTCGACGAAGTCCAAGGACAAATTACACAGAAAAATAAGTTGCTTGCTTGGGAAAGGTGTCATGGCAGGAAGGAAGAAGGAATCGGTTACCGGGATTGTGAAATTGTTTCGATTCATGACGAGTCTATACCCTTTTAGTGTGAGAGAATTTGTGTTTTTGTTGTCGTCGTCGTCGGGTCTGCGAGAGGACTTGGTGAAGATGTAATCTGTATGATGAGTGAGTAATTGAGGTTATGGACTATTGAAATCTGGTTGATGTGACTTTGCAGTGACCACATGCCGTCTAAGATTTCTGAGTGAGGCATTGTAAGTCCAGTGACGATGAATGGGAGCTGGACTGAGATCAAGATTAGAAAACGCGGAGTTCCGGACTGGTGTTAAAAGGATCATGCCATGGTCTTCATGGTCAACGTAGAATCAGGCCGAGGTTGCGTGTTGTGACAAGGATCATTGATCTCGACCATGGACGTAGGAGCAATCTGCCGGATATACTGAGCTCTGTAGACATGTATGTATACGTCGTAATTGTGGTCGAGGTGGTGGAGAACAAGCATAGTCCCATGAGGTTGTATGGCATTAGGATGACTGGCGATACTACTGAAGTCTTGCTATTATTCTGCTGGTTTGATTGACAACCGTAGCCCCCCCCCCCCCTCGAAATATCAATCGTCCATCTGTAGCAATGCCGAAGACTTGAAACTAAGAACATATTCCGTTATCGCGATTCGTGAGTGTTTGTGTATGTAGCGTGGCAAGTTATTCATATTATTCATATTTGGCTATTTGAAAGAGTAGTAAATCGCCGTGGAATTACTACACATCAGTCGCATCCGTCAGCACACGTGACCAGATGTACGACATTGCATTCAATGACAAAATACTCATATAAGCCGATACAACAAGCCGGAGTTGATTGTGGCTGCGCTTAGTATCATTCCTACATCAGCTATATTGGCATGTGCTGCCCATCTTCCTCTGGGCCAATATCCTTGGCTTCCCGTGGCATTCTGAACATACGCTTTGTTGACCTGCCAATCCTGGTTACTCCATGAGCCCGCGATATGGGCATCTTCTGCCATGCCTTCAGTTGAAATAGGTAGCGGGGATATGATCCAAGAAGAAGGAGTAGGAAGAGCAATATTGGAGTCTCACCAAACGCGCACCCCGAGAGACCATCGTTTGTAGATAGATTTATTTTCAGCACAAGCGAACATGTAGAAAATAATTTGGATCAAAACCCTTCACTGGCGAGACTGGACGGTTGTCAGCTCCATCTGACTGCATGAGGCTGCTGCCGAGGGCGAACTTTCTATCAATCATGCCTGCAGGATTTCGGCGGCTGAGCGAACCTCCGGTCAGCCTCGTGCGCTACTCACCGTCTCCAGTCAGGCTCTGGTGTCGCTTGAAACTTGTAAGTCCCCGGTGGTAGGATTGCTGGATACAATGTACGCTGTTTCTGTGAGTGACGACAATACAAGCAAGACATAAGTTTAGGATATTATGAATGGCATGTACACGCGGCTTTTGTGACCGCCATTCTTCAAGATACAATTTTCACGATTTTACGTGGTGGCCCTGTAGCAATCTCAAGACTAAACATCATCTCCGGTTTAACCGGGGAGCAAAGCTATTCGTATTACGCGTTTTCACAATTGTTGTTCTTTTCGTTCTAGGTACGGAAGTATGTAAGAAAGGGCTCATCTTCTTAAATATCTCTGTACATGATTACCCGGCACTAATGTATGCCAGCATTACCGTATCTCTTTGAGTTCACCCTTTCTCAGGACCCTTAGACGCGTTCTCACATGATGCAAAGGAGACGAACGCCTGGGGCAACCCTGACCGAAGGTAGGTACGCGATCTTGCGGCTATCGGGCACTTTCGTGTCACATGAGCACAACAGGCCAGGGTCTCGCTGCCGGTGTTCGTCTGTCAACGGCGCTGCATGTATGCGTGTGCGTCGTGCGTAAAGGACATACCGTGGGAAAGGCGTATCACAAAAGGAGATGATTGGCAAACACGCAATCCACTATTGGAAATTGCAAGACTCGAGGACCTGGCTCTCTGTCTTTTTAGCTTCTATGATACTGTTGTTTCTCATGTGTTTTTGTTTTTGGCGACCGTTGCTGAGCTAGTCTACGGATAAAACGGCGGAAAGAAGATGAGACTTTGATGTTTTTTTTTTGTGCTGGTGGCATGTGACGGCGCTTGACCGGTTCCGAGGAATGTGGTAAATAAACAATGGGAGACGGGACAATGAAATGCGCCAACGGTGGGAGAAACGGCGTCATGCACCAAAGTCTGCTGATCTGGTTGACGGGACATTTCAGTCTGGCGTCTCGACGGGTTGAAAGCCAATGGTTTACTACTTGATATGTCAATGGCAAGAAAATTGTCCCAAGCCATATTCGATCTTGACATTTGATGGGTGGTTGGCTTGTTGGTGCTTCGATCCTTGGCTGCCGCAACGCAGCACCTGTCAATGAAGCGTCAAGGCTGTGTGTGCAACGAAGGATGCAAGCCCTCTAGGAGCTACATGCAGCCACAGAGCCACAGGGGGTGCAGTGACACACGGCCAGCATGCTACCTACCCGACGTGCCAACTGAGTTGCTGAGGTATGCTGCCATGGCTGCATTGATGGCCTGACAGATCATGTTCATCCAGCAATTACAGGCGATCAACAGGCGACAGGCGACGTCGAGAGAAAAGGAGTGTTTCCCGCGGTCCCCATGCCGCTATGCCGCTCTTGCCCCGTGCACCGGGGGCGCACAGAGCACCTGGGGCGAAAATCACTGCAGAGCAAGACTTAATCGAATTGAAAAAGTGGACGGCCGAGGGAAAAGCCAGGGGTGGCAAGACACGGGGGAGTTGATCAGTGATGCCGTGATCTTCCAATTTTGGTGGGCAAAGTGAGGAAAGTATTGGTAAGATCATGCGGAGCTAAGCCTGAATGAGGACAAGTGGCTTTGAAGAGTGGCCTGTGAGTGGACAGAAAATCATGATCTTGGGGATCCACAGAGAAGAAAAAGATGGGCAGGTGGCGATTGGACCAATACGAGGACACCATACTCCGAACGAAGAGGTACCAATGGAAGGAGAGAAGCTGCACTCCAGTTCTTGTTTCCCCCGTATTTCCTTTTTCCAGGTTTCCCTCAAGAAGGGAGACGGGCAGGCACATGGCCAGGGCCAGGGTCAGGCTCTAACCGGCTTTGCCTACCCAAATGATGCCACGCTTGTCCCAATGGGGGCATGAGGAGCGGCTTTGATGCCCCACCTAGGTCCATTGGCCTGTAGCGGATAGGTTGAAGGAGACGAGGGAAGACGAGGAGGAGGAGAAGCCTGGAGAATTCATCAATACTCCCTTGCGTGCCACTGAAAGACCCTGAGAAGAACTGGAGACGATGTCTGATGACTATCAGTAGTACGGAGTAGATTGGAGGGCATTTCAGAAAGGGGGAGTAGCACAGCCTGTGAAGCTTGTCGGCCTGTCTGGCGATGGAAGAGATGGATTGAAGGTGGTGAGATGCTGATGGACGTTGTAGTTGCCTTCCATTGGGTACCTGACCTTTTACACCCAAATACAGACACACACATAGCAAGGCAAGAGGCGCAGCATCCGTGTTAAGCGTAAATCAGGTAAGCGTAACTGTAACTGCCCCTTCGTACCTACCTACCTCCCAAGCGTGCTAAGGCGTAGCAAGGCACGCTAAATGGTAGTCGAGGCAAGGTAGGAGCAACAGTGAACCCAACAGTCAACACGGGCAGTCACCACCTACCTTAGGTACGGTAAGGTACCTACCTCAATGAGCGCCGTGAGCGCTTGCCTCCTGGTGTTCTGTCCTGGTTTGACTTCCCGTGCATTCCCACTGCTCCCGCCCTACCCATCCCTTCCTCCAAATTAATTCTCGCGGCCTGGGCTTTCAACCTGCTCTTCCCTTCCATACGCACTCATCTCGTCCGCTACGGTCTTCACTCGTTCTTGACCTGCGCTTCTCGTTGTAATTACTACATACTACCATCGCTTAATACTCTCTCCTACACCTTCCTGTTGGAGCAAACTTTCGTTGCGCCCCCCAAGACGAACCTTTTCCCATTCTCTATCGTCCGAACGCCATCGTTCCGTCCCGAACCCACGCCGACTCGAGTCAATCACGAAGCCGGGATCCCCAGATTATCAGCCAAACTCTGTTTTTAATCTTCCGAACATCAGCAACTTCCATATCGATTTCGATCTCGACCCGGTCATTCGGACGAGCCTTGTACGACCACTTTCCGCCCTTGTCACAGACGGATACACAAGTCATCAGACACCCGAATTCCTCCCCGCCGCGGCAGTAAACACGCCGGCATCATCCCACCGTCACCCGCGGGCGGCGAAAGTCCAATAGATCACCATCGAACCTCGAACTTGATTCGTAAAACCAATATCGACATCTTCTCGCATACTTGCCTGCGGGTCGCCAGCAATTTTTTGTTCGATTCCTCCGTTGTAACTCCGTAATACACACCCAGCACCACACACATTCACTCCAACATGTTGTCGATTCTTCCCATGGGCCTTGCCCTCCTCGGTGCTTCTACCGTCCTCGCCCAGACGCCTCCCTCATGCTCCCTCACCCAGAAGTGCCCGGAGAGCGCACCATGCTGCTCCCGTAAGTTGTCATCATCATCCATAATGCCCAAAAACTCGAGTCTCTGACCATCGCAGAATATGGCCAATGCGGTACCGGTGCCTTCTGCCTCGGCGGTTGTGATCCCCGAATGTCCTTTTCTCTCGACGCCTGCGTTCCCGCCCCCGTCTGCCAGGACAAGAAGATGTCCATGAACTCGCTAGACAAGATCGTTGATATCAGCAAGTACTACGGTGATCCGAGCAAGGCCGACTGGGTTTCCCAAGGTGAGCCCGCGCTGTACAACAAGGAGGCCGTTCTCCTCACGATGCCCGCTAAGAGCGTCGGAACTGTCCTTGCCTCCTCTACCTACCTTTGGTACGGTAGTGTCTCCGCAAAGATCAGGACATCGCGTGGTCCTGGTGTCGTGACAGCTTTCATCTTGTATGGCGACGTGAAGGACGAGATCGACTACGAATGGGTCGGCGCCGACCTGGAGATGTCCCAGACCAACTACTACTTCCAGGGTATTCCCAAGTGTAAGTCGACTTGCCATGGCCCCTGACCCGAGCTCGATGCTGACAATCATTACAGACGACCAGTCTGGCAATATCTCCCTCTCTGACACGTTCAACAACTGGCACACGTACGAGATTGAGTGGACCCCCGATGAAATCAAGTGGATGGTAGACGGTCAGGTTGGCCGAACCAAGAAGCGCTCCGACACATGGAACGCGACTGCCCAGCAGTGGGACTTCCCTCAAACGCCCGCCCGTGTCCAGCTGTCCATCTGGCCCGGTGGTGCCGACACCAACGCCAAGGGTACCATCGACTGGGCCGGAGGTCCCATCAACTGGGAGCACGAGGATATCAAGAAGAACGGATACTTCTATGCCATGGTCAAGGATGTCGAGATCAACTGCTACAATGCCAAGAGCTCTCCCGGCACCAACAGCAAGAAGAGTTACTACTACAACAGCATGAAGGCTACCAACGACACTGTGGTGGACAGCGACAAGGACACCATTCTGAAGAGCTTTCTCGGCACCGGTCTCGACATGAACGCAGGTGCCTCATCGGCTTCCGGCACCGGCACCGGCACCGCGGCGCAGCCTACCGCCTCAGCAGCCACGATTCCGGGTGGAAGCAGCTCTGGCACGGGCAACGACCACAGCGACAGTGGTAGCAGCTCCTCCGGCTCCGGGTCTTCTGGCTCAGGCTCCGGTGATTCATCTGGCTCCGGTTCCGGCAGCAGCAGCGGTTGCGGCAACAGTGGCTTCTCGCAAGACTGCAACAGTGGCTCCAGTGGCAGCTCTGGCTCAACAAGTGAGGGCTTCCGCCGTGAATCCTCTTTCGGCGCCAGCGCCTTTGCCGCACTTGTGGCTGCCACTGCTCTCTTCTGGCTATGAAGTACAGGCTAGAGTGTGGCCTTTGGGTTTCAAAAGAAATGGTATAATGGATAACGTGATGCGCTTGCTTGGTTTCGATTCGGGCTACTTGTATGTAATGAGAGCATTCCTTTCTTTGAAGCATTGTTATGAAGGCATTTTGGGTAATGGCGCTTGCCGTCCATTCATTTGGTAAGGGGATTGGGGCAACCAAATTGCATATGCAGTCGGCCGTTTGCGAGCTTTGAATTCAAAGCCGATGTCTGTACATATGGTAGAGCTGCGCAATCAACAGAGGTTGAAGATTTGAAGTCATCCATAGGTTTGTTTGGATTTGCTTCTCACATCGCGACTTGAGTGAGGTCCAGCGTTCGGAAAAGCAGTGGTTAGCCTCCGTTGAAAAATGGATGATGACTGCAGGCAAACTCAATGCTGACATTGTAGCATCCAGTAAGAGAGGGGTTACTGGAGACATTACACGGCTGGTGCCGTAGCATCCGAGAGGAGGCCGAACGGCGGCCGGGGGTGTATCGGCGATCAGAAAGGCCGGAATGAGACGGCTAAGCGGTGATGGGCCGCCGAAGAGATAGATGCCCGGAAGGTTGTTGGGCATCGCGTTCTAGGCAGCCGAGGCGGTGTGAGGTTTCACCTTGATGCATCTAAGATGTTTGTTGGAAAGTTGATGCGGCGTAGGTTGTCAGAGAGGTATGTATTGATGCGGCGCGGGACAGGAAAGTCGGGTGACGGGGACGGGATTTTGTTGTTGGTTGCACTTTGTTGTTCTCGATGATGATGTGTCGAATCTCCCAGGGCCGAATGGTGACAGTCAACTTACGGAGCACTTCAGGCGACGAATAGTGATGAGCGAGACGCGGGATGGATGGGGGCCATGCGAAGGACGAAAGAGTGGTGTTTCGCGAGGCGAGGAGTCTGGCGAGTTGGAGCGAAAGGCGCGAGCTGAGCCACAGGCTTGGCTGTTGGTTGGGCCGTCGGGGGAATTCCAGGCTGAAGTGGGCTGTTAGTGAAAGATGCTGCTGAGCGCTTAACCAGGCGGCAGATAACATCGGGTGCTAACACTTGTAGATGACAGTCACATTCAGACAGGGATGAGGGCGATGCAGAACGGGCGGGGATGCGGATCCTGTAAGCCACAAAGTAGGGGTAATCGTGCCGATCATATGGTGGTTGCAATGGCCGTTCCCGCCTTTTCGATTTACTGTGTACACCTACGGGCCCTACGGACCAACGTCGTGCCTTTTCGTTGTTGGTTCGATATTTCGCTTCAACGCGCCCGTTTGAGCGAGATTTGGAAAGGACGAAGAACGAAGAGTCGCGGCGGGCTAGGTGAGGTTCTGGGGTTCACACATGCTGCGGCTTACAGCTTACAGCATGGATGCCGTGTTTGTTTCTTTTTGCTATTGTACCCAGTGAGTGTTTTCCAAATGTGATGGTCCAGTCTTGCAGATGGCCTGCATACCTGCCCGGCCTGAGACGGAGGTTGGATGCATATAAGGCTGGGCAAGTTCGCCGTCGAGGAGAGGAAGGAAGAGAACATCATCATCATCATCACTACCATCCTACTCCTTGGCGACATCAAGCTTTCACTTGAATTCTAGTACATCCTACTCGCACAAACTCAAGCCCAATCCTATTCATTGATACCACTCATCATCATCCTTTGCAGGAGCATCATCGCACTTGGCACGCTATCAAAGCATACCCCACTACAACCTTATCCCGACCTTACACCACAAACACCCCAACTTCATAACAAATCATGTCCGGCATCAAGACCATCGCCTTCTTCGGCGCCTCAGGTGGCTGCGGCATGGCAGCGCTGAAGCACAGTCTCGAGGCCGGCTATGTCTGCATCGCCCTCTGCCGCAACCCAACAAAGATGACCGACGTCCTCCCCGAAGCCCAGAACCCGAACCTGGTCGTGAAGAAGGGCAACGCCCACAGCGTCGACGACGTGGCCGCCTGCCTCGTCAACCCAACCGACCCGACCCGCCTGGTCGACATCGTGAGCTTCAGCATCGGAAGCCCGCTCAACCTGGCCAAGATGACGGTCGAGGACCCGGACGTGTGCAAGAACGGCGCCGCGGCGCTCCTCGGCGCGCTTGAGAAGCTCCGCGCCCAGGGTGTCAACGGCAAGCCGAGGCTGGCGATTATTTCGACGACGGGTATCTCGGACCATGCGCGTGACGTGCCGCTGATGCAGGTGCCCATGTACCACGTCCTCCTCAAGCAGCCGCACGCCGACAAGAGGGTCATGGAGCAGAGGATTGTGGCGAGCGACGAGATTTTTACCTTTATCCGCCCCGCGTTCTTGTCTGATGGTGCGCAGCCTGAGAAGCGGATCCGGACGGGTATTGAAGATCCCAAGACGGGCGTCCAGACCAAGGCTATCGGGTACGGTATCTCGAGGGAGGACGTTGGACGGTGGATCTTTGAGGAGATTTTCAAGTCGGGTGGCCCGAATTACCTGAGGAAGGCTGTCACCATCACCTGGTAAGGTGAAGCTAAGCGATTGTACACATGGGACGAGAGAGTGTGAAGTATGTGAATTGGTACAGCGGGGGATCCGGGCGTTTGTCTATTTGCTTTGAATACCTGATGGGCCTTGGAGTCAAGATACCCATGACTGCTAGGCTTTCTGTAATACCTCGATAGAATATCAACAGAGATTGAATCCTGGAACTACTTCTATTCTCCTGTGTTAAGCGCTCAAACCTTCTTCTCTCCAGAGACCATGACAGTCTCATTATTTGTAGTAACTACCTGTTCCAGATGTAAGTTTGATCCGCCAGAAACGCCTTTCGAGTTGATTTGGACGACATCCTCGCAAGACTTGCAGTGTACGAAATGGCCTAGGCTGACGGAGATGTGCAACTTGCAGGACGATCCAAGGCTCATGTATATAAACTGTCAACTACTCTCTGATAGGCAAACCAACAACCCGCCTTTGGGAGTCCATTTACTTAGGCAGAGCACAGATCGTACCGCGATGGCGCCAGCCAAGCAACCCCTGGCTAGCGGTCTCAGCATGATAACCAACAGTCTACAAAGAATGGACGTTTTCAGCCAATGTCAGTACCTAAAGCACGCAACTGCCAAGGGGGTATTCAAGTAGAAGCAAGCTCGACAAGCTCTGGCACAAGAAATGCGATGATGACTGGATCAGCATTCACCCCGCGCTCCCCTGCAGTGTTAGTGCTGAGGTTGGCTGTCCCCATGCACCTCGAGCTGTTTTACCATCCCATCTCACGTTTGGTTGGCTGATTGGATGTAGATGCGCATGTCGTCTTCAGCAGTCCTCGTCACCGCGGCTTTTGGTTAGTTCTCGAAGCGCAAGCCACGCCGAGAATAGTCGCACGTCAACGGCGTTTGAAGGATACGTACCGGGGAACCGCTGGATGGGAAGACCCCACTTCGGTACGTATCGTAACGGCGGACCACCGGCCGGCATGCTGATGAAGATCTTCTGTGCTTCTTCCCTCTTTCCCGTCCTTGCTAGGTATTGCCGCCTGATGAAATGTGACGGGGCGAGAAACGAGAATACTTACTCCCGCCGCAAGTTTCTCATAAATAGGTGAACAAGGTACGACGAAACTTTGATTAAGAGAAGCTGAAATAAAAAGGGGGTCGAACACAGTGACCCTCCTGCTCGAAAGTATGGGAAATGTCCGGAATGTTTCTCGTCCAATCCTTTGCGGCCAAGGATGGGTGAACATGTTTCGAAACACCGCCCTCACTCAGCCCCTCCAACCAGGCGATCAACCGCAGCGCCTAAAGGACGTTGCTGTTGGGACCGTGGTACCTCACTTAGCATCACTTCTGATATTATTCCGTGGCCATTTGGCCCCTGTTTCATCGGTAGTGAGTAGCACACAGCAGGGCAGACGAGCCAGAGTTGGACCGTCGACTCACGCTGAACAGCCGAATATGCTCCGACCTGATGAACATGAGGCTCCTTGAACATGGACAGACAACTACCTGTTTACGCAGGGAGTCCGCCTTGAGACTGTTTGTTCTGCTGTGGCTGCCCGCCCAAAGGAGCGGCTGATGGCTGGGCGGGATGACAGGATCCAATCCCCGTTGACTGTCGGACGACAACTCGGACTCGAAGCCAGACCTGACTGGACTTGACTGACGCTGGATCCCCACGCTTACCTGCATCCATGTGGTTTGAGGAGATGTCGGCAAACATGCAGCAGCTCGCGTTACCATCAAATTTGGCGGCTGGAAGTTGGAAATCCAGTCAAACGTTGACTGCAAATCATTCCATGAGTATCAAGAAAAAGGGAAGAATAGCCAGGGGACGGGGGATCCTGCGGCTCTTTGGGGGCTCTTTAGGCCTGGCGAGTAAGCAATGCAACAGGCCCAACCAACAACTGGTAAGCTTGCCATCTTACAACCCCCACCAATCGTTCGCCGGTTGTAAGCCGTGACCCTGACCCCAAGCCCTCCCTTGCTTTTGGCACTTTGCATCTTTGCTCTCTTGAACAAGACTCTTTACAAAAAGGATTCGATGATGTGGGGTCTTAGACCAATAAACACGGTGGCACAAACACACGCAGACAACCATGTATGCACAGAAAGGGGGGCTCTTTGTGTGTTACTGTTTGGTGGCCGTGGAGGCGGTTCGATGCCGGGCTTTTTGGCTCCAGGCTGAGCAGACTGAGGTGGGCTTGTCATGCCATCTCACCCTATCCCTTCCATTCATTCAACTCAGCCATGGCTGGGGGTTTGGGTCTGTCAGGGTGGTAGATCTGGCCGGCTAAGGTAAGGTAGAGTCAGACGCATGGGAATTAGAGTCAAAGACTACCTTATTATGCATGTTCTGATGTGAACATGTCTGCATGGCCATGCACACACGCAGCCTTTTCGGAGTTCTCTTGCCTGTTCAACCATCTTATAAGGTTGCAGCTTCCTGCCTCCACCGTCCCAGGCCATCCTCTTATTATTCGGACGAAATATCAGACTTGTGTATTCACTTCAGTACTAGCAAATCACTAATCTTTTCAGCTCTGCTTGGACTGAACTGAATCAGCCCTGTTCCCTCATCTGCTGCGAAAATCCGTGGAAAAATTTCGTACCTGCCTGCCTTACCTCGACCGGCTGCTCCTTCCTTCCACCTACTTCTGGATCACCACTTTTGCCTCACACATTTCCCACACCCACCCTCACTCACAATCACTCACTTTTCTCCCCATCACTCACCACTCACCAGTCTCTACTCTTTTTCTGCTTCTTCCATCGCACACTTCACACTTTACTCTTTACACTTTCTTTTCCTGACTGCTCAATACCGATCACTCAATACACTCATTCTTTCTCTTCAACTTCACACAAATCATCGCGATGCGCTTTACTTCGGTTATCGTTGCTGCTGCGGCTGCTTCTGCTGCGGTCATCGGCCGCCAGGACGCTCCCGCCGCCTCATCTAAGGTCATCATTGGTTCTACCAACACCATCTCTGTTGCCGACTACGATGGCAAGTCGTTCAACATCGTGGGCAGTAACACCACCGAGGGCACTGGTCCCAGCTGGATGGCTTTCAAGGAGCCCAACCTTCTCTACGCTGTCAACGAGAATGCCTTCAACCTCCGTCTGTTCACTGTAAGTCACCTCTCTTTCTAATTTTCAGCAGTCTTTGAACTCACCTGCTTATTGGGATTTTTTATTGATTCTTTCCAGCTCGATACCACCAACAACGACCTCAAGCTCACTGCGGAGGCTACGGGCTCTGCGGGTGTCGTCTCTATTGCGTTCAACAAGGACAAGACTCGCCTTGTTGGCGCTGCCTAGTACGTTCCACTTTCTTCTGTTATTTTATTTTGATCCTGGCCCCTTGGAAAGTGTCATTGACTAATATCATTCAGCACTGGTGGAAACGTTGACGTCTGGGATATCTCTGACGCCAGCGCCCTCAAGTACATGAAGAACATCACTCTCGGTGGCGAGCTTGGTCCCAACAAGGAGCGTCAGACCAAGTCTTTCGCTCACCAGGCGGTTCTTGATCCCTCTGGTCGCTACTTCGCCATCTGCGACCTCGGCACTGACTCCATTTCCATCATCGACTCCCAGGATGACAAGTTCGAGGTTGTGTCTCGCAACAGCGTCTCTAGAGCTGGCTGTGGCCCTCGCCACGGCGCCTGGTTCCCTCAGACCGGAGGCACGCCTACTGCCTTCGTTGTCGCCTGTGAGCTCACCAACACCCTCGAGGTTTTTTCTGTCTCTACCACCAACGGCTCTTCCCTCTCCCTTACTCATACCTCGGAGCTGAGCACCTACGGCGCTGCTTTCCCTCCCGCCAACGCTACCACCGCTGCCGCTGGCGAGATTATTATCTCGGCTGATGGAAAGCACGCCTACGTCTCCAACCGCAACAGCGGTAATGCGACCGACTCCATCTCCCACTTCAAAATCGCTCAGCAGGCCGCCCCCGGCGGCTCCAAGTGTAAGCCCAAGGCCGGTGGCATCACTCTCGAGTTCGTCAATCAAATTTCCTCTGGCGGCATCAGCCCCCGCATGTTCAGCTTCTCCAAGGACGAGAAGACGCTCTTCTCTACCAATGTGCTTAACACTACGGACGGTACTGGAGAGGGTGTGTTGGCGCTCAGCCGTGCTGAGGACACTGGCACTCTGACTGCTGTGCCCATCACGTCCCTCCCGGTTACGAACTTTCTTTCGGCCGGCGTGACAATGGGTCCTACCTTTATCCAGCAGATCGTCTAAGATCTCAATGGCGTTACGTGTGCCTTATCACAGTCTTTCTTTGCGTATCAAGGGAATAGTTCCCTTTGGCAGGGTCTCTACGGCATTGGCTCTGGCGTTACACGGCCCGGCGTTGGAGAGCGGCAACCATGAGTTGGCTGGTACAGACATGAGACCGCTTGGTATTAGGGAGGTTCTTTTCGTTGCATTAGATACCAAAGTCATTAGGGTTAGTGACCTCGTTCTTCAAAAGTTTCAGCAATACAGATTCTTGATCTGAGAGTGTAACCCCTTCTTGCTTGCATACGTGATGTGAATGTGCTGGGTTTGGTGAAGTGGTAGTTGAGAAGGGGAGAAGTCGTGTAGTCAGTCGAGTCTTTCCGTGGTAACCTGGACGGTTCCCGTCTGCTGTTTGGCGGAGTAGCGTGTTTTCACTGTAGATTAGCGAGGTTCAGATGCGCTATCCGCTAAAGATGCTGATTGAGCACTGAAGAACACTGTCTCCACCCCCTCAAGGACTAATGGTGCGAATGACCGCGAGGACTGGCATTTGACAATAGCTGCTTCACCACCATTATCGCACACTCTCCGCCCACGACGGTCCAGTCACGGCTGCATTCCCCGCCGAGAAAACAGCGACTGGTTTAATTTTAAATCGGCGCCCTCAACCATCTCAAGAACTAGACGAAACCTAAGTAAAGGCGCCTCACTGGCTTCGCGCCCGCCGCCGCAATGTCGGACAAAATCACCGGCAAAAACCTGTCCTACGACACAAACATCCCGCCATTTCTGCGCGCTCTCCAAGCACAAGCAGCAGGGAACGGAGGCCCAGATGAGATCCTCTCGAAAAGGCGACGGGCGGGCAAGAAGCGCTCCGACAGCGAAGAGGCAGAAGACGCGCCGCTGGTCGTGGATGACGACGGCAATGTTGTCAATGTACGGGTGGACAAGGATGGCGGCGTCGAGGCGGATACTTTGAAGAAGGATGGAGTAGAGGAGGAGGGGGTAGGGAAGGATACCAAGGAGGAGAAGAGGGAGACGGAGAAGATTGCTGGGATTGGGGCGAGCAAGAAGAGGAAGGCTGGCAAGGTTGTTGGCGGTGATGCAGACGACGATACTGTCGCCGATAGGATCGTGACGAAGGGTGAGAAGAACGGTGACGACGACGAAGGCGCCAAGAAGAAGCCTGCTAAGAAGAAGGGGAAGAAGATTAAGCTTAGCTTCGATCCAGAATGAGGCGTGCTACGATCAGGGCGGACATCATCGTCACCATCAAATACAACGTAGACACGCGGGAAGAGTAGGGCACTTATCCGCAAGGGAGCAAGTCAAGCCACGAGAGCTGCGGCTCTTCTTCTTGTCCTGGCCGCCATGCGAAACAACGACGACCTGACTGGCGTCACACAACACTCGCGAGGAGTCATCAAACAGGAGTCGGGAGAAAAAGGTTCTATACAGCCACAACTTAAGGTAATCTACACATCTGCCATGCTCACTCTAGAGCAACTCCGATGCCGTCTCGCCTCCAGTCTCCTTGCTACGTGCTCGCCATCTGCGAAAGCATCTATTGGTATCGGTACTCGGGCTTGACGAAGTCGGCGAAGGTCTTGGGCTCCTCGTAGCCGTGGTGGTGGTCGTGACCGTGGTGGTGGTCATCAGTGGGACCGACGTACTCCATCTTGTAGACGGAGCCGCACTCGGGGCAGCGCTCGATAGGACGGTCGCGGGAGATCTATGCATGTTTGGTCAGGTTACGGAGCTCTTTGGGCAGCTCAATCGGGTCCATGGGCACGTACGGTCAGCCAGATGGTGACGTGGGAATCGACGGGGACACCGGTGCAGCCGAGGTACTGCTCCTCACCGGCGGAACGGACGGGGATGGGGTTCTCGACGGTGCCTGAATGATCAAGTTAGATTTCGTGCTCGCGCATGAATTTCGAAGAGGGGTCAATCGCGTACCCTTGCGGGAGGCATCGAGGGGGCGCATGTCGAAGATGTCGACGCCCTCCATCTTTCCGAGAATCTCGAGACGCTCGAGACCGGTGGACTGCTCGAGATCGGTGGGGATGCTGCCGGGCTTGGCACCAGGTCCGTGAAGGTCGTCCTCGCCCTTGATCTCTGTATTGTTGCAATGAAAATGATTAGCCTCTTGTCCTCATCTTCCAAGTCGTTCGAAATTGGTGCGTCGCTTCGATCGTACGACGCGGTCCGAAGGGATGCATGTGGTCGGGCTTTAGGCATTCCGGGGAACCGCGCCGGGACGGAAACGACGATAATTTCGAATCAATTGGCTCGATAGACCTTACCGGTGATGGTCTTGTAGGGCTTGGCGGGAGTAGAGGAGTTGGCGTCGCCTATTTGTGGCCGCGGATGGCCGTAGAGTCAGCGATAAGGGAACTTTCGGAATGGCTTCGCTGCAAGGCTTATTTTTTTCTTCTCGGGATTTGGGGGGGCCTTCAATTGGGGTTCGTACGGCGGATCATGGAGGTCGCGAAGGTGCGTCTGGCGAGGGGAGCGACGGCCGCCCGACGGGCAGCCATGATGGCGGAGCGCTGCAGAAACATGGCGACGGCAATTGGGGTGGTAGAGAGGAGAGGTTCGTTGTTGTGACGTCGGGTTTGGGTGAAGAGAGAGGGATTTGTCGATGGCCTGATTTGATGGTTTGATGTTGCGGCTGTCGGGTAAGCTACGGGGAACCACCAGTCAGAGAGACCGCAGAGAGAGCACTGGCCAAGGTACTTGCCATAACCGGAATCGTAAGCGACAGAGCATCACGTGATGAACAGATTACCAAATGAGAGCTGGAGCATTACAGAGCCGTGATAGCTTCGTCCCCTTTCATCCGCGCCGCTTTCAGATCCAGGCTACAAAGGATGCGACTGGCACGATTTTTGACGTTATTCTATTTCAGAGGTATTCTGCTAAACTGAAGCTGCTCACCAGCTATTTTTGTTATGGAACTAGATGGCCCAGAACTGTGACGAGGTTGTTCTCCAGAAACCCAGCCACTTCTCTGAGAGCCTATCCGGGTTGGCCACCATCTCAATCTGCCATCCACGCTCAGTACCCAGATGGTCCAAGACCGCGACGGAGGTTTTCTTAAAAGCAAAGAAAAAAAGCAAAGAAAAAGAGCAAAAAGGGAAAAGCCACTCCTCCGACCTGAATGCCTATCCGAGTCCGTTACCATCCATCCATCCAACTCTCATGCCAATTATGTCCTCCCAAAAAGATGCCTGTTCCCATAGAGATAGATACCCGAATCAGTCGCGTCTAGAAAGGGAATCCCAATTCGTCCAGCTTCTGAGCTTCCTCGCTGTGGTACCAGGGGAAGACAAATCCGTGAGAAACTCTTCTTCCAGTATCCTTTGGGAAAGGACTTTCTCCGACTGAAGCTCTGATGGCCTCCATGTTTGTGGGCTGGATCTGTCTTCTGATCTCTTCCGAGCCGACAAACATGTCAATCCATTCGCGATTGTCGACTGGGGTTTCGACACTGGTAGTTTGGGGAATCGGGGCCGTTGCCTCGGTTGCCAAATCATCATCGTCGGCCATGCTCTTCTCGAAGCTGTCCAGCTGAAGTTCATCCTCCATTGGGGCATCCACAACCCCGAATGTAGATGTCCGAGTGTGAGCTCCATGTCCAATCTCCGCTTCAAGATCCATAGAAGGCTCGGTCTCCATAATGGGTCCGATCAAGGAATGGCTCGAGACCATGCTCTCAGCAGATGGTCTGCTTCGAACTGCAAGACGATCCTCTGTGAACAGTGGTAACTGACGCAGCCTCTTGGCAGGGCGCGAGCAGCTACTGTCGTGATCAGAGGTCGATGTATCAAACGCCTCTAAAGAGTGGTGCGTCTTGCGTCGATCACTGACATGTCGTCTCTCTTCTTGTGTGGAGGATGTCTGCATCTGCATTTGCGACCTCAACGCCTCTGTTGGGTTCAAGGTAAGGTTAGAATCAGGCTCACGCAGATTCTGCTGCTGCTGTTGCTGCTGGAAAAAGGCCTCATGGAAACCTGCTCGAGGCTGTGCAATTGCTGCGTCAGAGGCGGCTGATCTGCTACCCGTCAATGCGGACGAATGGGTCTGCTCTCTGGCAGAAGATGCCTGCTTCCATCGACCTAAGTAGAAGTTGTAGTCACCGGTATGCTGTGCACCTCTGATCTCAGCTTGCCGAAGAATGCTGTCGTAAGCACCGTGGTTCTTGTCAACCATGACGCGCCAGAATGACTTCATGGGGTCGTGTGGAAAGCGCTCCAGGGAGACACTCATCCTCCACATGAGGAAGTGAATAGGCGGCATTCCCAGCTCTCCGCGCTTATACATAGCATTGACCCGGCTGAGGATGTTGCAGATCTTGTAGAGAACATAGTTGTCGCAGATCCCAGTCTCAGGCAAGTGTTCCTTTGCCATGAGTTGATTAGGATGGATTGTGTGTCCTGGATTGAACCACTGCGTTGTGACCTTGGCTTGCCGCAAGCTGCGCTGGTATCTCTTGAAGACATGCTCTGGGTCATCCTCTGATGCTGGGATGGGTCCTTGGAGCATTCGCTGATGTCTGATCAAGAGATATTCTTGATAATCCCTTTCCACCTTCTCTTCGTTGACTGCCTCTGCAAACTTTTTCCATAAGGGGTTCCAGTATGAGCCGGTTTCGCTGATGGGTGCGACTGGGACACCCCGAAGCATGGGCGGGTTAAGGTAGGTCTTGCCGTCTTCACTGATTGTGAAGATGGCATTCATGGGGGTGGCTGTGACTTCAAGCAGTGCTGCCGCATCTTCGTTGTCTTTGGGGTTGGGCGCACTGGATGACTCGATTTGTGGGATCGCTGCAAGCTTTGTCTCCTTCTTCTTCAGCTTGCTTTTCAGGCGTGCGATCTCATCTGTCTTCGCAATGAGGGTCTCTTCGATCTCTTTGATGAGTGCTTGTGTCTGCTTGATGGCCTTGTCAATTGCCGGTTTAGGGATATCAGCGGCGATGCGTTCAGATTTAAGCTCTTTGAGCCAGTCCTCTTTGTATGAGATCCGGTTCTCAATGCGATCAATCTCGGCCTCAGAAGCTTGGATTCCTTGTCTCAATTCTGAGATAGACGTGAGCAATTGCGATCGCCGGACAGGCGCACTGTTGTACGAGGGCGAAGTCGGGTCCATCCTGGCTTCTGAGTCCTGTCTCCCGATTACGAGTTAGCAGTTGCGAGCCATTTGTAGCATAACCAATTTACTTACCCAAATGACCTCAGCGAATGACGGTAATTTCAAACAAATGAAGAATGGTCGGGGACGTGGCAAAAAGGAAACCCAATCTGTGTGTCGGAGAGTTCAAAGTACCTAGGTGCAAACGGTATGAGATGCTAGGTGAATAACGTATGCCAAACCACCCAAGCTCATAAAGATACTTAGAAATGTTATCAATGAGAATACCAGTCGTTAGCTTGGAAGGGGAGGGCCGATTGTTGTGGAGTGCTAAAGGGAAAAGACCTGATGCGGTGTGCTGAGGAAGAATCAATCAAAGTGGTGCACCGAGGCTAGAGGATTCTGGTGGTGAATGGAAGAAGAAGCGGAAAGGTAGCGTGGGTTTTATAAAGGCCCCGGGAGAGGCTGTGAGAGAAGGAACGTAGATGCGAATGAGAGGAGACATCGGTACGGAAGTCACGAGTGGTGAGGGTAGGAACGACGGGATAATTTAGGGAATCATACCCTCAAACTGTAGGAGGCAAAGGAGACATAGCAAGAACGTCTACAAACCAGAGCGATCCTTCCGTTAAACGATCTATAGAGAGAGACAGCAATAACGATCTTGTACAATTACGGTCCTTCCGTTCGGCGATCTATAGAAGGAGATGGCAGGAACGTTTGTAAATTAGTGCGATCCTTCTTTTTAGTGATCTATAGACTGGGAGACAGTGAGAACGATCTTAAAGCAGTGCGATCCTTCTTCTGAGCGATCTGAAAAGGAGATGGTAGGAACGATCTTAAAACTCATGCGATCTTTCCTTTCAGTGATCTATGAATGAATACAAATGCGATCTTTCCTCCTAAGCGATCTGTAAGGTAGACACGCAGGAACCCTTCGACTGATTATGACCCTTCCTTTGAGCGACCTCTAAGAAGGAAGATGACAAGGTGCCTATGGTGAGATGATCTCTAAGGTACTTAGTAAAAACAAATCTACTGAAGTAACAAAGGGAACAGGAAGCTACGCATCTCCTATCTGCATCTCATTTCTGTTCATCTATGTCAGATCTATTTAAGCTTACACTGGTCTAACCGAACCCTTCATAAGTCTACGCTGTAGCATCTCATTATAGCTTCTGGCTTATTTTATCCCCATCTGTTCTCCGCTCTCGAAGAATGCCGTCTTGATATCCG
Organism: Colletotrichum costaricense; assembly: GCF_030867565.1. Classification (NCBI taxonomy): domain Eukaryota; kingdom Fungi; phylum Ascomycota; class Sordariomycetes; order Glomerellales; family Glomerellaceae; genus Colletotrichum; species Colletotrichum costaricense. The sequence continues at coordinate 128,763 of NW_026848257.1, read as the reverse complement.
GTGGCGACATGTACGCCTTCAGGACTCCACATCTTACAGACCAATGCCCCTCGACCCTGGCCGGTCCGGGGAAATGATGCCTCCTGAATCCACCAGCCATCGTCTTTCATCACGGCTTGATCGACGTTGACATGAACGACAAACTTGTACGTTAAGCTGGCCGCGGTGCCTAGACTCCATCCGAGGCCAACATGGTTGCCTATCATCAATAATCCGTTGCGATCGGACTCGAACGCATGGACAGCCACATGCGAATTGGGATCGTCCGCTGGAAGAGGGCCTTTAAGACGATATAGGAGAAGCTCCTTCCTCTCCGAAACCGGCTTTCCCTCATTGTAAGCCGTCAAGTCGACTTTGTGCATGTCAACGATGGGAAACGTCGTCTGGCCAACATTCGGAAACATGGCTTTGATTTCTTCCACATCGACCGCCGGTGCGAACGGCCAATCCTGGGGTGACTTGGTGGACAGAATTTCGGCAAAGCGTTTCTGCGGTGGCTCTTCTTGAGAAACGATTCTGGCTTCCTCTGGCCGTTTGAAGGTGCATATGCAACTGAAGCAGATATCACCCAAAAGCCCTTCGGCATCCTCCAATAAGAAGTTGTCTTCATAGTGGCCGCGTTTGCTCGTCTCTTTTGGTTGGCGCACAGTCACCAGGCGGGAGCAGAATGTCCTGCTAGTCGATAGAACAGTGACCTCATATATGAATGGCCTGTCTGACTTGGCGGCAGCCGAGAAGACTCCTTGAATGGCCTTGCTACAATGTTAGCGACGGTTTCATCTTCCATTCAAGGCAGCAGATTCCAGTCTCACGTGAAGCCCAAAACCCCCGGACTGCGTTCCGGATCCTTCAGGTTCCTCTTCTTTCACGGCGCGGCTTGCAGCTAGCGGCGCCTGACAGTAAACATGCCCTCCGTATGCAGCTCGAGGATCTGCCTTGGACCCGCGGCCTTTGCCGCCGACAAGTTCTGACCCTGGTACCCAAGCTGGGTAGAGACTCATGTAACGCTTGACGATGCCACCTGTCGTTGTCGTATGGTTCGATGTAGTTGGCAGCAGGGCCAGTGCCATGACATCGTCGAACAAGAGTTTGGACATAGCAAGTGGTGGGGCTGCCGAACGAAGACAACAAGGGGACGAGTAACGTCGATCTGGGTGGATTGGCGAAATCACGGAATACGACGCGACGAGCGATGCTTGAACGGTTTTTGAAATAAATTCTGCCTGCCAAAAAAAATGACGAAACTTTGGAGCTCGGAGAAGGGAATGACTGGTTTGAAGTTCAGCTTCGGGAGTTCAGCTTAGCTTTCCCCAACAACGCTCTGAGACCTGGACGAGATTGTACCTCGGGACGAGGAGCTCTATGGCGGGGACCGTGGCCGTGCGGAGCTGCCCTTCTTCCTTCTCCAGAACTTCAGCACGCCAGAGTCTCGGTGCGGAGCCGAGGCACCCCATGTGAGGGGAATCCCCCAGATGATTCTTAGGGGGTTCGGCTAGTCTCTTGCGCCGAGTCCACCGCTCCATTCCAAGGATCGCCGCGGCACTTTGTGGGGATGCCGGCTTTGGTCTCCGGGGGATACCCATAATTCCTCGGCCTTGAATACAACATGAAAACCACGGGTGCCGGTGATTTTGGGCCGGTCACAACGGCGTACAAGCGGCGGGCGAAATCCACAACATGTGGCTGATATAAGACGACCTTGAATGCTTACTGCGTACAAGTACCTTAGGTGTGACTGGGACAAGACGCTGTCCCACCCAGCGCTGCACACAGCTGACTGAAAATGGGCCCTGCTACTACCATACATACATACCTCACATACCATGGCCTCTGGAGGTCAAAGCCGCTGCTACCCTCCTCTCAGACCCTGCAGGAGAATGGACATGTCCCACCTGTTTGCCCGAATTTCTGCTGACATGTTGACCCTTGGGGCCGTCGGCGACCCGTCTTCTCAACTGACCGAGAACGAACTTCAGCTGATTTCTAGTCGGGTTGCCTGTCTGTCACCTTACACATGCAGTGTGGCGCCGCTTTGGCCCCAGTATCCCCTGCGAAAGCGGAAAATTTTGACAGGTGATGGGAATTGTGGCCGCTTGGCCCTGAAGGGTAGTTGAATAAGGGACTGAGTCCATCTTGGGCATCGCTGACTCGAAAAAACTGGGATTGTCATGCAACATGTCGCAGCTTGCGGGCGTTCCATTCTTTCAAGCCCTAAGCGATGAGTTAATTTTTCCTAGCAAGTCAAAGTCATGGAAATATTGGAGTGTTGTAAAGGCAAGCCAGCAGCGCAGAGAGAATTCATCTAAGAAGATCGATCACGAAAAGAGTACCTAGTAAAGAAGCATTGGTTCGGAAACCATCCATCCACAACTATTTAACTTACTCGGAGTCAAGTTGCCTCTTGCTGACACCCATAGCATTAGTTCTGTTCCCAAGATGGGTAACCCGAGATGGGGTATACCCTGGCACCTCTCTGATGTCTTTGCCGCAACTAACAGGCGCCTAGCACGACTAGTTTTGTTGCTCTCACCAAGCCTTGAATGTTCATTCGTCACGAAGCCCAATGGCTAACAAATACTCCCTCAACCCAAGAACCTTTAGCTCACAATCACTCTCAGCGAAAAAAAAATATATATATATTTTCTGGGCCACGCGTGACCCTCCCACTTCAAACTTAGCGGCTCAATACCACCAGCTTTGCAAGCAAGCGATAAGCAGCCATCCGCGGGTGAGCAGGCTTAGGGAAGGGGGGGGGGGGGGTACGCATTACCGTACGATGCCATTTCGGGCATCCTGCATTCGAAGTCTCGCCTCGCCCCCCTCTCAGCTGTGCTGGCAGCCGATGAGCGGCCTCGGAACAATTCTCGTTGGATACGCAGCGGCGAGCGCTGCATTATGCACCCCGTGGTGATTGACAACAGGCGTAAACGGTGAACGCACGTACACGATAGGAGAGCCAAAACCCGGGGCATGGTTGGACGAGGCTGGTTTCCCCGCAAAGTGTGGTAACAAATGGGAGTTTGCTGGCGTCACATCGGTATTGTGCTTGGCTGCTCCTTTTGTGGTGTTGCATCCCGTGTCGCTTTGACCGTTCGAGGCTCTCGGTACTCGAGAAACTACAGGGAGGCGAGCAAGGAGACTGATGTTTTTGACGGGGAGGCAAAGGAGCAGATCATCTGTCTCAAGGTATTTTTTCCTGACATGCTAAGGTAGTCATCACATTGAGCTCGGGTATTGTAGACCTATCACTGGAGACTTAACTCTCGCAAAAAGGACCTGACGACCTATGACGGATCTGGCAACATGAAGGGTGTGGGCTCAATTCGACAGCGGCACAAGTGAAGAATGAGGCCCTCGAGCTAACAATCACCTTGAATGCTGCGATATCGCAAGCGTGGTCAAAAGGGGCGGCGAAAATCCAGCAGTGCGGGTGACCCAAGCCACTTGCGCGAGAAAAAGAAACGTTGGGCTCTTGGTGCCAGGTCCATGAAACTTGACCGGAAATTCAGGAATTGCACTTGCTTGCAACATCGGAGATATTGAACTAAACAAATTCGGATAGTAATCACTCAGAAGCACTGGAATGTGAGAAACAAGGCCAAAACCTGCCGAGTGGCGAACGATTTGGTGGTAAGCATCCAGACTGTAGAAACTAAGTACCTGGCTGGATTATGGATGTGTCTGCAGAAACATAGCCTGTATCTTGTCTTGGAATCTTCGGTGAGATCCTCCCACGACTCCCAGCTTCCACTGTTGACGCGTGCCTTTGCCCAGCTTCCGAGCGTCCATTCAATAAGCAAACGGAGAAGAGGTCAGCAAACCAGTCGGTCAAGAAAGTGGTCTAGGTGTTCTCTTATGCAGCTTGCCACATCGCCTCTGGGCCGGACAAGACCACCCGGTCCGGGGTGCAGGAAATATGTCTCTGCCTCCCTGTTTGTCCGTACCGTAGCATCTATCCGTCCGGGCTTGACCTCTAACTCCAGGTCGGGATTGTTTTTTCCAACGCACAGCAAGTGCGTAATATAGTAGCTCGATTCCTGGTCCATTCTTAATAGTTGAACATAGTCTTCTTAGTGTCCAGAGTACCCTGGTTGTGATAAACCTTGACGCGCTTCAAACACGAATGCAATAAAGCCACGGAAGAACCACAAGCACATCTCCACATAGTCCGACTTCTTTTTGCTCCTGTATACCACGCTGCATAGCATGCTTACTTTACTCAAACATACACAACTACTCTTACTCCGTACCCAACGCATGTCCGTCCATTTGCCTGAAGGCTGAAAACGCCCCAAATTTCCCGCCCATGTCACTCGCATCTCCGCCCCCCCCCCCCCCTCGACCCCAGACCGGGGTTGGTGCAGGACCGGGGGTGACCGGCGCATCCCGACCCTCTCATTCGCCCCTTGCCAGCTTTCCCCAGGTCTCTGCCCATTCCTACCTCCGCGACCCCTGTCGACTCTCCCTCACACGCCCACACATCAGTCAAACCACGACTTTTTGTTTTTCTTAGCCCGTCCTGTCAATGGGTAGCACGGTTCCCGGGCTCTCGAAAAGAGAGGAGAAGGGGGGTGGAACACCAGCTGGTCACGTTCAAAGTTCGAATGGGCGGTTCCGCCCCGTCGGTTTGTGCTGATCTCCCTTCTCACGCTGTGCCTCTCTCCCCGCTTTCTATGCACTCGCCTGAGGACCCGTCTGACGGGCAACGTGTATGGAGTACGTACGGAGCAGAGCAATAAATAGAAGACGGGGTCTCGTGCTTGTCTTGCAGCTGCGGACGGCATCAGCCTTTTCGCCTTTCCCGCTCTCCCCACTCTCTGTCACGCATCCTGCTAGGAAGGTCGCTCGCACTTAGCGTAAGGGCCCTTTTCTCGTCATCTACCTTGGCTGCTCCACTCCAGCATCATCTTCTTTTCTTATGCCGCTTTAACCTTTCGACGGACTTTGTTGATTCTCTGTAGGGTCACGTCACCCGGCCCCCATGTTGGTAGCGGACGGTAGTTAGATCGGGCGTGGGAGTGGCCGTGGGATATGAACCGGCTCTCCGAGCATTGTTTTCTACCAACGCGACTCAGTCACCCGGAAGAAGCGAGTGGTCGTCTCCTTCCATCTGAACGAGAGGTATCAGCAGAGACAACAAGATAACGATGGTGGTTGAAGTCGGTTCGTTGAACCGCAATGCGTTGGAACCCTTCAAGACATGGCGCCTCGGAACTTCAGCTTGCGAAGACGATGGCGGTATCAACATCGACCCCCATCTCTTCTCGCCACAGGCTTTGAGACGATGTGCCAAGCATGAGTCCAACTGCCCTTCAGCTTCAATCCTCAGAACCACCTTGGTTACCACCAGTGCCCATGGCCCAGAGAATGGATCAAAGATATTCGCAACAACATCCGCTGAAACTACCCAGACGAACTCAATCACCTCTTCACCCAAAAATCCGCCGACAGTACCACCTTTCGTCTTCCCTCCCAGCCAGGAGAAGGCCAACTTCGTCTTCTCGAGCCAGCCCTCATCTTTCAACAGAGTAAAGCGTGCTAGAGCCGAGTCCGATGTTGACGGCCCATACACAGCCGGGCTGAGTTGTAAAAAGCGACGCTTGAGGCTTCATCTCATAACAAGTCGACTTTCTCAGCCCTACTCATTACCCGCGACACATATCATCAACCGTGAAGCCGGTCCCTTGGGCGACAAGCGTTTCGTGAAGCTGGCTGCTGTAGCCACCTCGCCCGAGGTCGGCAGACAGGGCCTACTTCGAGAGAGCTCCATCATGTTGAGAGCGGCAGTACTCAATAGGATTCGGCTACGTGTCCGAAATGAGGCGACACAGCGCGGTGATATCGGTATTGCCGTGACAGCTGCCAATGCGGCTGTACTTCACCACGGCCAGCAACTAGCCACAGGAGCTAGGTTTGTTGCACAATCGCCAGCACACCTAGAACACCGACAGCAGCCACTGCCAGCAAGGGTTGTTCTGATGCGACCCGGAATCTCTCCAGGCACTCCTCATCCAACGAATGCCCTGTCCGCCCAGGCGCAAAGAAAGCCATCGCCTCCATGGACGCCTCAATCAACTCGGATACAACCTGTATCGCCGAGGTTAAACCCAACCCGGTCACCAGTTCTAGCTCCTTCAAGCACGATGCTGGACGAAATGGAGGATGACGGACTGCTGGCGTTTCCCACATCAACACACGAGTGTTCCTACGCGTGGGCCGACGACGACGATTTGGAAGATGTGTACTCTGACTTTGGTGCCATCTTCGGAGGATCTGCACAGGCTGGTGAGACTGACGACGATGGCAGCTCCTACGAAGAGTATCTCGATGAGCTGGATGGCATTTCTTGGGTCGGCGGCAGGTAGTGCCGTTGGATGACGGGTCAAGGAGAACCAATTTGGTTGAATTTCGAATCCAAGACAAAAGTAAAGCGGCTAGTAGCACCGGAATGGGTGGGCTGGGTTGGAGAAGAAAGAAAAAAAGCAGCATGAATCAGATCTGGCCTATCAATGCGTAGGCGACATTCGAGGAGCATATTTTCGACCAAGTTTGAGGTCACGGGATGGCCAGTTGGCTCTGTCTAAGGACATATGAGATGAGCGCCGTAAGCAGGTCACTCACTGTCATTGTTGGCCTGGCAGGAAAAGAGAGGATTGGCCATCATGCGCTATTGGATACGGCGCTATGAAGCAGGCGTCGAGTTACAGACTCAGCCTTCATATAAATGAAAGTGAATAAGAAGAGAAATAAAAGACTCACTCAAAGGCAATACTTGCCTGCCGGAGGCCTATGCCTCAACCTGCCTTCAATTCCGTCTATGATTCCGCCCGGAATTCCGACGTCCGAAAGTCCGGAGAGTAAGAAGAAGTCACATTGGAATCAGGCTGCAAGATGTGATTCGTGTCGAGGGTTCTTCGTATCGAGGGATTTTGTATTGATAGCGGGGTGCTACAGAGAATGAGAACAATTCTCGGTGTTACAACGGAATCGACGCAGAAGGAACCCCCACCAGTTCCGATGGTCGGCCCGGTCGGACATCTTCCCGGGCCCCGCCGTGACGTTGGGCCTGGGGACGATGGCGGGGACACTGGGGCGGGGTGATTTAACCCGGGAAGCTGAAGCAGGACATTGTCAGGCCCATTGCCCAACATTTTGTTCAACATTCAGGATTCAGACACATGTTCAAACGCAGAATTGTAGCAATGAGCAATCAACTTTTGGACACAATTGTGATCGGAGCCGGCTGGTCCGGCGCCGTTGCCGCCCGGGAGCTTGCTAGCAAGGGTCGCAAAGTGTTGGTCCTTGAGGCTAGAGACAGAATTGGGGGACGTGCGAGTACGTGGGTGAAGGGAGATGCCAAGATTGATGTTGGATGCAGCTGGATTCACGGCTACAAAGAAGGAAACCCCGCGAGATATATCGCCCAAGACTTTGGCGTTGTGAGTTTGACATGGACGCGATTGAGTAATAGAGATCAGAAGCTAATGAGATGGAGTAGGCCGCTCACTTACCCAAGGCTGCTGAGGGTGTGATCTACGGCCCAACTGGTGCGTGAGACTCTGGCCCATACCGCGAAATTCTGTATTGATAAAGAACAGGCCGTCTCTCAAGTTCCAACGCCGACAACCTGCGGGCGTCCCTTGGTGCTGCTCAGGCATCATTGAAGCTCCCGCACCCAGCGCCCTCTCCATCTACATCGCTCGCATCCGCCCTTCTGGCTGATAACTCGGCTCTTTTCTCAGCTTCTGCATCCCCTGATCCTTCCTCAGACGTCAACCAAACCAGCCCTGCTGACCCGACGCAGGTAGCGACGCAGCCCGCATCAGGTTCATCTCAGAAGGATCTGGCAGCCGGCCTTGCCCGCTCCCTCGAGATTCCCCTGGGACTCAAGCTCGAGAAAGCTTCTCTGAAGTGGGCTGGATGGGAGACTACCACCTCATTTGGAGGTTCTGATGCCGCCCCTGAGGGAGGCTATGAGGCCTTGGTCAAACAGGTCCTTGATGACGCCAAGGCCAACGGCACTGAGGTGAAGCTGAGCACAATTATTACTGAAATCTCACAAAGTCAAGACGGAGTTATAATTGTCGACGCCAAGGGCAATAAATTCACGGCAAAGACGGCCATTTCTACCATCCCGCTCGGTACCCTCAAGACTCTACCTGAAAGCACCTTCAACCCTGCGCTGCCGCCGCGCCTACAGGAGGTAATCAAGGGCACCCACGTCGGTGTCCTGGAGAAGCTGCTGCTCCAGTACCAGACAGCTTGGTGGCCCGAGGCCGACAAAGCAGGATCCTACACTTTCTTGCCCACATCTACGAAGCCCGTGACCGAAAGCTCTACCCCCGCCGAAATCTTCGAGGCGTCGACTATGGTCTGCGCCAACTTCGCTGGGCCGTCTCTCCCTGGCCCTAGTCCGACTTTGCTGACGTACCTTTCCGAAACTCCTGCTACCGCATTGCTCCGCTTCGATCAGAAGGAAGTTGCGACTGCCTACCACAAGTTCCTTGTCTCTCGCTTCAAGCCATCATCTGAGCCTGCGGAGCCGATCGAGACCAATTTGACCAACTGGTTGACAGACGAGTTCTCCCGCGGTGCCACGACCACGCCGTCAATTATTTCAGAAAATGGGGAGCGAAGCCCACTTGACTTCAAGGAGCTAAGCAGGCCCGTATGGGATGGAAGACTCGGATTTGCCGGTGAGCACACAGAGATGGAAAACCGTGGAAGCGTGGCTGGTGCAGTCGTCAGCGGCTACCGTGAGGCAGAGCGTGTTGGCAGACTTTTGAGACTGCTGGACGAGAACGCCAAGTTGTGATTGGACCGAGGAAGGCGTCGGACAGTTTCTCATAGGCAAGCTAGATTTGGGATGTGCTATAGGCTTAGACGGGGGCTGGGAATTCTTTTCTAGGAAATGAATCAGACGATTGAACCCGACAAATGTCTTCGAGGACGCTCTATGCCGTTCATCCTGAAGCGGCCAGCAGCCTCGCTGCACGATCTTTGGCAATATCACACATTGCCTACTATCTCGTTAGAAGAATGTCTCGAGGATCCAAGTTCAAGGATGCAGCTTGCCTGGATGGCGGCGATTTCCTCGAGAGCCAAGTCACCACGCGAGATACGAGCACGCATGTTTTCCATGATTTCCGGCCGACCTCGACCGTTGACGAACACCACGTAACGTAGGCCTGGGAACTTTTCCTCGTACTCGGCGTTCAGCGCAGCCAGCTCTGTGGCGTCTCCACTCTGAAGCTGGGCTTGCTCTGCGGCGGACTGAGCACTCTCAACCTTCTTGGCCCCGAGACGCGGGTGTGAACCGATGATTGAGTGTAGCTGCGCCTTTTGTGTAGGGTCCGCCGTAAGAGCCTCGAAGATCTTTTGAGCTTGATTGATGAACTCGTCGTAAGACTGGAAAGATGTTGTGGAAATAGAGGGCAGAAGACAGGCGTGAATCGCGGGGCTCGGCTCGAAGAGCGCATCTAGGACCTTGACCTGCTGCTCCACGGGGAGGGAGTTGAGACTCTTGACGTCAGGTAGAGAAGCCATAGTGAACTGCAAATTGCACTTCGCTGTTTTGAATTATGATGAAGCAATGAGTAAATGACCGTTCATGACCTGCTTATTCTTTAACATCGCTTTTGAGGCAGTGGAAGGTGCTTGATGAGGTACCTTAGGTATTACCTTACCTAGGTAAGGTAGACCTCATGTCAGCGATACTTCACGGTGCGATAAGATAGAGATAAGATAAGTCAGGGCGGGAGGCGCCGATGACGGGACATTCCATCAAAACTAGCCACACGTGATGGAGTGGCTCGTGCTCACCAGCTGCGAAGCAAGACCCACACTGCCTTGGAACAGCAGGTGCGGCAAGGCTGAAGTTTTGTTTTGGAAGGGAAAAGTTGACGCGGACGAACTTTGTGACGGCTCATATCGCTACATTCGAGACAATGCTGTGCGCCAGTAGGTTCAAATACTCGGGAGTATCTTGCGCAACTGCTGACTGCTTTCTCAGTTTCTGGAGAAGCTCCTCAGGAGCCCGTTGCCTCAAAGAAGTCTGGTACGTGTTTGCGCCTGGTCGCGTCAATCCCCAAAATGCTGACTGTAATTAGGCACCGTCTTCGAGAAGCGATTGATCGAGAAATACATCGAGGAGAATGGTACCGAACCTGTTACTGGCGAAGCCCTGACGATCGAGGACCTTCTTCCTTTGACACAGTCTCACGTTGTCCGACCCCGACCCCCGACGCTCACTTCGATTCCGGCCTTGCTTGCGACATTCCAGAATGAGTGGGATGCGCTCGCTCTCGAGACGTTCAACCTGAAAGAACAGCTTGCGAGGACACGAGAGGAGCTTGCCACAGCATTGTACCAACACGATGCCGCGGTCAGAGTAATTGCGCGTCTGTCCAAGGAGCGAGATGAGGCTAGAGAGGCGCTTTCCAAGGTCAGCGTCAGCGCTGGAGCCACAAATGGGGATGCCATGGCTATTGATTCGGCCGAAGGTCTTCCGGAGGAATGGGTTGACAAGGTCAACGCAAAGCATCAAGAGTCAGTCTTCCAGAAGGCACAGGCATGGGTAACTCTAGAACGGTTCACTAACAAGCCACAGACTCTCCAAGAGCCGCAAGAAGCGTCCGGTCCCCGAGGGCTGGGCTACGTCCGAAGAGGTCGCCCTGTTGACCACTGTGGCATCCACTTCAACACCGGTTTCGAATGCCTCGTCGCTGGCCACCGAAGGAAGTTATGCGGCCATCAGTGGTCGTTCAGGAGATGCTGCGATATACTCTATTGAGGCAGACCAGGTCGAACGCCAAGTTGCGGTCAACGAGCCGGTCATCGACTCTGTGTGGACTGGTAGCAAGCTCATCTTTGCCACGAGCAAGGGATCAGTGAAGGTCTTCGAGAGTGGTAGCGAAGTTGCGTCAATCTCTGAACATGCAGGTCCTGCAACATCCTTGAGCCTTCACCCTACCGGCGACCTCCTCGCATCCGTTGGCTCGGACAAGAGCATTGTCTTGTACGATCTCAACACCCTCAAGAAGATCAGCCGTGCCTACGCCGACTCTGGTAAGCGACTAAAGCCCCCAGTACTCCTATGCCAGCTTGCTAACCTGCGCAGCCCTCACATCATCTGCTTTCCACCCCGATGGACACCTCTTCGCGGCTGGAACCGTTACAGGCGAGATTAAGCTCTTCATGACCACGACGTTGGAGGTTGCGGCTGCATTCGATCTCGGCGCAGCTGTCGAGGCGCTGACCTTCTCAGAAAACGGCTTCTGGCTTGCAGCCACAGCCAAGGGTCAAAGCTCTGTAACCATCTTCGATCTGCGCAAGGAGGGAGATGCTGCAAAGGTCAAGACACTAGAGACCGGGGGCCCAGTGCAGTCACTTGCTTGGGACTACAGTGGGCAGTTCCTGGCAACCGCGGGTGCCGGCGGCATTACTGTCCAACAGTACACCAAGAGCTCCAAGAAATGGTCAGAGCCCCTCAGAACGTCGGTGGCTGCATTGTCGGTCCAGTGGGGTGCTGGGGCCAAGCAGTTGGTTTCCGTCAACGAGGAGGGCGTTGTTTCAGTGTTTGGAGTCAAGCAAGAATAAGCAGACATGCATGTCTCGCGATCTGTATTATAAGTAATGGGGACAGGAGAGTCGCATCTAAAATGATATCCGAAGTCTTGGGCTCACAAGGTATGAAGTATGAAGTACTCTGGTCTTGCAAGAAAACCGCGAAGGAACAAATAAAAACCATCGGGATCCCCATATCAGTCAAGTGAAAGGCTTGCTGACTCTGGTTAAAGATGTCTCGAGACACCTTGAGGCAGTTGCTTATTCACAAGGTAGTGTGCTGGGGCGAACGTGCATCCTGACATTTCTGTCCCTTTTCGGGACTATGACATAATCATTTCAGGGACATATTACCGTCTCTACCTTCCTTACCTGGTGAGCTTGCATGGAGACAATGGGGAATGCAGGGCACCGTCGCTTAGCAAATATCCGGCCGCAATTACCTCACCTTACCCTGAAAGTCCAGAGGTGCTCCTGCCTTATCGGCGGTGTTGCCCCCCTGCAGCGCCTGCACTGTGCGAGCTTATCTAAGGCTGAAGCGCCAAACCATCCGTCGCTCTTTCCGCTGAATGGCCTAGACCCGCACTTGACCTTTAACCGCCACCAACCTAACAACACCACAACCACGACGGGCAAGTCCAAGGACCTCGCCTCTTCCTTGTGCTCCGAAGCGCCCTCGGATTTTCTTCCTTCTTCCACATCTCGATCACACCAACAGCTTCCACGGGATGGTCGCTTCACCATTGTGCCCGTCGTAGGAGGTTCACTTCTACTTTACGTCTCCCGATACGACCCGACCTTCACGACTACGACTTTCCTCCCGCACGCAAGACACCTACCCGAGGAACAGACGGTTTGTGCGTAGCCACATGCTGACTGGAGCTGCCGGACTTAAGCTAATTATTTCTCCAGCGCCAACCCATATTGGCTCGATAGACATAATATGAGCTCTGTTTCTCCACCATCTTCTCCATCGACGACGTCTTCTTCGGCTCGGCTCTCTACGATTCCACTTTCTCCCTCAATATCAGCTTCCTCATCGACTGCGTCCTCTCCGTCTCGGCTCTCTACGATTCCACCTTCTCCCTCAATATCAGTTTCTCCATCGACTGCGTCCTCTCCGTCTCGGCTCTCTACGATTCCGCTTTCTCCCTCGGTAGCATCTCTTTTGCCTGAGCAAGAACTTTACGACGATAGCGACATCGAGGCCGCCTACCAAGGCTACATTCCCGAATCCTCCTCCGACGTGGTCGATCACCGCTCAAGCATATTCGACTCCGAAGCCGATGCGCAGGTGGATTGGGACTCTGAGTCTGATTCACAATCACAGGCACAGCCTTCAGAGTCCGATTCAGAGTCCTTGATGTCACTCGAGATTGACCCTCACGATCCGCTATTTAACGACTCGGACCCTTTCTCTCCCGATCTTGCCGACGAGCTTGAGCTTGCGCTTCTTGCCGAGATGGATCAGTTGCCACAGCTCCGCGAACAAAGGATGCCACCTCCAGGTGGCCGAGATGAAAGCATGCGAGGGCAACGTGGAGGCGGTGCCGCCCTTCATAATGGCTCAGGCGATGTTCTTGTGGATCTGGAGCTGTACTTCGAACAGGATAGAAACGAGAGGAGACCTCAAAACAACCAAAACGGCCCTGCCGATGTCATCGACCTGACCAACGAACCCGACAGCCCTATCCAGAGACATGCTCCTCGACCTCCGACGAATCCCAGAAGACAACATTCCCAAGGCAGGAACCCGCCGTCTTTCTCGCGGAGTGACAGTAGCATTCTCGCCGGCAATGCACCACCCGTCATCGACCTCACCGACGACTCACCCGAGATTCCGAGAAGACGTACGCATGTACCGCCGCCTCCACAGCCACCTCGTCAGCGCGATCGCAGTCGACAGCCGGTCGGATTCATGCTGAACCCGAACGGAAGTGCATTCAGTGGGCTAGCAGCCGGGTTAAGGCGCCACCTGTATCCTTTCAGGCTCTACCCTGGTCCTGAGGACGAGGTACAGCTGCTCGGCATGTTGCACAATCGTATTAATCAAGGAGGAGACCTGAACAACCCCCTTGGCAATATCCAACTTCAATACGAGCACGGCGCTTTCGATCAACGCGCCGAATCACCTAAACCAGTCCACCAAGCTCCGCCTCCCCCTAGACCTGGATATACGAGGGACACCGCCTCCGATTTAGTTGTGATTTGTCCAGCATGCAACGAGGAACTGGCTTACGACCCTGACGTGCCTGTCAACGGGAAGCAATCTGCGCGGAAGGGCAACAAGCGCCAGCGCAGTGAACATCACTTTTGGGCCTTGAAGGGTTGCGGACATGTAAGGATCAACATTACACGCGTCCCACTTACTTTACTGATGCTGTACCAGGTTTACTGCGAAGACTGCTACGAGAATCGCAAGCCGGTAGCTAAGCGCCCGAATACCGGATTTGGGCGCGACGATGAAAGCAAACTCACCTGTGCAGTCGATGGTTGCGAGACACAGGCTACGAACAAGACAGCCTGGGTTGGAATCTATCTTTGAGCTGCGGCATAGAGTGACGCAAAGTCAGTCTTTCAAAGAGACGAATGAGAATTGGCGTCATCCGGTTGCATGGGTGGCATTAGCTCGGCGTTTGGGGGTGGGATGGCATCACATGATCGGTCAGAGATTCCCATGGTCACGGTATAGGCTTGCTTCCTCCCTTCAATTGAGGGGTTTGATATTTGAGGAGTCCAGTGAGAGGGACAAGGTCTCTCAGCGGATGATTTTCCTTGTAGCGGCACGCGCTGTACATGATCAAGGACACGAGCACATAGTTCTAGCGGCAGGGAGCGCAAACAATCCCCTGTATAGAGTCTTCTCGTGAATAATTCTATTCAGTTGCTCCGTCTTATCATCGTTCGGAACCTCTCCCTTGGGTCTGGCATCTGCTACTAACGAAAAAGAGGAAAAATCTTTCATCTCCTAATGAAGCAACCGGCATGCTCATGCTCTTGCGTCTTTGTGGGTATAGAATTCCAGAAGTGCCTTCCTATTGCTAATCATTGACGCGCTGTGATGCTCAGGTCTGGACCTCATGCCCGTTTGTTCCATCCTTTCCGTGTATGCATGTATCGAATCAAAAATCATCCAAGTCATCATCCCAATCTATAGACCCCAAATCCATCTCAATGAGTGACGAGGCAGAATTTGTTACCGGTCCACCTGAAGATGACTGTGTCATTGCTTTGGCCGGGGATTCTATATCCAGCACCTCCTGAGAGGACATCATCAGGTCCTGAGTGCAGATCAAGGGGAAAAAGTCGTCAAAAACATGCAAAGCCTTTGCAACTGTAGGTTTTGGTGCAGGCCGGTGGTTGCTACTGATTTCCTGAAGAATGCCACGATTTGGAAACCGGTTGGGTGCAATGAGTGGCGGAGCACCCTGCCGCTTGACTAGAGGCGTACTGTGTGCTGCTGCAATCACACCATGTGTGATCAATTTTGGGCCAGAAACCGCTCGAGGCATCATGTATTTCTGCTGCTGTTGTTTCTGAATCTGCTCCTTTTGAGCCAGCCCATGTCGGGTCTGGAGTTTGTTGGTAATAGAGGTTGGTGGTTGTGTTGCACGGACATGTGTCCCTAGGTTGGCTATCTGTTTATGCCGCGAACTCAAGTTGCTTTCATGGTTTTGTATGGCCGAGAAGTTGCTCTTTGCTGGTGGTAAGTTTCTTTCGTTCGCCAGGCTCCCTGTCTCCTTCGGTCGACTGAGAGGTCCGGTAGACCCCTGAGCAGGAGCTTTGCTTGGTATGGGAGCACTCAGACGTGAAGGCAGTGCAGTTTGAGCTCCATCGAAATCCTCTTCAAGCTCTATAGCGAGTTGTGAGGCTGTGGGGAAGAAGTCATCGAAACAATTTTGCACGATTGCTTGTGTGCTTGGTAGAGGCATCTGCGGTATTGATGGCCTTGGTGGCGGTAGAATTTGTTTCGATCGGACTCCTGGTGACGGTGCAATTATTGGTATGGGAATGTCCGTCGGCGCTTTGTCTTCTGCAGCCTCTACTCTGGGCTTCTGTGATGGTACTGGAGGCGGAGGCATCGCCGTTGATGACTTTGGCGGTGCAGACTTTGGGGATGGCAACTCTTTTGGCAGTGAGACCTCTGTTTTGATCTGGATAGAAGGCTGGAGAGACGGCTTTTGCTTGAAAATTTTGTGCCGAGGTGGCTGATGGGTTGGTAATGTCGCCTTCGGCATCATGAAAGGCCTTGATTTGGCCTTCACAGCAGGTCGTGGAGGAGGTCCAATGAAAGCCATTACAGCTGGGGCCTTTTCTGGTGCCGTGAATAGCGGCTTCAGGGGCTGTCGTGTGAGAGCATCTTTGTCTATTGGCTTCGGCACGACTCCTTCAGCCGAAGATTGTCTTTCACAGGTAGTTGCGCCTTGAACAGATGACATGGCCGACTTTGTTATCTGTGAGGGACGAGGAGGTGGTGCCATGGAGCCAGTTGAGGGTTTTCTCTCTTCTGATGACTCAATTTGAAGAGGAGGCTTGGAAGCCGCGGTTGACGCCAAGTTATTCGGCTCGATATCGGCCAAGGCGGCAGAGGCAGTCTCGGGCTTTGGTATCGGTTCTCCAGATGAATCTCTCTTCTTGTGCGAACCATTTCCTCGTACGAAACGCGCGATCGTGTCTTGACTTGGTCGACAGTCAAATAGAGGCTGCCCAGCCCTTCGCCTGTTCTCTCGGGCCTCCTCTTCCTTGGCCTTTTTTCGTTCTCTCGCTGCCTTGGCCTTGACTGCCGCGCGCTCCTTTTCGAGCTCCTTGCGAATCTCCTCTTGTTTCTCCTTCTCCCATTTCCGTTGTTCAGTCTTGGATCGTCTCGGTTCCTTGTTCGCCTGCTTGTATAGCTTCTGAGCCTGCTTCGATGTCATCGGCGGCCTGTTCGCGGGGCCACCGACGCGCCCGGGGGCGTCTGGAATGACGGCGAAGGTGTTCTGCTGCGGCGCCATTGTGCCGGTAATCCTCTAGATACCATCTTCGAGGGGAACGGCGTTGGCATAGATCCCCAGGTCGGAGTGCGAGCGACAATTAAGCCTGAATTCGTCTGGTGTTCAAGGTCTCATTCGACCTGGCGGGGCAATCAACACCGACGGGACGGGGGTGCGCCTGGAAGCTGTGGAATGGCGGGTGACGCGACGGACGTACGAGGTCACGTGCTCTCGATTTCAAGTCAAGCCACACTTAAACGGCCCCTGCAAGTGATCCATTTTAGAGCACCGCCACGCGGGGTACTGTCGCCGCCACAAATCGCGGGGCCTCAATTTTTTTTTCTGCGGCACTAGGATTTTGCAGGTCGCAGTCCGGCTTCGAGAAGAGCAGAATCCCGATTACCACTTCCCATTTCTTTTTTCTAAAGACGGCCCAAAATCATGTCGAAACGCTCTGCTGATGTCGAAATGGGGGATGCCCCCCTCAAGGGAGGTGATCGCCCTGAGGGTATGGAGATTGACGAGAAGGCCCCCGACATGGGCGAGTTCGAGGACGAATTCGAGGATGAGTTCGAGGAGGACGAAATTATGGAGGCCGGTGTTGACGGACGCCCTGACGCAGAGAGGGAGGCTGAGGAGAGGGAAGGTACGATATCAACGGCCTCGCGACATAGAACTTAGCTGACCAGTTTAGCTGCCGTCGACCAGGGCACTTTCATCGTCGGACGAAACAAGCTTGAGGCGGGACAGACACTCGCGCCCGATGTTTCTACCTACGAGATGCTGCACAACCTGAGCACGCCATGGCCCTGTCTGTCTTTCGATATTCTCCGCGACAGTCTTGGTGACAACCGTAAGGTCTATCCCGCCACCATGTACACCGTGGCTGGTACACAAGCAGAGAACGCCAGGGCTGGCGAGAACCAGCTGATGGTTATGAAGTTCAGCGGTCTGAGCCGTACGGAGAAGGACGACGAGGAATCTGATGACGACGACGAAGATGGCGATGAGGACGCCGAGCCCATCCTTGAGCACAAGGCGATCCCCTTGAACTCGACTACGAACCGAATCCGCGCCCATCAGATCCCCTCGCAAGATGCTTCCAGACCTCCTACGACCCTTACAGCCACCATGACCGAGTCATCCAACGTCTTCATTCACGATATTACGCCTCACATCTACTCCTTCGATAACCCGGGCACCGTCATCTCCGCGCAGCAGAACAAGCCAGTGTCGACCATTCGCGCCCACAAAGCAGAGGGTTATGCTCTTGACTGGTCCCCCCTTGTTCCCAGTGGAAAGCTCCTCACCGGTGACAACGATGGTCTCATTTACGTCACAACCCGCACCGACGGCGGCGGTTTCGTCACCGACACCCGGCCATTCCAGGGTCACACCAGCAGCGTTGAGGAAATTCAATGGAGTCCCTCGGAACAGTCTGTCTTCTCATCCGCCTCAAGCGACGGTACAATACGCGTTTGGGATGTCCGTAGCAAGAGCAGAAAGCCCGCGCTTTCAATGCATGTCAGCAACCACGATGTAAACGTCATGTCGTGGTCACCCCTCACGACGCATCTGCTTGCGTCTGGCGCCGACGACGGCGAATTCGCCGTCTGGGATCTGCGCCAGTGGAAGCAGAGCTCTACCTCTGCTGCCGACAAGCCCTCGCCGATTGCCAGCTTCAACTACCACAAGGAGCAGGTCACGAGTATCGAGTGGCACCCCACAGACGATAGTATCATTGCTGTTGCGGCGGGCGACAACACCGTTACTCTGTGGGATTTGGCTGTCGAGCTGGACGACGAGGAGAGCAAGGATACCGGCGGTGTCAAGGACGTGCCGCCTCAGCTTCTGTTCGTCCACTACTTGTCCAACGTCAAGGAGCTCCACTGGCATCCCCAGATCACTGGCAGCTTGATGGCTACTGGTGATGAGTTCAGTGTTTTCCGTACGATTAGCGTTTAGACGGATGGTTAGTCAAAAGTTAATGGGATACCAACTTTGTTTGTTCATGATGGATGCCTTTTTGCGTGTTCATGTTGTTGATACACTTGGATCTGAAGAACTCTGCATGGCTTGGGCGCTCACACAGATGAGAAGCCCATTGGTAGGAATTAAAAGTCGTATGCTTTGTTACACAAAGCCCTGGGTACTCTCGTATAACGCAGGATGGTCGATGTTTGCTTCTCTAGGTATGACCCGTTGGTCACAAGGAAGTTCTATTTCAGGTATCATATTGGATTCTGGGTACGAGATTGAGGGCCTTTTTGGCGACCCTCATTCGACCATTCAAAAGCGGTTGAATATTCGGGTAATCCTTTGAGGTTATCGGGATTGTCGAATTTTGCTCAGTGTGACCAGAGTTAAGGGAGCGAGGCCGAGTGTCTCCGGCATAAATAAAGACGGTGCGGCACTATTTCAACTAGCATCCTCGAGATAGATGAGTCGTATATGAATTCACACCACTAGATCATTTCGTTCTCTTCAACATGCGGTATCTTGCAAGTCTGGCTCTTCTCTGCCATTTGGCACATGGTGCCCCTTCTACTCCGGCTGAACACTCCGCACGTACTGCAGCAGTCTTCGAGGTGGACAGGTTCTTCGCGGGAAGTCTTCCACCAAGCACAAGAAACTTGTAAGCTAGACTACGAGACGGCGAGGGACAAGTCGTTACAAGACTCTTTGCTAACGCGAACCGAACCAGTGTCATATTCTCCGTCCAGCCCACCCCTGGCGCCGACTTTGCTAACTGTACCATCAACACGGACACTGGTCCTAAAGTACCAACGGTCGACAAGGTGGTCTGCACTGACGTTAACTCTATCACATGGAGTCTGGAGCCGATGGGGACAGGGATGCATTTCAGTGTCTGGTGGGCTTTTACTAGTCATGCTTCGTTGCTGGGCGGGATACACCTCGACGAGTCGTACTTCAAGGACACAACACTCGCAGATGGGAGCAAGTCACAAAGCTATGTGGGGCCGCACAAGTTCACCTTGGAGACTACCATGGTGATGAACAATCCCGGGGGCAAGAGAAAGATGGAAGAGAGCGTGGAGTAGTTGTGGTGTGGCTTGTTGAAGCACTACATGGAGGACAATGCATTTGAATGTCGAGCTTTCTACTTAGTAGACATATTTTGGTAATACTAGAGGTCTGCGGTCGAACCTCCGTAGGAATGAATCTAATTCTGATTAGTTTCCTGGCACTACCTTGCAAGAGTCGAGGGTTTCACTCACAGTCTGATCAAAACAACCAACGGGCGTCTGATACAGATATGCCCCCGTGTTAATGAACACCTCCTGATTCTCACAAACAAGCCATGCAGCCACGTTGGGCCGGCTAATGTCGGGTGTGCTCCAAGTAAGCGTATCGCCCTGGAAGGCAAAAGTTCCATATGTGCCTTTGCTTGCACTAAACCACGTCTCTAGCTTTCTCTGCGTCTTGTCTGTCGGGTTCTCGACATTGAGGTAAAGTGGCGATGATCCAGTCAGATGCACAAGTTGTCCGTCCTCAACTTTGAACTGACCCGCGCTGCTAGGTGAATCGAGGTAGGCTTTGCTGGGCGTGCCGGTGGGCTTGGCCTGGAGGTAGCTGTGGAAGTTGGGCGAGGCCACGGCGCGAATCCAGGACCATCCAGAGACGAGAGTTGTAGGAACAGAGCCGCTGCCACCTGCATCCGTGGTGGTCACGGTCACAAGAGTGGTAGTTGCGCGAGAAGTCGTACGGGTGTTAGTTCCTGTTGCGATAGGGGTAGTGGACGTTGAAACAGGTCTGGTAGATGAGGTTGTGGGAGTGCTGGATCCTGGAATACATTGAGAGTAATAGGGGCTGTCTCAACGGTCAGCGGATGGTTTGGATTGATGTGATGACAGACCTACTTGAGAACTGAGCAGGTATAGCCGCTACTGCAGCTTGTAGCTCCAGTCCAGCCACTGCCGCCACCTTTGACCGTGTTAGATACTGACTATAGCATGATCAGGTGAGGCTATTATGACTTACATTGCCCCCAAGCTGGTGCTGTAGTCTGCGCTGCAACGGGACTAACGAGCAAGACTGCTGATAGCCCGGTAGCCAAGACACGTATCAAGCTCATTTGAAAAGAGTTGGAACGAACGCGAACTGAGTCTTTGGTGGTTGCAACACGACTTTTTGAAAGCTTGGCGACTGGAACGACTGAAGTGGATGCCAAGTGTGGATGGTTATATACTCGAGGAGGATCAAAGAGGCTTTTATTCACGTTGCATTCAGTCCCAAAAATCTGTCAGCTGAAGTCCAATGACGGAACTAACTGCTCCTCTCCTTATGATCCATCTTTGGCTCCTGCACTTAGAGCTCCGGGAGTCATGCAATGTGTTCTGTAGGTGGTGGTGGTAAAGGCTGTTTTCAACCAAACTTGTCGAGGGAACGGCGTCCCGAATAGATTAATTAGTGAATATGAGGTTGCAATACAATTGACTTTTGGAACCCAGATGAGAATAGCGTCTGGAATACATCAAGTTGTACGGTGTACTGCCCTGAAGGAGAGCATTACCGGAGGGAACTCTTCCGGGCCGGAAGTGGCTGCCGGAATGCCGGAACAAATGCTACGTGCATTTGGCAACGGTTGAAACTCCCATCATCACAATTATAATTTGAGATGATTGAGAGCCAGGCCGCTGAAAAATATAAGATACTCAGTGGCTACTAATGGTCTTCCAAGAACCAAACGACCAAGCGGGAGGTGAAGGAAGCCAACTTGAGGGGCAATAAGGAAGAGAGAGCTCTTATGTGATCGACGGCGTACACTCGATCAAGCTGCTGCACGACCAATGAACCCGCTCAAGACATTAAGTAGAAAGGGATCAAGTCCAAGAACCCCAGCTCCATGACACAAAAGCTGCCAAAATTCCAACCGGTCATCACCGCCACTCTCCAACGAGCCGATGCAGTTGCCGCCTCCAGTTGCACCAGCAACGAACGTTAGTGTCAACAGAACCCAGCCGATGGCATCTTCCATGCAAGTACTGCCCGAAGGCTGTCGAAATTCAATAGTGCGGCTGTGGTCGTGCCCTAGCAAGCGGGCAAAGTTCCACTTGTAGACTTTGCCGTGAACGAAATCTCTCTTTCTCCCATGTGCTCTTCCATACGCACTGGATGCCGGAAAGAGGCACATCGCTTCAACGACGGCGGTAGTCCCTCGTTGAGCCGCGACGTCGAGAGCGTCGAGACAGTCTTCAAGGGTCTGGTAACGAGATAACACCGGGTTCCGGCGGTTGCTCTGGCACCAGTAGGCGGCAGCTCTGTCCTTCGGTACGAGGGCATCGAAGCAAGCTTCATATGCCAGGATGGCCTTGCCCAAAGAGGCCAGTTGGAATGACGAGAACTCCTGATCTGCCTGGCTGACGTGTACGTGAGTGCTGCACTGGGGAAGCATCTGAACGGACGAGTGCTTCTGGACAGCAGAAAAGATGTTGTCTGCATCGGACAGCCACTGAGACTCGAGGCTGAAGACGGGGGAAACTAGCTCAAGGGCCCCTGAGCCGACTCAGCATCAGGATTCAGCATTTATTGCGTGGCTTGATATACTGACAGTTGTTCTTGGCAGGATTCTGAGGGATCGTGATCTCCTGGACAATGGACCATTTACGGTAGTTCCCATCCACCTTTTCCTTAACATGATTGCTGACTCCTTTCTTGGCCAAGCGACTGCTGGTGTCTTGGGCCATGGATAGCCAGTTTTTGTGCTTCTTGCTGCTATTGAGAGATAGCTCAAGCTCGAAGCCAAAGTTGAGGGCCTGGTAACTAGACATTTTGGAAGAGATTGTATATGACGACTATGTTGGAGCTTGAATTTTGTTTCAAGAAAGAGGAAATGCTTGCTATCTACGAGCCCTCACTCGAGAAACACGGGAAGATATCTTACATTATATGTCTCAAGTGAATACTAGATGAGATTCACCCGGTCTTGAGCAAGTTTGAACATGTCCATCGCATATTGAGCTTGCGAATGGGCTTGTTACGACTTATCAGCGCCTACTTCATCGAGACCGCGGCCTTTCCAACAGCCTTCTTCTGAACATCGCCACCTGGGCGACCCTTCCACTCGACATGAGACATGCTGCTCCCAAGATTTGAGATACAACACCCTGTAGTTGCTTCGAAGGTGAGCCAAGGGATACCAGCCACAGGCTATCATCAGTCGATGCCACTTCGTCGTCCAGCGAGACGCTCATAGCTAGCGCTCAGTGCTATGCAAGAATGGTTCCTGACGATCCCAAGATACCAGGACAAGGAGAGAGCTCATACCCCTGAGGCTCGACTCAACGTCGAACCGTGGAGGGTGGGGGCCATATCAGGCTAGAATATACACATCTCACTTGTTCCTGAATGAGGGTTGGCTGTCAGCTCAAGGCGCTTCGAGCCTTCTGGAGGCAGCCTGGTCTTCTAGGGGCAAGATCAACTCGATAAGGTCAGAGAGCGGCAGGGTCAGTACAAGACTAGACCCAAGACGGCCGACACCACATGAGATATCCCCGACATCCCTGGAGAGAAACATGGTACATGTCCTCCGAGCCTTTCGCGCTGAACTAGGCGCCGGTCACGGCCATGAAGGTGCGAAAGACTAACTTGGAGGGGTGGTGAGAGCCGTGGATCAAGTTGGGAGAAAGGGGGCGACGGGCGCTTTGAGGTTTGGGGGGATTGCGACTTTGCAAGACACCTGATGGGGTCATCTGACGCAATGTCAAAGGGTGAAAGAGGGGTTGTTGGTTAATGGACTGGATGATCCTAGACACTTTGTCCAAAAGAGCCGCCGAGGGCAGACAAACATTCTATTCTGAGAGCCGAGGGTGTTAGTAGTCCTTTAGGGACCGTGTGTTGCCGTCACTCGACGGTGGCCGGCCGGCGTTTCGCGAGATCGTGAGTTTCCCTCACATATAGACAGTGTGCTAAAAAGCGACTCTCAACTTGACCGGATACTGTGGACGCTTGCTGGTGAAAGAGATGTAAGACGGTAGCACTTGGTGCCCTCTACCCCGGAAGGCTCTGCGAGACAGTAATTTCGCGCAAAATAGCGTCATTATGGCAGAGCTCATGAAGTCTGATGTTGGCTCCAATGATAGAGAGGCCAATGGTAGCATACAGAGCATGGCTAGACCATAAGGTGCGACGGCGTTGAGTGAGAACGATGGGTAAGATCGCAATGAAGAGTGTGAGACGGAATAACGAACGTTCTGAGCATTCTCATAATAGGAACTACAACCACAGATAATTACTCACATATTCTAAAGCCCTTTGAGCACTGATGGAGTGGTCAGCAATGGTAACTACGTCAGTTGGAGAAATAGCAAGTCATGAGGATCCAGTGACTCGGGAACCATGCAGATGACACCGACTCGGCGGCCTGCATTGCTATACAGATGGGACAGCGATCTGGAGCACATGCAGCAGGCCGCCCTAGGAGAGCCCAAGGGTCGATCCAATTGGCAACGTGCCAGGTGTGATGTAGTGTTCGTAAGGCGCAAGGGATGCGATAGTGACAAATTCCATTGCTTGCAGCGACAGGTGTGGAGTTCTTGAGTGCTTTAGTTGAAGAGGACAGCGCGGGGCGCAACCAATGACCAAAATTTAGTGTTCCCTCGACTGTGCTCCGGAGCACCTGGAAGCTTCCTCGGTCGCCGACCCCACATTTACCGCTGGAGAGAGAAGCTGACGAGATCACTACCGTCGGTGACGAATGCCCTCATTCACACCCACTCTTATTCTCACCCGCGCCCTCACTCTAGCAAGTTCAAGTGAGCCTTTCTCATAAGATAGGTTGCTGCGTCCCCAGTATATAATTAACGTGTGGGAACGAAGAGACAACGCTACGGATCTGCCGACGACTTCATCTCAATTACTCTACCATACATAGCGACGTACAACTATCATCTCATTTCGCAACACTAAAACCTCACATCTTCAAGCCGCCAAAATGGTCGTCCTCCACGCCACAACACTCACAGAGTTCACGAACCTCCTCTCATCAAACACATACCTCGTTGCCGATTTCTACGCAGACTGGTGCGGCCCATGCCACGCCATCAAACCGATATACGAGTCCCTCTCGAACACCCACGGCCAGCCAGGCTCCCTGGTGTTTGTAAAAGTAAACGTCGACTCCGCCCAAGATATCGCCCGACGCTATGGCGTGACAGCAATGCCGACCTTCATGTTTTTTGAAAACGGCCAGCCGTACAACGGCGGACGGAGCGTCATCCGCGGCGCCGATCCCAGGAGCCTGCAGACCACCGTCCAGGAGCTGGGTGGGCTGGCCAAGAAGAAAGCCGCCGAGGCGGCCGCACAGAAGGCCGAGGCCGAGAGGAAGAAGAAGGAAGCCGCCGCAGCCGCCGAGAGGAACGTCAAGCCTGATGATGGTTCCACTGTCTCTGGCGGCTACACCCTCGGCGGCAATACGGGCCCGAGGTCGGACTGGAAAATGTCCTTGAGGGGTTGATTGCCGCCGTCGCGTTTCTCATCATTTTAAGCAGAATCTCACGCTGCGGCTGTCGCGCCGCTACGCACATGTGAGTTGGAGGACGGGGTGAATTTTTTGGGTCGTGGCGTAGCAGAAAAATATCAAGTTTGTTCCATTGTATTAATTCTTCAAACTTTTCATGCCCCCGATTCCTCATTTGCGCCGTCTTGTTGCTGTGTTTGGTCATCCAAAAATGCTACCCAACCGATATTCTTCGACTCCTTGGTCTGTGTGTATGAAAAAACTAGTAAAAGAAATGGAGATATATGCCGTCGTCCTTGGTCATTTCTTTGCAGCCGTTATTGTGTGGGGTATCTGTTGTTCTTGATCATGATAGATGCGCCTCGTCGTATCGTGCCCAACCGGTCGAATCCGTCGCTGTCGAAAAGAAAAATTGTAAAATTGAAATCAAGCCCCAAGAAACTTCTGTCCCTCAGACAAAACTCCGCTCATGTCTCTGCCTGTTCGTTCCTACCTGCCGTCATCGGCAAGCTTACCACACTTGACGCAGATCAGGCGTTGTCTGCCACCAACTCTCTTCGCTTTGAAATCCTTGCTCGCACATTTTTGACAAGTCATTTGTTCGCCGTCTTCGCTGGTATACTCGGAGCTTAGACGGCTGACAACCGAGTTCCGAAGACGATCTCCGATCCGCGAATTGTCTGGCTGTAGTAAATGTTCATCTACCTCAGCTTTATCAGCAGCATCCTCAATGCTCTTCGTTGTGCCTTTGTGATCTTCTTGCACGGCCAAGTCGTATATGCCCGCACCTAAGCTCTTGCGGCGGGAGGCTTTGGTTCCATTACTAGCCGAAGTTTGCATCGTGTCTGCTGTGCTCATGCTATTTCGCCCCTGGCCAACCTGCGATTGCGATGTATTGACGTTACTAAACGACACCGACGATCGCAAGGATGAGATCCCACGCCATCGATTGAGGTTCCAGAAAGAATAGCTGGCGCCCGCAGGATCAAGTCGAAGCTCGTCGCTTTCGTCGTCATCGGCGGATAGAAAAGAGAAACTCGGGGTCGGAGGGATGGACGGAGCCCGGTCACGGGAAGCCCGGCTCGATGTGGGACTAGCTGGGAGTTGCGGACGTGCTGGTGGTGATGATCCACTGTATGGTTGTTTTCGCGCTTCTGATGCAAGGTTGGAGGCACTATTGTTAATTGGCGTCCGTGACGCCTTGTTAGGCGATAGAGACCGTGGGCTTTGAGATGCTGTAATGATCATGGAGCTCGGGCGCCCACTTTCAATCCCATGCCGCCACGTATTGATGTCGGAGCTCAGCTGAGCACCGCCAGGGGCTGCCAGGCGGGATACCGAGCCCCGGCGTGAGCGCGGTTGGCTACCGACACTTGTGCGCGTTGCTACACTCCCGCTGCGTCCAACAATGCTTCCTCCCATGCGGCGGGAGAATGTTGAACCCGTTTCCCAGTTCTCATGGCGACGTTTGATGTACGCGCAGTCCTGGCGGAAAACCTTGATGCCCCCAGATTGGTCCGTGGTGACAAGAATTTGCCCATCAAAATGTTTCGACTTCTCGATGTAAGCGGGCGATTCTTCCGGTCTTTTGATCTTCTGCTGCTTGACCTGAGGCTTTTCGTCGTCCGAGTTACCTGCTTGACTGGCAATGGACTCCTCGAGGCTCATTAGAGTGACTGGGGGAGGGTTACAGAGGTCGTAAAGAGGATCTCCCGAGCCACCCAGGAGCTGGCGCGATTTGGTCGGAGCGAATATTGCTGTTGAAACTCGATCTGAGTGGGCATCGAAGTATTCGCAAGGCTTCTCCTTGTCTGATTCTGGGGAATGCACAGACCAGATATACGTTCTCTTGTCTTCGCTGCCAGACACTATCCACTGTCCGTTGTCGCTGAAGTCGGCGTGAATTTGACTGCAAGTATTCTCGTAGCCCTTGAACTTGGATTCAAGGCTCTTGTCGCGCAGATTATATATGCGTACTCTTGAGTCGTTGGATGTGATCAAAACCTTAACTTCGTCATCAATGACCATCGTCTTGATACCAGTAATCTTGCTGCCCTTGGCATTCTTGCCTCTCGATGATCGCACATGCAACTGAGAGTTCTGTTTGAGGCCCTCCGTGTCGTGAAACATGCACATGCCAGAGAGCCCTCCGGCTATTGCAGTCTTCCCGTCAGGCGAAAACGCCACAGCCGTGATGAGATCAGACAATTGGGTAGAGTAAGCTACAGCTTTGTCCGGAATACTCCAGAGACGCAGTGTCGAGTCGAGGGATCCCGCAAGGAAGAACCGGTCGTCAGTAGGATGAAACGCTATTGACGTGACGAAGTCCTTGTGTTTGAACGTGCAGAGACATTCTTTCCGGCTGATGTGCCATAGACGAACAGTCTTATCCATCGACGACGACAACAGAAAGTTGTTCTTGCTCCAACTGAGGTCTAGTACTTCGCCGGTATGCCCTCTGAACTCGTGAACCGGCTTGCTTCGGAAGACAGGTGCACTCAACCTTTCTCCATTGGCCCCATTTGCGTTTTCCTCTTCTTCGTGACGACGCCGCTCCTCATGCGTCGTGATCACAGCCCATACTCTCACAACTTGGTCTTTTCCCGCAGCAGCAAAATACTTGCCATCGGTGCTGAATTCCGTTGCCCAAATAGCTCCGCTTGTGTTCGATCGTCGTGTGTCGATTGACGCTGTTGCTGTCGTATTCGTATCGTCTTTCGAGTCGGGCTGTGGAATGAACAGCTCCTGAGCAAGAAACATGCGATTGAACTCGCGGATCTTCTTGCTGTGTGCCTTGACCCGGATGTACCGTGGAGGTTCTTTGTGGTGGGGTATGTATCCGGACCCAATGACTGAGCCAAAGGCCTGGGCATTGGTCCCATCTATTCGGTGATCGCTGAAGACGGAGTCCTCGTCGTCTTCGCGTCTTCGTCCTCCCCGCATACTCAATCGACTTAAGAATGATGGCCCTTTTCTACAATTGGTTAGTACCACTAGCATGAACGAGGGGACTCAAGAGTGCGGACTTTTTGTCCTTGGTGGCATCGAATGCATGCGCAGGAAGCTTCGTTGGCTGCTCTGGAACCTGAGTAGGGCTATCGGGGCGTTTACGAAGCTGAGGAGGGACAGTATGGCCAGTGTTGGTCCGCATCAGAATGTGCTGTGGAAGGTTAGCAACCAAAGGCTTTCCTACCGCCATGCCAACGGCGGCGACGAACCTGAGATAGCGGGTCAATTGCGGCAGGAGATTGGACGGCGACTGGCGAGGGCTTGTCGGCCTTGCCGTCCTTTGCATTCGGCGTCGTACTCCGGACGAGCTTCGTGGGTGTCTTCTTGGCAAAGGTCGGAAAACTGCTGCCTATGCAACGATTAACATCCACCATGTGCGCCACACAGGGTCAATAACGGTCCCCAGACTCAACCTTGGAAAACCAGGGCCCCAATGCGTGGCAGATCCGCATATCTTTACGTACCTTGAGACTCTGAACCGCCAGGTGACTTCTGGGCAGTCGAAGAGCCTTCACGGCTGAGGGGGGTCGAGAGACGAGGTTCAGAAACGGGTGCCGGGGGCGGCAGTGGTGGTGGTGCCTGGCCATCTTCGCGACGGCCAGCATCCATGGATTTTATGGCAGAAGACCTAGGGGTCGACATTTCCCATCATGCGAACGCCGACAAGGAAGATAGCCGCGTACAGAGTTGCAGGCACTTGGGCCGTTGGTGGGCGTGGGAGGTAAGCGCGGGTAAGCTGAGTAGGTCGCGGGCCTGAATTCGAGGTGTGGTGGCCGTCGGTGGGTGGTTGAGTGATTCAAGATGTAGTAATACGAGTGATCCGAGACACCCGAGCTTCACGAATGGGATTGGAGCAGTGTGACGACGGTGGGCGGATGATTTGACGGTCCAACGGGGAGGCCGGAATTCGCAGACGGCCGATATTGCCTGTCGCCGCGGGTGGCCGTGAATTGAACGGTAGGGCCTGTCTACCGGGTATATCGCTCTCCTGGATCCCGTCGTTTCCGATACGAAATTTTTTGGGAAACGAGAAGAAGTGGACTTTGTGCTGGGCGCGGCGCGAGGTTTTGTCCCAAAGGAAAACGGCGCCCGCTTGCTCGCTCGACCGTCGTTGGTCAAACGCGGTCGGTGGTGGTGTTTTCTGGTGGTTGGGAAACTGGGTACGTATTACGCGGGTTCGGATTCGTCCAGTCCGCGTATTCCGTATGCTAAAGCAAGGCATCCACGCAGCCCGCGTTTCCACCCTTTCTTTGATGAACAGCTAGGTAAGGTATAGCTGGTGTTGGTCGGTAAGCAATTCCAGAACCTGCTAGTTGCCGTATGCGGGCAATTCGGGTTGGCTTGGTAATTTGACGGCAAAATTATGGTGTTGGAACGTATCTGTACTCGGAAGAATACGCAGTACGCAGGAAGGTAATCAAGAAAGATAAAGTTGTATGTCTCCGTCGATTCTCGGCTGGATCCGCATAGCTTCCCTTGCAGCTGTCCAGGATGCACCCGCTTCGAGAAGGGCAGAGTGTGGGGGAACAGGAACGCAGAAACGTTGTGTTTCTTTTTCTGGCGCAATGAGTCGGAAAAGATGAGACTGGCCCAGATCTGGCCGTATTGTATGTATGTACCTTACCCTGGCCAGATTCAAGAAAGAAAAATAGAGTCTGGAGTAATGATTACGGAGCCGAGGCACGAGGCAATTGGCGATTGAGTTTGCGCGCACTTGACACTCGTAGTGGAGATGACGACGTCTAAGGTATGCTGACGATGGTTTGATTCTCCCTACTGAGTGCGCAATGATGACTTGGAGGAGTATTTATCTCGACGATGGAAGCCGACGGAAAGGATGAGCAAGGAAATGATCGAAATGAAAGAGAACCTTGGAAAGAGGAAGGAACCTTGAAAAGAGGAAGGCACGGAGAGTGGACCGCAAGGTACCTAAGGAAGGTAAGGTGGCAGAGGAAAGTGCGCCGAAAACAGCAGGTTGGCGTCAGATGTAAGAAACGATTGCGAGGGAAATCGGAGACATGGAAGACTCAGTCACTCATCCTGTCCCATGAGGTAGCACAAGGCAAGGCGAAACCCAAGACGACACAACCACACACACACACACACACACACACACACACAAAATCACATTGGAGGCTTGGAGCACTGACACTAGGCTGGAACTTGGATTTGGATCGCCTGCTTACTGATGCCGACACTGGACGATCGCCACCAGCCAGCTTTCCGATGTGTCCTCGTTCCTCGGTAACTAGGGGCACAGTAAAAGAGATCTAATTCATCCAGACTCCAAACATGGCGTTTTCTTAGAAAGTCTAGACTGGGCAGTCTGCAGTTCATAGTAAGAAATGGGTATTGGACACATTTGCACACTCCTTATCGCTTCCCCACAAACCTCTCCGCCATTCAATTATGCGCGCCGGCAAATTATACTCCATATCTACCTGTATGCGCCGAGGAAATGAATATGCTATTATGTTGAGTATCTATGGATAAAGTAAGGGTACTTTGAGCAATGGCAGGGTATCAAAACGATGACGAGACCTATGACGTCGATCTACACTCGCCCGACTATGCCTGAACTCAACTCGCCTAAGCCGGTCGATGAGCACGCACCGCACGGGGGTTTGGGTTGATACCCTTGAGAGGGACCAAAGGGTCTACGTGCCTGTATTCATAAATGGTAAACAAGGTATGAGTGATTTTCGGGGCAATTTGCTGAAATAATTGACTTCAGATGAGTCTACTTCGAAAAGGATCTTGACCTCGGTCGTAATTCGAAGCAAGCACCTGGCAGCGAGGTAAGTGGCAGCTCCGACCCTTCTGAGGCGTCGGGGATTCGTCCAGTGTTTCAATTTCACAATGAGAGGGAACCTCGATCACCGGCCTGGAGCTGAGGATCTCTCGACTTCTAGGATCATGGAGGGAAGACCTAAACCCGACTGTGCTCTCCCTTTCGGCCTTTCACGTGGTCATGGCTGAGGTAGAGTTTCTTGAGCACTTGGGGAACCTTAATGACCCTGAATCCCCAAGAGAGGCTCTGAGGACCTGGAATTGGAGGAAGACGAGAATCGTTATCGGACCTGTCTCCGATAGATAGCGATAACGATAAGAGAAAGAAACATGGAATTCATAAAAATACCTAGGTACGTACCCTACCTCAACCCCGCCACCGGGCAGCCCAGCGCTTCTGGCGTCACTTTCGGAGGTACAGTGCAGTGACGGCCTGAAATGATGCGTAGTGCATTCCGTTCCCCAGCAGCTAATTAGAGCCCAGAGGTAATTCAATCTGCCAATCTGCGTCCAGATATTTTCAAACATTCTCGATCTTCGTCATCGTCGCAACTTCAATTTCTCCCCAACACGAACCTAGTAATTTCTTAACTCTTCCTCGCGTGCTTCAATAGCACACCCTCCTAGACAATGAAGCTTGTTCCTACCAAGCCGTCGCAAAATATTGCCGAGGATGCAGTTACCCTTATGCCCGAAGATTCTGAGGATATGGCAAGTCCACGAACCCACTCTATCCCATTGCCTGATGCGTCTAACGCTGCGACATCTTGCGACGAGACGCTATTCACAACACACCAACTCAGTCCGACTAATGGCATAATAGTGGCATGCCTACAACCTCATCACACCTGGCGACCTCGTCATGGCGCATGCCGTGAGGAAAGTTGTCGCTGAAACGAAAACCGGCAGCACGATTTCCGAACGAGTTCACACCGTCCTTGCGATCCAAGTCAAGAGCACTTTCTTCGATCCCATTGTCGGTCAGCTCCAGGTCAGCGGCGTAGTCAAGTCGGAAAATGCCTACGTCAGTCTGGGTCAATATCACACGCTTGACCTCGAGGTCTCTCGCCCCTTCACGTTGAGCAAGCCGCAGGGCTGGGACTCGGTCGCCAAAGACACACTATCAGAGAGTCTGTCAGACGACAAAGATGGCGCCATGGCTGCCGTCGTCATGCAGGAGGGCATCGCCAACATCTGCCTCATCAGCCAATTCCGCACCGTCGTCAAGCAGCGAATCGAAAGCGTCATACCCAAAAAGCGAAGCGCCGCAACCGAAACCTCACAGGGCATGACCCGCTTCTACGAAAAGACGCTGACCGCCCTTCTCCGAACCGTCAACTTTGACACTCCGAGACCCCTGCTCCTCGCTAGTCCTGGGTTCACCGCGGCCGATTTCAAAAAGTACATTGCGGACGAGGGGAGGGACAAATCAGACAAGAAGCTGTCGGGAATCGCTAGGGAGGCGGTCGTCATTCACACAAATTCGGGCCACGTGCACAGCCTCAACGAGGTTCTCAAGAGCCCTGAGATGGGCAACAAGCTCAAGGACTTCAAGTTCACCAAGGAGACCAAACTGATGGATCAGTTTTTCGAACGACTCCGATTAGAGGACGGAAGGGCGTGGTACGGAACAACATCAGTGGCAAAAGCGGTCGCCGAAGGTGCCATCGGCCCTGGGGGCGGCATCCTCATCATGAACAACTCGCTATTCCGCAGTTCGGACATTCCAACGAGGAAAAAGTACGTGGCCATGGTGGACAAGGTCAAAGCGGACGGTGGCGATGTCAGGATTCTCAGCAGTGACCACGAGAGCGGCAAGCGGCTGGACATGCTGGGCAGTGTTGCCGCTATTCTGTCCTACCCTATCCACGACCTGGACGACGATGAGGATGAAGATAGTGCTGCAGCTAGCGGTGAAGCGGGTGGCGAGTCCATCATCTGATTCGACTGCGGATACATATATATGAGTAAATGATACCAAACAAGTGCATCATGAAAAAGAAAGATGCTTATAAATAGGAGGTTCAAAAACATTATAAACTCATAAACTTGTGTAGGTGACTCGGCGCATCTTCAATTTCTTTCTGGTTCGGGCATACAACAAAATAGAAAGAATACTGCCCGATCTTAAGATAGCGATGGAGGGGCTTCAATGGCGGGGTAATGAGCGCTGCCCATTGCCCCTCCCCCTCCTTTTTTGGGCCGGGCCCATGCCCTGACGTAGGTACCTGAACACCCTGGACCGTCGCCTGTGCTCACTAAAACGTCCGTGTGAGACACGATTCGTGATCCAATGAACAGGAGTCTCCGACAGCGCGCAGAAGCTCGGCACAGCAACACCGAACATGCAGCCGACGGGACAGATTGGATGGTGCAAATGGCGGGGGATCACTCCTCATTTTATCCTGGATTGGGATGACTAATGCCCTCATTCGAGAAGACAGACAATGCCCAAATTGCGAATGCAAGTGCTCTCAGCCAGCCCATCTGTATTCTTCACCTCATCTCATCTTCAAAAGCGCAATCTCATTCAACCCATCGCTTTCTCCGCGCACCTTTTCCACAATATGGCGTCCGCACTCACACTTCAGTCCAAGCAGAAGCTGAACAACGGCCTCGAGATTCCCGTGCTTGGCTATGGCGTACGACTCCTTCCCGTTGCGCGATTATCGTGACCTTATTACTGACATTGACATAGCTATGGAAGACGTAAGTACAACTGCAAACACATCAAACCAATTGACATTGCCAACATTGATTGCTAGTGCGCCCGAGCAAGCTGAAGAGGTCACTACTGAAGCTCTCAGAGTCGGCTACCGCCATGTGAGTTCTTACCATACAAGCCTCGATTCTCGTCACCTACTGACCGTCATCAAAGGTCGACTCGGCGGCTTCATACCTGAACGAGGCTGGTGCCGGAGCTGCCATCCGTGGTGTCAAGGATATCCCCCGCTCCGAAGTCTTCTTCACCTCCAAGGTTCGCTACATCAACTACGACGATGCCGAGGATCAGGTCAGGGATACTCTAGAAAAGACCGGCCTCGACTACATTGATCTGATGCTGCTTCACTGCCCCTATGGCGGCTCGGAGGGCCGCAAAGGCGCCTGGAAGGCCCTCGTCGAGGCCCAAGAGGCTGGTCTGGTCAAGTCCATTGGCGTCAGCAACTACGGCGTGCACCACCTGGACGAGCTCGAAACGCATATCAAGGAGCTAGAGGAAGAGCGCGGCGGCAAAGGCAAGGGCGGCGCCATCAACGTCGCTCAGTACGAAATCCATCCCTGGTGCGCACGCAACGACATCGTTCAGTGGCTCCAGAAGCGCAACGTCGCTATCGAGGCTTATAGCCCTCTAGTCAGAGGTGAGAGATGGGGCGACAAGACTCTCAAGGCCTTGGCCGAGAAGTATGGCAAGTCTGAGGCCCAGATCCTGCTGCGCTGGAGCTTGCAGAAGGGTTACATCCCTCTCCCCAAGAGTGTGACGCCCACTCGTATCCTGGATAACACCAAGATTTACGATTTTCAACTGACGGACGAGGACGTCAAAAACTTGGAGACAGACGAGTACTCCCCAGTCTGCTGGGACCCAACTGTTAGCCCCTTGGACGGACCAAAGAGCGGTTGACAGCATCCAGGGTCACTGGCGATGCAGCCTAGCTCAAGCTCTTTCGTTTTTAGCCACACATGTGTTCACTATCATAATCAGAAAGATAGACAAAGCAAAGTACCATGCATATACAAAACAAAATGCGCGTTACCCACAGATGCAACCCTTGAGGCCGCAGCACCCGCCCCTCCAAAGAACGAAAGAAAGTCGTGTGATCGCATTAATAGTCGCCAAAGACCAGCGCCTGGTCGACGAACTCACCTCTTTTCTGAACTAGAATCAATGAGCTGAGCTCAAATCCGGCCATGGGCGTAAGAATGGCCTAGCAATTCTGCTCCGCGCTAGAACTTCTTGTCGTGTTTCTGAGGTAGTCAAGTAAGTGTCCTTTCTGCCCCCACCACTTGAATTTAATATGATAGGTACGTCGAGAAATAAAGTTGGGACTGGCAACGAGTTTCTTGTCAACACCGAGGGAAGGGTCTATCGCTCTCAAAGTCAGTGGCGACTCAAAACCAGGGAATTCTGAGCTCTTCCGCAGTCCCGCAATACCGCATTTGAAGTGTACTGCGGTAGTAAGCGCTGTGTAGACATGGGAGGTCAAAGTCGCCCTTGAGACAGGTTCTCGTCGGCCTAGGATCTAACCTTATGATACATTAAATACTTAGATGAAGCCCCATTAGTATTACTACTCGATGCTAAGAAGGCGACGCACACTTTCCCACAAATTTTCGGATCCGTGGGGACTTACGCTGTGTGATGTCAATCACTCAAATATGTTAGAAGTCTGAAGACTTGTGCGTTCTGAACATCGAGGTTTTGATCACGGCCTTCGTTCATCTCTGACAATCTTACCAGGACAACCAATGACTAATGCTAATGGCTCTCCCAGTACTATTACTAACGCGACATTCACCCCCTGGTACTATTGTTCTGTTTCAAAAGGCATAATGCTCCGATATTGTAACCTAACTAGAGCCAAGTTACTATTTGATCTGGGCAAGTAAATACGGCCATTCCGCAGCCTATCCGCGAGGCACTCGTCTGTGTTGATTGCAAGCCCTGCCAACCCACTACCTCATTGTTCAGAATAAGCTTCTGACTTTTGAGGTGCTTCCATTGAATAGAGTTTGCTTGCAATCTGGGCATTGACAGCTTAGACTACCCCAAAGCTAAGGCATTTGAACCTTAACTGAGCTTGTGCCAAAACCACAGCAACTCCATGCTTGACTACAATGCTTGGGGTGGATTGTTGTTGAAACGAAAGGAGAGCCTAGAGAGAAACACGCGCCTCATCAAGACCCTTTCCAGATCAATTCGTGAGCGATAGTTATGTTGTGAAAACTTCCCTTTCTCTAACCCTTTCGCAGGTGGATATTTATGTGTTGCTGACAAGGGTTGACAACTCAAGGAAGAAGACGGTAACTTGTCCCGATAAGACAAATCAATCAACCTTTCGGATGAATCAGGGAGCTCAAGACTTCAGGGCAGCTCTTTTAATCGGCTAATTTTCGTATTGAGCTAGGTATCCCACTTGAAACCGTTGCGGGGTTATGTTGACTCTTCCGAGTCTAGCTCAAAATCTTCAGCTTGCGATGGATCCGGTGACGACGGCGGACAAGCAAGTTACAACAATACTCAAGCTTTGAGGCGTGCAAAAGGTGTGTTGCAATCTCGGGTCTATGCCGTAGAATATAGTGCATCGGGTCGGTATCCCGTGGTGGTGTGATGGCTTCTGGCCCGCCAGGTGTGGCACGCGCTCTGAGCCTCTGTTGCTTGATGATTCTGGCGAGTCGCGCCAACAGAGCACAGGCGAAAATGAACTCTGAGCTGCGCAAGAGGAAACCGACGGACGATCTCATCTATATCATTCCGCCACTTACCGTTGCGCTGGATGCCGATCTACCCGTGTGGGCAGGACTAATTTCTCCGTAGACTGAACCGACCCACGATAAGGGGCACGTCCACCTTTATTACCAAATGTTCCAACTAGGGGTAGTATCAACTAAATGAAGGCTTACAGACTTATAAGAACAAAA
Source organism: Colletotrichum costaricense (assembly GCF_030867565.1). NCBI lineage: Eukaryota > Fungi > Ascomycota > Sordariomycetes > Glomerellales > Glomerellaceae > Colletotrichum > Colletotrichum costaricense. The sequence goes on along the minus strand of NW_026848257.1, from coordinate 92,307 downwards.
GCACGGGGCTTGGCAACTCTTCTCACGATAGCCAACCGCATCACGCTCTTCTTCGATTTTGGACCTTTGCCAACTAAAGAGACCGGATCTCTCGTCGTTCGTTCCCCGTCATTCTTTTCACTCAACAGTCCTTACAAGATGCGCAACTCAATCATCGCTGCCGCCGCTTTCCTGGCTCTGGGAGCTAGAGCCGACATTTACCCCAACTATGAGTATGGCAACATGTTCTACCTTGGCCCTACCACCGGTGGTCAGTATATCACCAAGGCCACCTACAACATGGAGGTCCCCAACCCGCCCACAAACTGGGTGAAGACCGATGAGACTCAGCGCTGGCTCTCCCTCTGGATCGGTGTTCAGGACAACCCCAACAACGGCGACGTGCTCAACATGAACTTTGTCCAGCCCCTCCTTAACTGGGGACCCGATAACTCCGTCTGGGGCTGCAGCGCTCCCAACACGCAGTGGTGTGCTGCTGCCAGCACTTACCAACCCAGTGGTCAAATTGGCCAGGCTTACGTTCCGGTCAACAAGGAGGCCACACTTGAGTTTGAGAGTATGTTTGCTATGCCCGATTCGATTACGAGATCAATTTGCTTACGGTGTCGAAGTTTCTCTCAATTCCTCCACCGACATGATCGACCAGAAGATCTGGCAGAACGGAGACCTCATCTCTTCCGAGTCTGACTGTACGTTAGGCCCCGTATCAACTTCCAAGACGAATGCTGACAACCCACTACAGCCAAGGGCATGAGACCTGCCGTCTTCTACTCTGGTAACGAGTGCTACGGCGATGGCTGCGGGACTCTGCCGGCTTACAAGTACACCAATATCACCCTTGTTTTCGACAAGGCTGTTACAAACTTGGCCGACATTATCTCCTATACCAACGCTACCCACACAGAATGGCAGACGAAGGACAACGGTATCACATGGACCGTCGACTCCATCACCATCGCGGAGGATAACTTGACCGAATAAGCCGACAATCTGACGCAAATCTTTGAGATTGTTTGTTGTCGAAGGCTTTCAATTCCTGTAGATACATTGTCACCACCGCCAGCCGTATCGGGCTTGGCACATTGTGTTGTAAAACCATTGTAGATATCAAAATGCACATACTCTAGGGCGTCATTACCCGCTAAGCATCTGTACAAAGCGTCATGAAACCACGGAGGCCTCTCAGAATAAGAAGATTTCTAAAGTATCAAGCGACGCGCTGTGAGTAATATATCACATCAGCGTCGCGTCTTGCGTGCAAGAGAATGTGATGTCGAGGGTGTGGAGAATGCCAAGGCCAAGGATACTTGATGATCACGGCGTGGGGCCCGGCTTGGGAAGATGGGGCGCCGGCTTGGCGCAAAGACAGATGGCGCCCCGGCGGAGTTAAGAGGTTGCAAATATGGGAGGGGATCACTTAAACGGATATCCTGTCGCCTGAATTGTGAAGGAATACGTCAATAACTGTGGCTGTCCAATGTTTCTAGTTTCTGGGGTAAGCGTCGCCCGATGGCCAAGCGTCGGAGCTGGGTGTTCCCAATATGGAAACTCAGGTTTCCGACTCCCGGCCGCAACCGGCGGACTTACGATAAGCTCCCACGCCTAATGTAGTGTCCAGGGAACCGGGTATGATCTATTCTTTTTTGAGGCATTTTGCGCGCTTAGACTGCTTAATGCCGGCAGGGCCAACATATATTAGAATACGACGAGTAGCTAGCGTAAAAGACGTAATGACGTTGTCTGCAACTGAAAGACTTCTTCCATTTGAAATCTCATACCCAGAGCGAAGCGTATTTACGCCTAGTGTTCCTGTAAATCCGAGTCTAGCGCACGGTCTCATTTGCCTCACGATGCTCCCATTGTCTTACACGATGATGATCCACAATGATGCAGAAGTACCTTTTCCACGTTTTAGAAAGGCAATTAATTTCCAGGCGCTGAAGAAATACATATAAAATCCACCATGCTATTTACCTGATCGGAAAACATTCCTAGCTTGTCAACTGGTTCCAAAACATTATAAAGGCCAACACCCTTGAGTGACCACTATCAACAACTGCTCTACCTTTCAATCAAAAACCCACCGTGTCGGTTTTCAGATATCATCTACACAATGGCTCCCAAGACTCTTCGATTTGCCAAAGATCAGCCGGAAGGCTTTGTGAATCGCATCGAGAAAGTTGCCATCGTCGGTGTAAGTACCTCTTGAACCAAATCGCGACCCCCCCGCAAATCACAAGAAAAGAGACTGACAGTTCGAAGGCTGCTGGTACCATGGGAAAGTTTGTAACTCGGGAGCTATTGAAAGGTGGAAAGCACTCGGTCACCGCAATTACCCGACATGACAGCGATTCCAAATTACCCAACGGCGTTATTGCTGCCAAGGTCAACTACGACGACGAGAGCACGATTGTGGAGGCTCTAAGGGGACAGCAATACTTGATCATCACAATGAAGTCCACCGTCGGCCAGGAGACCCAAAATAAGCTTGTACGGGCTGCGGCCAAAGCTGGCGTCCCTTACGTCATGCCGAACGCGTGGGGTCCTGATCCGAAGAATGAAGACATGATGAAAGATGCTCTTCTCGGTTCTTCTTTTCAAGGAGCCGTCAAAGAGATTGAGCGCCTTGGGGTAAGCGAATGGATCATCATGTCTTGTGGATTTTGGTACGAGTTCAGCGTGGCCGGCTCGCCTAATCGATATGGATTCGACGTCAAAAACAAGTCACTCACCCTATTCGATGAGGGCGATGTTAAGATTAATACTTCCACCTGGTCTCAGTGTGGCCGCGGACTGGCCGCTTTCTTGAGCTTCAAGTGGCTGCCTGATGACAAGGATGATCAATCTCCCAATATTCAGAACTGGGCCAACGATGTGTTCTACGTCTCGAGCTTCTTGGTATCTCAAAAAGATATGTTCGAAAGCATGAAGAGGGTCACGAAGACAACAAATGAGGACTGGATCATCAACCATGAGAGCTCGAAAAAGAGGTGGGAAGCTGGCTACGAGGCACTGAGATCAGGGGACAGAAATGGGTTCTCGCGAATGATGTACTCGCGCATTTTCTTCTCCGCGACTGACGGTGACGTCGAGCACAAGCACGGTTTGGCCAATATGGACTTGAACCTCCCGGTGGAGAATCTAGATCAGGTCACTGCAGAGGCAGTAAAGATGTGCATCTCAGGAGAACTGGATTCCTACTAAAGTAGATTGCTGTGGAGATGAGTCTTATTCACAAAGCGCACTCGACTTTCTCTTGACGGTATTTGATTGTGATTGACGTTGGAAGTAGCACTGTACCTATGCCGCAGTGTAGCAATGACAACGAAGGCAGAAAAAAAAGAAGAATCAAAGAACCACTGAATGGACACTTCCGGCTTGGACCCTTAAACCTTGTGTGAAGCGCCAATTTTGGAAGTCAGCCAATAGACAGTCATAATCACACCATCCTTGAGTGTTGTTGTAACCTCTTGACAAGCAGTAAAACACATCTCAGGTAATTTTTATCTTGACAGAAATCGAGCCCTTCTTAGTTTGTACGACGATGAGATCATGGTCGTAAGAGATATCTTCGACTGTGGTTTCAAACAAATTGGATCTCGGTATGACGCGGAGAGCCATCATGGCCACCATATGATAAACTTCGCAGTATGCCAAGCTGAGAGGCGCCGTTAGCATTGAGAATTGAGAGCCTTGGTTTCTGAACAAGCACTTACTTCTCACCAATACATGAGCGACTACCTTTTCCGAACGCAAGGAGGAACTTCTCCAGCTTGTAATTCGGCTTGCCGTCGATTAACCAACGCTCAGGAATGAACTCCCCGGGGTTTGGGAAGAGTTCCTCGTTCCAGTGGTTGATCATTGATGTCATGCCAACGGGAGTTCCTCTGGGGATAAGCCATTCCTTTTTACCGTCACGGGTCCTGTAAACCAAGTCCTCCTCACGGGCAATCCTGGCAGATCTGTGCGACACACCAGGCATCATGCGGAGAGACTCGTGGATGACTGCCCACAGGTAAGGCTTTTGCTCGAGCTCTGTCCATTTCAGGTTCGATGGGTTGAGGCCATGTAACTGCTCCATAAGGCGAGCATAGGTCTGGGGCTGGGCGAGAAGGTAGTATGTCACGACAGTCAGAGTAGCCTGTGTCACAATAGTTAGCAACATGGCACGTAACGGGAAGGAACCCATTCTCACAGCAGTGGTCTCGGTACCGGCGAGTAAGAAGTTGAAGCCCTCTCCAGAAAGTCGGTACAATGATTTCTCTTCTTCGGGAAGTGTCTTAGATTCCATGAGATCAGCAAAAACTCTTCCATTTTCCGGGTTGCTCAGAGCTGCCTTGATATACCCGGGGATGACAACATTCATCTGTCTCATGACAGACTTGATGTCTTCACCTAAGTAATCAGCCATCATTGGCATGACCTGAGCCATTTTACGACCAAGAGCGTTGTGTCTCATCATATAAGCACTTTTGAAGAAGGACTTCACCCAAGTAGCAAAGTTGGGCTCCCATCCTTCCTGAGAGATGAAGCCCATGGGTTCTCCAAAAGCATACTGGGAAATGATATCCGCAGTAAAACAATTGAATGCCTCCTTCACGTCGAATGGCTCCTTCCCCGCTGAGCGGAGCATTTTGTCTGCCGTGAGCTGGGCAAATTCCTGCACTTCGCCCTCAAGTTTGAGCATTTGCTGGCGCGAGAAGAACTTTGACAAAGCGCCCTTGCGCATTCGATGAACCTCATGATTGACGGTGGAGAAGCCGGTAACCGAGACAGGGCCTGCGCCGCCGGTGTTGAGTTGATGTTGCCACTTGTCGCGGACACGACCGGGACCAGCATATATTTCATCGGTGAAGTAGGGATCAGAAACATGAAGTTCATCCGGGTTTATTCTGACAATGGGCCCTGTGATTCATGTTGGTCAGCAGCGAATTATGTCTCAGACTAGGGTTCTCGTCGAATCTACCATAATGCTCGTGCATCCGTGCAATGACCTTGCCATATCTGCCAAGCAGCCACCAGTCATAGTACGCTTCGTACAGGTAAGATGCAGCTGCGATCTTTGGACCAGGAAAGTGCGCTAGCGGGTGGAATGTCGAGATATTGTACAAGGCTATGGCGATGTGATAAGCGATATAAAGAACAATAAAGTAGGCGACGACATTGAGACTCAGGGCAGCCTTGAGACCATCTACGATGGCATTGGAGGCCATTTCGGACACAAATCGATGGACTGAGTGTGCACAAGAGGGCAGTGTTATCGACGCAACCTCTGCTAAGCGCAAGTTTATGTGACAGCTACCTTTCCAATGGATATATAAATACTGCATACATGTTTTTGCCTGCACCACCCAGGCAGTGCAGCTCTAATCATCTTGGCCCACCAGTCATTGCAACATTGATAAAAGGCGTGCGCTCACTGGCTGAAAGAGCAGCTTCTGCGACCCGTCTGGAAATCAAGACAAAAGCACGATCACAACGAGCCCCTGAGAGAAGGAGCGACCTTGACGAGAGGAGCCAACTAGCGTTTACTAGTGCAGCGAGCCTGCGGGGGCGACCCACAATTCCGAGATGGGAAATCTAGTGCCCGTTGAAGAATCCTAAATGAGCCAACAGCACCGACCGTTGACGCATATACCGTGACTAGGCCAGCCCCTCGAAGTGCAGCAGGCGACACACTCTGAACCGGGGCTCTTAGTGGCATTAGAGGAGAAAAGTGATCGTAAGCAAGATCATTCCCGTATACCTTACATTAGTCTTGATGGAGACGACATGATCTAGATCCTTCACCCTCCAGTCGTGGGAGGAAGAAAACGTGATTCGCGGTCGCGCGACGGAGTACAGCTTTATCCTTGAAGATACGCTTGCCAGGACTCAGGGTTGTCAGGAGCCCAGGACATCACCATGGGACGCACAGAGATACCGCCTGAATGCAACGTGACCAGCACACGGCACTAAGACGAATCTTTCGAAGATCTTCAAGCGCACAGGGAGCCCTAATGGAACGAACCGGGGGTAGATAATGGAGACACATCCACTACCTCTCCACTTTAGGAACTTTGTGACACTTGGTTCACCATCCAGTCGGGGTCAGCATTTTTCTCTCGCTGAATATGAACAGGCGATGTTTGTCAAAAAAAACTTGTGGACACCCGCATATGGACCGTTTTATCATGTGTTCAAGTCTGAGAGGATATTTCTACGATGAAAAACACCGGGAAACACTCACTCAAAGCCCCCGCGATCAAGAGACGCCTGCTCCAAATTGATGGCCAACTCGAGTCTGATGGATGGATCTTGTCCATGATGGAGAGTCATGGTTCCCGCACGACGATCGATTCGTCAAGTGATAAAGATTTCTACACTGAGTGACTGAATGCTTGCCATCTCACTACTTCTGATTAGCGAAACATGGCTATCGAGCATCACTGCTTCAGCATGTGTTCAAGTCTAAGACAGCCTCCCTTCGGAAAACTGATCGTGTGCAGGTCCCGACTGCCGAGATGTGATTCTTCATTAGAAATGATCTGTGAACCTTCATTCGAGTACCGAAGGTTTTCACTTCGATTTGAGGAGAAGATCGACTGCTTGGAACATTTTTCCGGACACGTAGTCATTTGTGAGCACCCTATTGGGCGGCCTCGTGCTAATCCCAGCCCGCTTCTCTTTGCCCAATCCGACTATAACACAACTTGGTTATGAACATGAACTTTTGACGTTCTGGCGAGACTGAGCGGAGTGAGTCCATGGTCACCGGCGACAGATAAGGGCTAAAACCGAAGAGAGACGCTGCAGGATTGAGAATACAGGGGTCAGCGGATGCCAAGCATTCGTGATTTTTGTTACCCATGGTTGGGAAACGGCGAGCTCCAGGAGCTCAGAGAATCAACAGGCTTGAAGGAGTATTCATCTGTACGTATTCCATATACCTCCTGAAATTCATCAAGAATTCAAGCGAGACATTACCACCCGAAAGTTCAGAGGAGCAGTATCCCTGATCGAACTCCAAAGTATCACTATTTCGTTCCCGCTTCTCTATGCCTCTATTTTAGACGCCAATTCTCACACGCATGTAAGAGGAGAAGGAGATGAGGAACTTCGTACTTCGTCAAATCCTTGTCAGTTGAGTTTATGCCGTGAGCGCCTCCTAAGTGCCGGCACAGAAAGTCCCACGACTTGCGGAGCGTCATGGTTAATGAGTACCCAGAAACAGAAACCACTACTTCAACTTCAGTGCAGTCATATTTCAGAATCAGTAATGGGTCTCCGCGAGTCACGGCTTGGCAAACCCTGGGAACGGTGGTCCACAGGAGGACGAGGCAAAGTCCTGGTGACACCAGATGGTGCACCCGGAACCAGGGCTTTAAAGCTCGGCAACCGAAAACATGTCTCCCGGCTTCAGCTAAATCGAAAAGCCGGAGATCTTCATCCGGATTTGCCTACTACAGAGCGCTGAAATTAATGATCAAATTCAACCTAGCTAGGGCCACAAAATATCGCCGACTATGAGTGGCTGAGCGTCATAACTTTAACTACTGCGACCCCATGAGCTAGAACTACCACTCTACGTCAATATATCTCCTTCTAGTGTATCTGTTGTCCATGCTTCCCATTTATAAAGTACTCTGCGGAACTTGGCTTACAATCATCACGCATATCCCGTTCATCGACTCGTTGAAACCGAAACCCCGATCGAATACTGTCCTCGATGGCTACACCAGCGACGCTGGCGTCGCCGCCACCCATGTATATCCCGATGACGACTAGCGCAAGAGACTCGCTCATAGCTATCTGCTTTCTATGGGCAGTTTTTGCAGCGGTAGTGTTTGCTCGACTCTGGGGCAGATATCGTGGAATTGGCGTTGGCGGAGATGATATCTTGGCTTTGGCTGCTTGCGTGAGTTACGACTGATAGATGATTGCGTCTCGTACTTTGTCTAATAGAAATCACAGCTTCTATCAGGCAGTACAATAGGCATGAATGCAGCAGGTATATAATGGCATGGCTTTCCAGTTTGGAAGCATGGGATGCTGACTGAGACCATAGTTTTTACGTCTGGTGTCGGATACAACTTCGACCCTGACTCTGACGTGTATCCAAAATGTAAGTGAATGCTCTAAGGCGACTGGTGTGCCATTGAAAAAGTAGTCAACAACCCAGAAGGTGTTATTGGACTTGCGATCGTCACTTTGAATGTTCAGGCGCTGACCATGTTGGACAGTGCTCAATAACATGCAGTTTATCTTGAAGGTAATCTACTTCGGCAAAGGAACTTTCTCCCAAACTCTTCATTCTACGAACAATACCTGATTAAAAGTGTGCTAGACGACTTTTGCTTTCACGCTTATCTACCTATGGGCACTGGCGTCCTTGAAGCTCAGTCAGCTCTGGTTCTATCATAGAGCCTTTTCTGTTCAACTCAAGTGGTGGATCTTCTTTATTGGCAGCATTGTCATTGCATGGGCTTTGGTCTTCACCTTTGTCTTCATCTTCCTCTGTGATCCGATTTCCCAACAATGGACAGTACAGCGAATCGGTCACTGCATGGACCAGATCCTGGTACTCAAGTGCATTATCATGACAAACGTTGTCACCGACCTGTTCATTGTGATTCTACCTATCTGGACTGTCTGGCAATTACAAATGCGGAAAACCGAAAAGCTTGCTGTCATTGCCTGCTTTGCTCTCGGCTTAGCGTGAGTCAACCCACCTGACCCCTATCAATACTGCTATCGATGGCTCGGTGAACTGACGTAGCGAAGATGCTGTGTGATTGGCATCGTTCGATTCTGGCAGATCTACGTCATCGATCTTATTGGCAATTTGACTGGCACTTCCTTGACTACATTCATGCTCTGCACGGTTGAGCTCATGCTTGCCGGTCTTTGCATCAATATTCCTATGCTTCGCCCCTTCTACCTCAGGTGGAGAGCCAAGTACAAGTCCTCCTCGCTCGAAAACTCCAATAGCCAAAGCGCATTCAACAGGGGATCGCGGAGTGGGCAGATCAAGGTGCAACCCAAGCCTGGTCAGTCCACAGCATGGATAGAACTGGTTAGTTGTCAATTTTTCCAAAAAGCCGCTTATAAGATGCTGGGAGAGATTTACTGACTTCTCAAGAATGACAAGGAGCACGAGACGGGCAGCAATGACGATGGCGATTCCCAACGAAAACTGACCAGAGAGCAAACCAGTACTGCGATACACGTACATACCAACTGGAAGATTACACGGGAATGAAGAAGAGACAAAATAAGTGCCGGAGAAGGCCTGGTTGAGTACTACACTGGGCCAGATCTGGGTGCTGGGTTGAGGGCGAGAATCATGAGGATATCTAAGTTGGAATTGTGCCGATGATAGATAATGTATTTTGCGCAAGACGGACTTCAAGGAGCAGGTCCATTGCTTATACTAGAATCACAGAAAGAAGAGTTCGAATTCGACTGAATTCAGATTGCCGATAAGTAAAGGAGAGTGGAGAGTTGAAATACCATCGTGTCTCCGAGCTTTGGCTAATGTAATCGCGTGTGCATGTCTGCTCTCACGGGCCTTTCTTGAGCCCTCTACACCAAGCCTCAGCTTGGCTGAGTGCTTAATCTTGCTACCTGCTCTTGTCTACTTTCGCTGCTCACGTCGAAGTAGGCTAATTGTGCCATTAGACTTACGGAATTACGAAGAAATCAGAGTGCGATGACAAAACTTACGCTTCTCACCAAATACGGTTGTTCTAATACCCTTACGCGGTTCATCGTAAGTCCCCGGGATAACACGATGAATTGTACATCTAAGCAGGGTGAGTTCAGGACAAAGAAAACGTTGACGAGGACATGAATTGGTTATGTCCAACTCACCTATTATCCCACATGGCCACGCTGCCCACTTCCCACTTCCACCGAACAGCATGATCGTCGGCAGAGTGGATGTGGTACGAGAAAAAGTCCAAAAGTTTGTCAGACTCGTACTTCTTGAGCTCAGCGAAGGCGGTTACAAAGCCTGGATTGACATTCAGCGCCTTGAGACCGGAGACTGGATGGGTCCTAACAGCCGGATGGTGTGAATCGATGGGAGGCCGGTTTGGACCAGTACCCCACAGGTCCAAGATTGTGTCGTATTGTAGCCGTGAGGTGTGTACTGCGTGCAGTCCGTCAACGAACTTTTTCATGGCGTCGCTGAGAGCGTCATAAAGTCCATATTGGGAGACCCAGGCAGTGTCACCGCCGACGTCGGGGTGCTCCTCCATACGCAACAAGGAGTAGGATGGAGGGTTGATCTCAAAGGATGTGTCGGCGTGGAAGTCGCCAGAGGGCCAAGGGGTGTACTTGAGTATTTCACGGTGATCCTCGCGGCTGCCCTTGATAACAACGTACTTCAAGTCCTTCTGAGCGGGATGACGGTCGAGAGCGCCGTAATGCTCAAAGAGTTTAACCTGACCATCAGTTGTCAGGTCCTGGCTCCGAAAGAAGACAACCCCGCGCTCAGTAACAAGAAGTGCAAGTTCGTCCAGTTGTTGTGTAGAGAGCTGTGATAACTGCACACTTTCCAATACTGTGCCGATTGACTCTGTCAAATCAAACCTCTTCGCAGCTGAGAGGAGGGCTTTCTTCTCAGGATCGGCGAAGGATGCCCTATCCTTCTCCGGAAATTTCTCCTCTCGAACTGGCTCAGGAGGTACATGATCTCTTATCTTGGGATGGAAGTGCGGATGCAAGCAGATCGGGAAGCCTGAGTCTGGGGAGACATGCTGTCTGGACTCTAAATTCGACATAGTGAATTCATATGTCCCTGAAAGAAGACTGAAACTGAAATTAGCTGGATGTCGTGTCCGAGAGATATATTGATTGAAGCACAAGGCCTCGTTACTTCAACTACGAGAACAACATTTCAATCTCCCCTCATTCTGTGCTACCAAGCAAGTCAACATCTGAATATTGCGCGATCTGACCTCGAAATGAGACGCGTCAGGCTTTCTCCTGATTTGCGGGCGACAAAAAGGTGTCATACACTAAAATGACATATAGGTTGGCCTTCTTCCGCGCTTTCTAAGTTGCGAACTAGACATTTCTATGACTGCATGTTCCTGCAGTCCGAAAGTGCCTGGAAAAAGTGGTTGGTGCTCTCAATATTTAACAGCAAATTTCCTATGTCTAAGAGTCCGACCAAAAGAAAGGCGGCCCATTCATCTAAGGAGACTTCCTCGCTTTTGGGAATTTCATCGGCAAATTGAGCTTGTATAGAAAGATGTATAGCCATTTCAAGAGACCGCTTGATTTGGAGACAGCGACTTTCTAAGGTAAGGCACCTGTGTCGGAACACGGCCGACGCTCTGGGGCGCGGTGGCAATGCGCATGCCGCGATAGTTGGAAAGTCGGCCGCTCCCGAGTAAATTGACCGTCCGATTGGCACCAAGGACACTCGCAATCCCGAGAGCCGATTGCGTCAGTATCTTACCTAAGCCTAGCTGCGAAGAGGGTGGATGCTTAAATGTGAGTTTGGAGCATTCTAAGGGGTCACCGTCGATGGCGTGAGCAATCCAGACGATGGCATCAACGAGAGTGGGTCATCGTATACGTCGAGACGGCAGACGGCCGAGTGTCGGCCCAGAAGACATGTGGCAACTTGAACACGAACCGACAGATTGGCTCTGCGAAGCGTGGTATTTATTCAGTTCTCCACGGAAATGCTGCGTTCATGACAACATTCTGTTCCGTCAGAGCAAGAAGTCCGAGTTTAACAGCTGCAACATAATTATGTGGGACGCGGAACAGCAAGACGAGACCTGAAAAGGTAAGCCGGGATCAATGAGGGGCAGGGTACAATTTTTTTCTTTCGATAATGCCTTTTGGCATTGCCGAGTATCCGTAGTTGTTCGAGAATATACAAAGGTTCAAGTTGCCATGTTGAGTTTCTCCGACGCTTTGCTTTCGAGTCGACGTCTGCGAAACCAACACGGCCTACCACATTCTCTCAGCTCTTCACAATGGTAGCCACAATAGACGAAAAGCAAGTCAAGATGGTGGTCAAGAGCCCAGAAAGTCAGAGTGATGGCGAAAATCCCAATATTGACTGGAGCCCGGAGGAAGAACGACAATTGGTGCGAAAGTAAGTTTGTCAATAGTCATACGCTCTTTGGCTCCAGATAATTGAAGCTAATTGTGAGACTCACAGAATTGATTTGATTATCATGCCGCTGTTGATCCTCGCTTTCTTTGCTCTACAGCTCGACCGTGGCAACATGTACGGAGACTACCTAAGCATAATCAACCTAAATTGTAATAATGTCTGACCAAACGCAGTGGCAATGCCTTGACGGACTATTTCCTCAAAGATGTTGGTATCACACAGAACCAATTCAATGTTGGCCAACAGTTGTTATCTGCAGGCATCGTGGTTCTGGAAGTCAGTAGATGGAACTGGAACACCGTACCTTATCTCAGGCATTCAGCTGATATGACCCGTAGATACCGAGCAACCTAGTTCTTTACCGTATTGGACCAACGCTCTGGATTGGAGGACAGATCGTGGCCTGGTAACACTTCCTCAGCTTTTGTAGGAAGACTGACATAGCCTTTCAGTGATACTAACAAGTGGACAGGGGATTGGTTGCGACTTTTCAAGCATTTCAAAAAGGGCTGGGTGCTTACATGGTGACTCGAATCCTCCTTGGGTAAGCCCGGATAGCTTCATTAAGAAGTATCATCTGAAGAAACTGACAATTCATACTCGTAGCCTTTGCGAGGCAGGGTTCATTCCTGCAGCTCTTTTCACGATGACGCGCTGGTACAAGAGAGATGAGACGAGCAAAAGGTTCTCGTGGTTCTTCATTGGCAACATGTTAGCTGCCGCATGCTCTGGCCTCATAGCGTACGGGATGTAAGTCGATCACAAACAATGAGTTCTCGTCGATCTCGAGCAAGAGCTGATAAAGTCTGCACCCTAAGCTTGCACATGAGAGGCATTGCTGGACTTGCTGGATGGCAGTGGCTCTTTCTCGTAAGTTGAGTTTGGCCTACAGGGGAAAGATGCTACCTTGGTCGGTAACAAAGAGGGGAATTTGGAGAAAGACTAACGACTGAGTGCTAGCTCGAGGGAATTTTCACGATTTTGGTCGGTATCGCCTTTTTCGCTTGCTTTCCTAACCAAGTCAACAACCCAGTATCCATACTCGGCTTTCGCTATTTCTCAGAACGGGAAGCAGAGATCTTGTATAAGAGAGTCATGATCGATGACCCGTCCAAGGCTCAGTCGAAGCGCTCGGTTAGCTGGTCAGAGCTGAGATCAGCGGTACGTGTTGGACTCCTTAATACCACAGGCGTCACCGACTTTTCGCTCACGTGGAGTTAGTTAACGAACTGGAGACTCATTCCCCATGTTATCTTCACTATTGCTGCCCTGGCACCATCTTCTACTCTGTCATCCTATGCGCCCTCTCTTGTGAACTCGATGGGGTTTGAGAGATTGGAGTCCAATGCCATGGTTTCAGTCGGTGCTTGGCTCTTGATTCCAATCAACCTCTTATGGGGGTTTGCTGCGTAAGCGCTTCTGTGCCAAGGTGATCACCATCAAAACAAAACAGAATGACTGATTTTCGCAGCGATAAAACGAGAGTCCGTGGTCCATGGGTGTTCCTAGGCTTATTCATATTCTGGGGCTTCAATGTTAGTTGATGTTTTATCGTGTGCTTCTTCTTGGCGAAGCTCCCAGCTAATAATACACAGCTTGGCAACTATCTGCTCATAGATGCCGGCCGCGACGCGAGATTTGCCATGTTGACTCTGTCAACGGCATTCTCGTTTCCTTGGCGTAGGTTCAAATTCCCGTCTTTAAATGGCGAATCACGTAACTGACGCACACTGCAGATCCTGTCAATGGCGCTTGGGTCTCGGCTAACGCTGAGTCCGCCGGTGAACGTTCTATCACCATGGCCATCCTCATTATGGCTGCCAACTGTTCAGGTATTGTTGGTAAGCAGCTGTTCAGAGAAGAGGATGCACCGAAGTATCGCAATGGATGGACAGTTATAACAGGCCTTACTACTGCCGCTGCGGCTTGTGGTATTTGGGCCAATGTCCAGTACTATATTCTCAATAAGCGCAAGCTGAATCGGACAGGGCTCTCTTATCAGTATTAATGGGTATGCTGGCGAGAGAGTGGGGTGGCATGGTTTCGACTTCTGAGTAAGAAGGGGCTCAGGGGCGTGGTCAGTGAATGATGGATATTGCGTAGGTAATTCGTCAATGCCAATGGCAAGCCTGACTTTCCCACAGGCATTTGTAGATAACGGGCGCCAGTTCGCTATTACGGAGTTCACACGCTCGATTTCGAATCGAGGGGCACTGCCTTTGCAGAGATCAGCCAGCAGAAATCCATTGGGTGGACCGGGGCTCGAGCGTGCCTGAATCGTGGCTACCTCAAGCGGGCGCTGTGTCATCGAAACAATCGACGTAAACGGCAGAGTCATGACTTGCAAACACGCGTAGTGGGACTAGTCTGGGCAAAAGTCTGACCTGGAACACTTTGGATCAGATTAGGCCCGGGCAGAACTCATGTTATCAAATCTATCCGTCTATTAGTCCTATCAAGTTCTCCCGGCTCGTCATCGGCTCCGGTCTCCATGTCGCGCCATGCGTTTGATGTTGAACTTCCTCATCCATTGCTCGCACAACTTTCCTGTAGTGGTCTGCGAGGGGCTGAGGATAGTCCGCAAGGTCTGGGATAGTCCATTGGTCGTAGCAAGCCCCGTGCGTATTGGCCGCAAAATAGGTCCCATGATGTCGGATGAACAAGAAGCAGAGGTAGCAAAAGTACTTGGAGGCGCCTAGACATCTTGGCTTGTGCCAAGGACTGTCAGATTTCTCCAAGTCATGATGTACAGACAGAATGACTTCTGCATGCACGTGGGTAGATTTTGCCCACGGCTGGTAGGCGAGAGTTAGAGGCACTGCCTCGTAAGGAGGTAAGAAAACGAGCTTAGCGCTGTTGAAGACTATTGGACGTGTGTGGGACAAATCAGTCAGAGTTTGACATATGCGATAGTAGGCTGCGATCTTTTCAAGCTGACGCAAGGTTTTGAGACAAGCCTGAATTTGCGCTGTTGCCCTGATGGCTTGTAAGCGTTCGAGATAATTTGCGATCAGGGGTGACGCGCAAAGCTGGTAGCTAGACTTAGCGATTTCGACTAGCTTCTCGTGGTCGTCTGATTCCGTCTCAAAAGCTTCGAGCAGGGCGGCCATCTCCGAGAGTTGGCTTTCTAGCTCAGCCCGCGCGGTTGATTCTCTTTTGGAGTAAAGGAACTGTGCACGGTGGATGAGGTTGGCGAAGTCGGCATACAGGGGTTTCTTGTGAGTACGGGAGAGATAGGTTGGCTTCTTCCACTTAGCGGATCGAAGACGGTTGAGAAGGCGAGCTTGATGATGCCGGATGACCAGGTCCAAGAGGCTATGTAAGGGCTTGGCAAGCGGCGGGGCAGAGAGTATTTGGAAAACAGAGCGTAGGAAAGCCTGGGAGTTGGGCTCGATCGCATCTGCGGAGGCGATGGTGACTTTGAGACTTGCTGCTGGGAGCGCTTGTTGATCTTGATTGGGGCCTCCATCGAGGCCTCCAGTTGCAACGTCGACTTTTATGCGACTTTCCTGGACAGTGGCAGCAGCAACGGACTGCGCTCCTTCTCCAACGGCGACAAGGTAGGCAATATCGTCTGCCAGGCGTTGTTCCGTGGCAATTGTCAACAGGCGGGGACGAGGATTTCTGAGTTGCTCCGCGGACTCTCGGTGATGGACATCCGTCACAATGGTCTCTGGAGAGCCATCTGCAAGCACTTTAGCACGAGCTCTCGCGGACCCGTCAGAAGAAGCCGTCAGTTGGGATGGTAGCGGGAAGGATTTGGCGTCGACAGGAACAGCATTGGTCAGCTTCTCCAACGCAACGACGTGTTGGCGAAATACAGCCTCGGGGAGATCTCTCCAGATGGACGACGCAGGCGAGGCAGTGACAGTTGGGCGGGGGTGGACAAGTCCGCTTGACTCGGGTACAAAGTCCGTCGGTAGTGCGTCGAGCAGAGGAGACAGGGAGAGCGACATGGATAACCAGGGCGGAAATAGGTATGAGAATGTGTGTGAGTGTGTATATCCGTATCCGTTTGTGTGAATGTGAGAGTTTTGCCAAGGACGGGTCTGGTATGTTGTGTTGTTGAAGTTGAAAGGATGAGCGAGGATTCGGGCTTGGCCGACTGGGCTAGTCCAAGTCTGCAACCCGCTGAGCTGTGTTGTTCTCTTTAAACAGCTTGGATGACTGATGGGAAGCGTTGAGGTGTTTCTGGATTACGAATGCCCTCCTGACCTATTTCCAGGTGGAAGGAACCCGCCGCGCCAAGCCAAGATGTGGGAGGAGATTGAAAATTGGAATAATGTTTTTCTCTCCAGAATTCTAGATTTCAGAAGGTCCACCCGCCGCCCGCTGTCCCCTGGGCTTGGGGCCTGGTCCGCCTGGAGTCCTGCACGGAAACCTTGGAGTCAAGGCCCGATCAATGCAACCAATTACGTGGCGGCCCTCATCTGTCGCAGTGCCGCAGTCCTGAATTTAGTGTGCCAAGACATAAACGTTATTGCACGCTAGGGATCTCGGCAAGCTGCACTGGGCAGGCTATTTTCTCTCGACTTTGCACTCTGAGACTCTGGGACTGTACTACGTAGTGTACATAGTATGTAAGGTAAGGTACTGTAAGTAGCGGGAGAGCTGCTGATGGATTGATGGATTGTTGGGATGAACGAGGATGAGACTAATCGAGTATTACAATAAGTGCACGCTGAAAGTAAGTCTGTAAAGCCATTGTCAAGTATTCCTAGACCTTGGGATGAAGCCTACCTTAGCTACTTTACTTCGCGAAGGTATTTGCATGTTGTCTTTCGCAAGCCTTGGCTGATGACGGAATAGATGAAAGTTTCTTCCCAACCCAAGGATCGCTTGCTCTCCTTTCTTCTGATCTAAGAGATAAGCCGTGCGCATCAGGAGCCAGTGAGATCTTGATTGATAATTTGGGCTACCTACTCTGCTTCACATCGTCTTTACCACGTACATGCAAATGCCTACACAGCCGCAAGCAGTCAGTTTCGTCTCGTGTGAAGGTACCCGCAAGTATCAGGGGATGGCCAGGATCCAACAACGAACCAACGGGAGGATACGAGAATCCCAGGCGGTTCCCAGGCGCTGCTATTCGAGAGTGAGACACATGCCGCTGGCGCATGTCAGTGCTCAGATGTGCCGCCCGGTTCCTGTTCCAAGGTGTCGGTACGCCCGCTCCAACCCACGGAGAAACGGCGCCGCCATGCCCGATGGAGAATGTCGGTTATGGCCCCGGGTCTTGGGAGGTCTTGGGTAAGTCTTGGACTTTTCTTGGGCCATCGAGAAAACGCCGCAGCTATATATTTGCCAAGACATAGCATTCGTGGCTGTTGAGATGGGCCAAGATGACTTGCGATGGCCTTGGCAACATTTAATATCATCGTCTTGCGCTCCAGGCTCAAGCACAGGACCGTAGGTTCTCCATACGGATACCTACGCTGTACACATGGCGGGTAAAGCTAGTTTCAGTCCTCGCCTACGTTTGCCGAACCAGGACACCGGTATGCTAAGGCCCAATATGCTATAGTCTACCTTACGGCGTGGTGCAGTGGCCATCCAACACTGCCTACACAGTACACAGGAGTAAGGTCGCAAGGCAACGTGGCTGTGTGCCAAAGATGCACGTCCACGAGCGAGCCCCTCCCCCTTCAGTCTTGGAGACTCTTGGCTCGCCAGAGACCGACCTGCGGGTTCATCTCTGGCGACGTAGGCTCCAATCAAAAGAGCCATAATGACCCAGGCGCATAGTTCTTCTGGGCCCTAAACTTTATCTTGACCAGCATCAACCAGGCAGAGCGCATTTTACATGCGTCTACGCCGACCGCTTAGCCCTCACCTCAACTCACGATGGGCCTCTCTACATTTGCCGCACCGAGTAAGGCGCGCGCTCTGGGAACCCCGGAGCCCTGTCCCCAATCCTTGGCGTCAGCGTCGTCGCATCACCAACGGTCCTAACTAGTAACCCCACCACTGTCACGGGCTGGCAGCTGCTCGTGCTCTTCACATCTTCCGAATTCCAGTCCCATCTTCTCCGCCCTACTCCTTCTCTGCCATGTGCGGTGTTCGCAAGTCCGCTGTAGCGAGTTCGGACGATTTCATCACTAAGGAACACTTGCCTGAGCCTACCCCAGCGAGCGGCGGCTATTCTTGAACATGGCTGACAGAGGTTAATGAACATGTGGCCACTAATAGCAAGGCGAGTCAGCCGCTCACGGACATGCGTCGGCGCCGAATGGGTCTCCTCGACATTCTGCGTTCGACGCCAAAGCTGGGTCTCTAGCATTGTTGAACTGGAGCCCTTGGAGGGTCCTCTCATCACTCTTCGTCTTGGCCAAGCTTCACCATCTACTATTTGGCCAAGACTAACATGTCTACTCAATATCGCGGGATGTGGTGTTCACGCGGGATAACGCCGTAATACCTACCTCCACTAGCATTGCGACGCCTTGCGCCAAGCGCTCGCCAGTTTGACTTTTTGATGACAACCTATTCCGGCCAATCTTTCGGCGTCCTTCTCCAGTTGTCTTCGCAGCAGCGTTCGCGGTGCTTCCTGGGCCTGACTTCATCCGGGCGTGGAGAGGGCCTCCTTCCGTTCTCGTGATGTGTTTCCCATGTCCTGACTCTTATCCCTGCCAGTATCCCCCCTGGTTCCGTCCGCGATTGATCATTGCCAAGCACGTGTTCGCAAAGAGGTCCGCCCTTTCCATCCTCGAGCAGGTAGCTGGCAGAAGCCTGCCAGATCTCAAAGGGGCTTGGGTTTCTTGCAGCTTGACCAGGTAAACCTGCCAAGACGTTGCTTTCTACGCAGATTGGTGCCATCATGGCTCCATGAAATTAATATCGCATCTCATTGTCATAGCTTCCCGCTCCTTACGATTAACTACCACTCTGCAGTGCTGGTGTATATTTACCTTTAGATCTGCCGCTGTCTAATCTGATGTTTCAAAGAGTCACTCACATCTCACCTCATTCTCACTGAGAACCAGTCACTCTTTTAGTATTCTACCATACAATCGCTCGTTCTGGACAATCTCCATTCTCATCATGAAGTCTGCCACTCTACTCTCCCTCATTCCTGCGGTCGCCGCCTTTTGCCACCATGGAACCAGCCTTTTCAAGAAGGATCAGCTTTTCAAAAGAGCAGATGGTACTTTCGGATTCGATGGTCTGAATGGCCCCCTCAACTGGCACTCCATCAGCTCCAACAACTCTGCCTGTGCTCTGGGAAGAAGCCAGTCTCCCATCAACGTTCAACAGTCAAACACCAAGCAGATCAAAGGCTCTACCATCACCTTCAGCCCGGACCAGCACCCCGAGGGAGGTGAACTCGAGAATCTCTCTGGATTCCTGGAGGTCCGCGCAAACGGCACCATGAAGAATGGCGGCAAGACCTTCAACTTGCGTCAATTCCACTTCCACACCCCTAGTGAACACCGTATCAACGGCGAGCACTTCCCCCTCGAGGTTCACTTCGTTTGGGAAGCCGAGATAGGAAACGGTATATTCTCGCCATGTTTGACTCCTCGCAATCCCCTCGGACATTGCTAATTGTCACTCAGGATCCTCTCTCGCTGTCGTTGGCTTTCCTATCGAGGTCGCCGAGAAGTCGGACCCCCTCCTGGCCGCCGTCTTCAAGAACGTTGACAAGGTCACCGAGTTCGGATCACACGCTGCAACTGGACCTCTGGACTTTACCAGCCTGGCTCAGCATATCTCAAAGAACACCATCTACCAGTATGTTCCATCTACCAATCCTTAAAAGCTTCCTCGAGCTTCAGTCTAACTTGTGCCAAAGATACACAGGCTCTCTCACAACCCCTCCTTGCACCGAGTCCATTGCGTGGAACGTTGTTGGAAGCCCAATTCCCCTCGACATTGCGACCTACCTGAAGACGAAGAGCATCATGAAGTACAACGCCCGCTATACCCAGAACAGCCCCGGTGAAATGAACTTGTTGGAGAATGCATATGAGAGCCTCAAGAAGATTATCGAGAGTGGTCAAGGTACGAACTAGATTTACTAGATGATCTTTGCAATTGAACATACTTTTTTGTTATTATCAGTGGGAGCTATTATCATGACGAAAACTCGACCAACGAAGCTGCCAAGCTTTTGAGGTTTGGAAACGATGCTCTTATAACAAGCTCTGCCAAGTGAGACATGAAAGTCGCTAAACTTGGGTTCAGTCGCAGATCCCGTGGACGAAAGTCCGTGCAAGAAGGGCAAAAAGGGCGGGCGCAGGAATTAGGCCAATTGAACAATAATTAGCACCCTGCAGAAAAGTAGAGAACTTGGCTCAAAAGTTAACAATCCACATGTTGACGTAAGGAATGCTGCGTCGGACGCTAGGCATCATTGAACCGAAGGAGTGTATTAATGGACAATGGGCAGTGGGTACGATGGTCAGTTATTGGAGGAGAACTTTCTAAACGCTTGCATTCCTACTTTTTCAGTCCCATACGCTTAGTCGCCTAGAGGCCTTCATATTTTAATGTATTCATAGGTGTTTAATAACCAAGTCATGTACGGCTGTCCTCCCGGCTACTTGAAAATGGACTCAATAGCATCCATGCACCCGTTAAACATCTCCTCCAACATTCCGGCAAGAACCGGTTGAAAGCTTGGCTCCGTCCATTCAGAAGCGCCAGACCAACTGAATTGTGTTTTGTCCTCGCTTACGGCTGTCAATTGCAGCGTTCCGCGGGGGTTCGTCGTGTTTGGGACGCCGTCAAGAATTAGGTAGGTGATGGTGTGTGTCTCCGGATCGGCTATCTCCAATCGTTCATGAACCACATGGCCGTTGTTGAAGGTCAGAGTGCGAACTGATCCAATACCGAATCCCTCAAGACTGGACTTGATAACATTGGGAAACCAAAGCTTCTCGGAACCAAAGGCTGCAATTATTGCCCAAATGTCGGCGATTGGTGCGTCGATCACTCTCACAACTTCCTTCGTCTTGTCTTGCGCCATGGTGCCGGAACGGTCGGCAGTGGGAGATTTGAGATGAGGTTGAGTTTAACTTGAGGGACAATGCTTTGATTAGATCAAAGAGATCAATATGCCCCTGGAAACATATTGCGTATGTGCGCCGGTAGTTTGTCTTTTTGAAGTCTGGTGCAGCCGGTGGGATATGATCAATCAAGCCTGTGGGATGCCTCTTTAGCCCCCGGCCAGTGCCCGCGGGTTGCGACAGAGCGATGGCGGACGTTGCTGGCGGGCTTGGCGCAGATAAGATCCGAGCTTCAAACGCCGGGTTTCCTTAACTAACTGCTTGATCTAATATACTTCTATAAATTGAGTTATGGTGAGTAATAATGTATGAACTTCCTCCGTTATCTCTTCAAGGCATAAGAGAAATAGAATAGCTCAACAATAGTCTCTAGTACCTGAAGTTTTCCATTTGTGAGTAGATACTAATACTGGCAACTGCTAAAAGTCGACACTATGTCAGGAGTCACAAAGGAACATAAAGATGACCAATTGTGAATCATAAACAGGAAGGAGCCATTTACTTTGTCAACATACACCATGCATCTTGTTATCAATCTATTTCGGTGCCTGAGGGGTAATAACGATTTCCCCGGGTTCTCTCCTCTGATCTGCGGCATCCCAAGCCTCTTCCCAAGCTTCCAACGCAAACGCTCTGACTGGACCCATGCCAGCTCTATCCCCAAGTGGCAGGATGCCGCTTTCCACAAGTTTGATGAGTCGCCTCGTTTGTTCTGGAGTACTCATCATCGTGCCTTTGACAGTAAGCGCGCGAAAGAGTATGTCAACGTAGCTAAAGTTCACATCAAGCGGTGCGCCGCCACTGAGACTAACGCGCGCCCCGATCCTGAGTGCCTCGAGGCAGCTCTTAAAGTGAGTTGAGGATGCAGCTGTGGCCGGTGACATGTCCCAGAATGCATCAGCCAGACCACCGCATGCACTGCGTATAGTGTCGGTGTCCCGTGCAGTATCCCCGGTGATAGTCGCGGACGAGATGCGAGGGTTCATTGCGGCAAGCTTTGAGAGAATGCCGTGGTTCCGGCCAATCGCTACAACGTGTGCACCCAATGCTAAGGCGAGATGTACCGCGGCAGATCCGTGGCGACCAGTTGCTGGGGCGATTAGGACGGTATCTCCTGGCTTGATACCGATATCTGATAGCCCCCCAAATGGAACGAGCATGCTGAATAGATGTGTCAAGTCTAGAATAGTATAGCCCAATCCACCGTGGCTCTTACTAGCCAATAAGCGGCTGTCGTCAAGAACATGACAGTTCTCAATCGGCAGCTTGGCGTAATCTGCGTACGTTCCATCCCGCCAATCTCCGCGGGACAGTTTGAAGCTCTCGGGAGTTAATCCTTCCATCATGGCTGAGACATAAAACCCACCCCCATCGCGTGCCTGAATGTAGGGATCAAAGAAGACAAGCTGGCCTTCTTTCAGAATGGTGACATCCGAAGAGATCTTAAACACCCTTCCGATAGCGGTGTGTCCTGGGACGAGGGGGAAAGGCAGCGGATATCCGCTTTGCGGGTCTCGATAGATTCTAGGCGAGTTGGCTCTTACAGTCGCAGCCAGAACGCGGATAACGACACTTCCGGGTGTCGCTTCAGGGATTGAGCGAATTTGCATTTCTGCCCTAAGGGTTTTCATGCCTTCCACGCTCTGGAGAAAAACTGCACGATTTTGGGTTGACGTAGGGGAGGCCATGGCGGAGAAGGTTGATAAAGACTATGGTGCCAATTTTGGAGTGAGCGTTAGATTCAAGAACTTGATGAAACAAGAGGATGATGTAGGTAGATTGTTAGTCTCGAATGATTTGAACAAGAATTGTGACGTTTTTAAGTTAGGTGAAAGCACTCGTGGAGTGGAGTTGTTGATGCCACAGAGAAGCATGTTCTGGCCTTACCATTACTCCGTACCTGTCTCATAATCGTTCATCTACAACTCCATGTAAGTCCGACTGCCTCCACGCGTTGAAACGTTCGTGTCATACTTTAAAAGGAGCTCCTTGGCAAGCAAAAGCTGCTTGCACGTTGAAGTGATTAGCGGAGTTGTATGTACCTTGCGTAGAAAGATCCACAGATGGTCAACGGCCTGCGGAGTTGCTGGGCTCCAAAATCAGGTTCGTCAGATCAACTCCGCAGCCAATTCTGTCAAATTCCGCCGATCAGACTCATGTAACAGCATGGGGCAGTATGCTCTGTGTACTATAAGAAAGCGGCACACCCCTATCATCCGGCGTGTTATGTGTTCAGTCGTGTAATATTGCACAACTGTAAGACGCTGCAAGAGGAATTAATGGCGTCATTATTTTGTTGTAGTCTACAATACCTCCATGTTGATTGTCAAATGAAGATGTAGGGAAGTGATCTTAGCTTGGGGAGGTGTTTTAGTTTTGATTGCCCCCAGAAGGTTTGCGGACTGCCGTTCACAACATCAAGGCTAGTGGACGACTTCCGGATATGCAATGGTAAAGCAAGGTATGAGCAAACCGATTATGAAGTTCGTTGATGAGCATAATGTATGAAGACACCTGGTTTTGCGAGCAACCGAAGCTGGATGGAAATTCACTTTACGTAAGCAGCTGATAATGTCTCACCCCCTCATTACCTAAGATAATATCTTCGACGCACATTTCTCTCTTCCTGTCATCATGCTCAATGCCAGCCAATTCGCTTCAATGGCCAACGCTGCTTACTCAATCAATATCCTTTCCTCTTTTCTCTCAAATGAGGAGATCAGAGATGTGAACGGTCTCAACCAGTTCTTCCGTTCTCTCCCGGACCCTGCTGCCCCGAGCAAAGTAGAAGAGCACCAAGCAACCGATGTTATTGTCTTTTGTGCCTCTTCTGTTTTGTCACTTGCGGATGTAGTTTTCTCAGCTGTGACTACGAATGGTTTGAGGTCAAAAGAACAAATTTCCAAGTATACAGATGCCACGATCCTGTGCGATTAAGTACATCGTCTTGAACAAGTGCTGACACCCGTGTTTAGAGAGGGAAGAAACACAGTTCTGGTCTTGTGTGGTGGCATCGGTCACTCGACGCCATTTCTCTATGAAGCGATCAGCAACCATCCGGTCTACGGCGTGCTTGCCGATGAAGTGCAAGGAAAGGCTGAATCGCGTGTACTGCAGCTCATAGCTGAGCGCTGGTACGGAGTCCAGACCCATGACGTCGGAACTGTGGAAGCAACAATTCAGCCAAATGATACGAACAAATTTTTGGTTGTAGTCGAAGACCGCTCTACAAATTGTGGAGGGAATGCAGCCGAGTCAAAACGAGTCCTCGAGGCCTGTGGAGTCTACTGTCCGAGGTCCATTGTCATAGTGCAAGACCCGACGATGTCAAGGCGAACGGTGGCCACCTTCCAAAGGGCATACGATGGAGAAAGTGATGTGCTACCCCAGATAAAGAGCTGGCCCACATTCACCCCCAAAGTAAAATTCATCGACAACTCGAAGGGCCTTGTTGACAAGGATGTCATGGCTCAACTTGTATTTGATGACGAGTGGTGCGCCCATAAGACGTCAGGTGGCATGTGGAGCATACGCCGATTTATTGATTTACTTATGGGGGAGATTCCTCGCCTCAGGGATGACGGAGAAGGCTATGGGCCAAAGGGGAAAGATTTTGTAGTCCATGTGGATATCCCAGAGAGTGTCGATGCTGCCTGGGCCATGCTTTACAGCCTTGTCGGAAAACAGAGCAGGAGCTGATGGAACGGAAATGATTGATGGTAATAGAAGTTCTTGGACTTTGGTCAGCAACAATGATACAGCACTCGCATGAGAGTCTGGACGCTGAGGCAGAACCAGTGAATCATGTATACACCAGGCCACCGTAGTGGGCAGAACATATTCCAAGACTAGAAAGTCCTACAAGTCTTACGAACTATCAACCAGGCAACTTGTAAGACTCCCAAGACCACTTGATAGCGGATTGGTTCTGAGTCCTGGCGGGTATTTTTTGTCTCGCTACGAGTTGCCTGCAGGCAATTTCAATTCAACACCACCCATAACAAAACAGCCCAAGACATGATTTCGATTATGAAGTATACTCATAACAACTACCCAAGTCTGCAAACATGTCTCGCACGCTAGGTTCAACCGAATTTCGGGGGCTCGTTAGAGACACTGAGGCTGAACCCTAATGCATGTTGTAAATTTGCTAAACCAATGGAAACCAGACATAAGTAGCATAATTATTCATTTCCATCATTCAACCTCTACACCCACGCGGTGACCCTCGCCTGCTTGAAGTTGGAATTTGATTTATACGTCGCATTAAGAACTATGTTTCGCGTACCCAGCAACCCGCGAACCCTCTCATTGTCTTCGTCGGTTCCTTCCATTTCGAATCCACGGCATCCATGAGATACTGTGAGCAGTGTTCAGTGTGCCCAGGGCTAGTGACAATGGTGTCAATTGCAGCCCGCTCGTCGTAAAGGGCGTAAAATTGGCGCCGCCACATGATAGCGCAGTGGTTGATATGATCCCGAATTGACGTCCAGTAAAAGTCTCTTTCTGACATCTCATCGATGGTCAACTGCTGCGTCATATTCTTATCCGCGAACGCACCCCAGCTAGCATCTTCTTGATATTCGTCGACCGAGTCCTTGTCAAAGCACTGAGCTGGGACCCAGTGATTCAACAGGACATCGTATTTACAGCCTTTGGCCCTTGCCTCTTTTGTCGTGTTGCCGCAAGAGATTCTTTTTCTGCCAGTGGTTATGTTGTGTCGCTGGCCAAAGTTATACGAAGCTGATGGTTGGGAAAGTGCAGCGTCATGGGACGCGGTCGTCGCAGCTGGTGTCGGAAAGAACAGGAAGAAAATCAGTACCCATACTAGCGAGGTGCCTATGAGTACAAGTATGTGAGAGAAAAGCGCGTTCCGACGGGTTGATGGCCGACTTGGTGATGTAGGCTCTTCCGTCGTCGGGTCGTCCGAGTATTTGAGAAAAGGCTGATATTCGGGGGTTGAAGACATTCTGTGTGTGATATTGCATGCAGATAGCTTGGTGGTCGGATGGAGCTTCAACATTTACCGCCGGCTTACCTGCAAGGAAAACTCTCTATCTTTATTCAGCTGGTTGAACTATCCGTGCGCTAGTTGCCTGCTGGTTTGTTCTGGGGAGGGCTGTGCGCAAACTCGCCTGTGACAAGTGTTGTTTTGGATTATCACCCATTGCACTAGTACTGATAGTTGACGCGCTTGGAGGGCTGTTTCATCCGAACATTCACAATGTTGGTCTGACCTGATGTTTCAGCAAAGCTGGAAGTTCATTGGGTGCTTCAATGTCTTGCGTCTCTGCGCCCCGCGCGATTGGATTATCGCTCCAGACTCGAAGCATGTCCCAACAAATGGACAGTTACTTAAGCGCACTGCAAGATTAAGCTCATGGATGAACTTTCTTTGCGTGTTACGATCGACGCGGAAGAAAGGATATTTCGACCTATCCTAGAGAAGATCTCACAGCCAGGAAGATTGTTTTGACTACTCCGTACCTTATTAAAGACCCCAATTGTGCTTCCCCTACATACACCGCGCTCGCAGTGGCAAACATTATAACAATCTCTGTGAGTCACTTTCTTTCTTAATACCTTCGATAATCGTTTACTGTTCTCATTCCAAGCTAGGCAAGTGCTTTTATAAAACCCCCTAGCGTCACGCGTTGTCCCAGCAACGACGAGTGCCTCAGAACACGATCAGTTGTTTTATGTGTACACTGTAGTGATCAAGAGGTGTGATACTAGAACGGTATGAAATGTTATCTTGAGGATTAAGCATGATGCTGTTATGCTAGTACTTACGGTGCTAATGTACCTTACTCTATCAAACGTTGTATCTCAAAATTGTCATTCAATTGGACCGTTCAAAGTCTGTGCAGATGAGATGTGATCAATTAGAGAGTTCTATAGTAGCGAGGGTTCCAGTAGATGACAAAAGACTTTTAGTTGGACCACAGTAAGGTATTCATAGCACGCTTGGATACACCAAAGTCAAGTTGAAAAGAAGTTAGAATCTGAGTGGTTTTTCACTTACTCCCCTTAATATCCTACCGCTTGAAGGATGCTAGACTTCAATTGTTCTTGAAAACTTCCTAATTAAGACTTACAACATCATCACCGCTAGTAATTGGCCTTATTACCTGTTTGCATTACAAGTATACTGCCTCTTATCTGATGAAAGTTCCTTAGAGCAGTGCGTCCATCTAGCTCTCCACTTCTTTGAGTACCTAGATCGCTTGATTCTACGTTGTAATTTCTTGTTCTTCACGATAGACCAGCTTATTTGTATCTAATTGGGACGGAAGTGATAAGATATATCGATCTTGGGCTTTTAGCAAAATAATACGGTTCACTCTCAGCCTTGCACCACAAACCCTTCCAAGCTGCCATCCGCCCACTTGTCCACAAGTTGTTCGAAAGCCACAGCCCCCATACTAAAGCCTACAGATGGCTCCTTTGTCTTCTGCTCTTTCTTGGGATCCTTGTAATCTGTAAAGTATGTCGGGGTGCAGGATGCCACAGGGGCATACCACGGAGCGTAAGGCTTCAAGCTCTCCGTGTAACTTTGCTCCGCCTCCTTGCTTACCTCAACTTCAACCCTGTTGATATCAGAAGCATGATCGCAGGCAGTCTTGGCAATGTGAGCGACTAATCTGCCTCCGACTGTGTAGGGGTAGGTTGTGTTTGCTGAGGAAGTGGCACCCTTGGCGGTAAAGAAGAGTAGGTTGGGAAAGTCGTGAGTAGCCACGCCCATAAAGGTGGCGAAATCGTCGCTTTGCCATTTCTCCGTCAGATCGCGGCCGTTGCGGCCCCGGATTGGCATGTTAAGGACTTGTGCTGGGTCTCCATTGACGGCAGTCGTCGTTGCAAAACCTGTCGCAAGTACGAGAACGTCGACCTCATACTCCTTGGCCAGGTCGCCCTTTCCGACCAAGATACCTTTGTCAGTATAGCCTGAGATACCCTGACCATCGGTATCAACGAGCGTGACGTTGGGGCGGTTAAAAGACTTGAGGTAATCTTGGTGGAATGTCGGACGCTTGCACCAGCCAGGGTACCAGGCCTTCAGCTTTTCAGCTAGTTCCGGGTTGTCCACCTCGCGCTCGACGTGCTTGCGGAGCTCAGTTGAGATTCCCGCGTCGAGTTCCAACATCCGCTGGAGATGCTGAGGAACGCTTTCGGGGGTGATATCTTTCGCCCGGGGGCTTCCAATGAGTCCAGAGAACGTGCGTGCATTACTCCATCCGTCTTTAAGGAGGTCATCGGCAGGAGTTACCTCTGGGTGGTCGTTGAGAAACTTGTTCAAGTTTCTCATGCGATCAGCCTGCCAGCCTGGCCGGCCAGCTACAATGTCCCAGCTCTCCGGGGTTGTCTCGACTTGCTTTCTTGGTCCGCAGTATGAGGGCGTGCGCTGAAACACATAGAGTTGCTTCGACCATTTGGCCAGCTCGGGAACAGCCTGAACAGCCGTTGCGCCGGTGCCAATGATACCCACTCTCTTGTTTCTGAGGTTGACCAAGTCAGGTTGAATCTGAGAACCGCCGGTATATTCGTAGTTCCAACGAGCCGTGTGGAAAATTTCCCGGGTTTTTAGGAATACGCCGAGACCAGGAGCATCAGGTGCGCTGGGCGAGTAGAAGAGGCCGCCAGCGGGCATGAGAAACTGTGCCTGGACGACAAAATCGCCATTGAGATGCTGATATTTTTGGCTCAGGTTACGGCTCAATGTGACAGCCCATCGCTTCTGGACGTCGTCCCATTTGGCGCCCTTTGCCTTGGTGCAGAACATACCCTTGATTCCATACTTTTCCGCAATCAGCTCAACGTTCTGACGGATCTCTTGACCCTTGGAATAGCGATGCTTCGGAATGAATCCTGTCTCCTCAAGGAGTGGCAAGTAGCAGTAGCCCTCAACATCGCAGGTCAGGCCAGGATAACGATTCCAGTACCAGGTGCCGCCAAAGCCGCCAGCCTCGTCTACAATGACAATGTCGGCCGGACTGACTCCAGCCGCGACCAACTGGTAGGCAAAAAGTATGCCGTTATGGCCGGCACCGAGGACGAGGAAACGAACCTCGGAGCCATTATTTAGAGGCGGAGTTTCCTTGGCAAGGGCGTCGTAGTCGACCCAAGGGTCATGACTAAAATCGTTCATCAAAGAACTCGTTCTGAAGTTGAGGCGGTCTCCATGTTTGTCAGAGATAGCGATGAATCGCTTGTCTCGCTCAGTTTTGTACTTGGCAGCGATTGAGTCGATAGCAGTCATCGTGAAGAGGGCGAAGGCGATGTAAATAACACTAGATTACTGTTGAAAGGATGCCAAGTTTTCTTTGTTTTGATAGTATGATGATTTGGATGCAGACCAAATCTCCCGTCATGCCATCACTTCGTGCTTCTCTTATAATGATCTATGCGGACTTTAGTGGCCTCTCCCACGGAAGCTCGGAGCTGATGCCATTGCGGGTGAAACGTTGATGAGCTCCATTAAATCCATTCGCAGCGGTGCCTTCGCCCTATCACAAGTCATTAGTATCTACGTAAACGCAAGAAGATTTGGCTTTTCGCGCAGCCGAACAAGCATAAAGCTCTTTGAAAAGCCGCGAGTCTGTGCATCAAGCTGCTGCAGTCGGATTTTCGCTTCAAGCAGGACCAATCATGCGTGACGAAACGCCGAGATTAAACCCACCGGCCGACGACTGCGGACGACGGAGGGATGTGTTCCACTTTTGATGTCCCGGAACCCCTGTGCTGTGGATAGTAACTCGACCTGTATATTGAGTATGTTGAGTACGTTGGGCCTGGTTTCATGATGTGTTCTGTCTGGCCGACGCGGGCGGCAGACAGTGGCAGCGGTTTTGTTAAGGCGAACTGAGGCAGCATTTCCGGACTAGCACAGCCTATCTGCGTAAAAGATTCCAACACCCCGCCTCGAACGAACACTTCAATAAACACGCTTACGACGATTGGTCTTGTTACGATTTAAGGGGTCATACGTAACAATGGACGTATGGAGTGGGATGAAGTTGCTTTTATTGGCATGACAGAGAGTCAGCAAAAACGATGGGCTTGGGGAGCCACCTTTAGAATCACGAGGTTGCACACGTGACGATCCCTACAAGATTGCCGATGCTCTTCCAGGTCCGTAGTAGATTTTTTCGGCTAGCCAGGCTCGTCACCCTGAAGCCAAACGGTTCGAGGTACCGCCAGGCGCAGCGTAAAAATGCCCAACTTCCGTCGAAAGTCTTGCCACCAATGCCGGTCGTCTAAGTTAGCCTGTGACCGAAGACAGCCCCGTTGCTCCCGGTGTGAGCAGCGGAATTGGCTATGCTGCTACTCTCTTTTGTCGAAGCCAACTCCCTACCTAGAAAATCGATATCGGCAGCTTCGGAGTCCGCAGTTATGTACTACGGGACCTAGTTCTGAAGTATCGCCGCTAGATATTTCAAGCATTGAGACGGCGATTACGACCAGCACAAGGGAGCTCAATGATCGTCGATCAGCTAGCGGATTCGATCCAACCGATACTATTGATGATATTGGAGATTTTGGATGGGCTGCTGTCTCCGCAAACACTACCGATGATGCGTTTTGGCCCGATGACGTTCTGGGCAACTGCGCAAAGCTGCCGCCCACGGCTCCAATCGCCGATATGAGTCCTGACATTGTTACCAACATAATTGCCGACATCAACACACAAATCTCAATTAGGGCAAATTTTGAGCTCAGTATGCTAGTCGACATCGACCACTTGCTTCGGCCGCGTAAACACAAAACTGCAGAAGCCTTGCTTACTTCAAAAATGATGCTGGGAAGTATGCGGAAGTATCCTGCAATGCTGATCTCCGATCTCAACCTTCCTCCTTTCATCAGCTCGCCGTGCTTCGGCGATGAGATACTGTGCCGGCAGTCTGGAATACATCAATGTCTACCGCAACCGCTAGCTGTATGTGCTAGTATAGTGCGAATGTTTCCCAGCGACAGCCTGAGAGATAGATCTTTTGCATGGAAGACCATCTACATGGAACAGCAAAGACTTTTTCACGAGGTGGGTTACATCTCTGCCATGAAAGGGGCCTTAGGAGACCAGGATTGGTTACCAGACACTAATCAAAATGAAACTAAAGCATGAGTCTTACGATAGAGAAACATTGATTGCCGCCGTACAAGCTGTCACGTTATACACCATACTCCACGTTGAAGATGTCGCATCTGTCCCGGAGCACTATCTCAGATCAATCACTATTACCTTGGGCGTATGTCTCTGTTGCGCTGCAGGATTCGTGCACGTTTATCGCTGACTTTACTTTTACGCTTTCTTGAATCTCTAGACTATGACTTATACAATGATGAAGTCTCGAGATGGAGTCAACTACATGCAGCATCATAGCATTCCCAATCGGCGCAAGTGGATCAGTAACGAAAGTGTAGGGAGGTCAGTCACATACGTATATTCAAATAAGTGTGCTATTTATTGACAACTCATTACCTGTAGGCTAATCTGCTTTTGCTACGCATTAAATGAGCTCCTCAGCATAGCAATTTGTCCTTCGTCCGGCCACGGTGGCGCAACGTGTAGAACTGTGCACCTTCCGAGCACACGCAGCCTGTGGCAAGCCAAGGCAAACATCGAATGGCAGCGACAGTATCTTGACCAAATATCGCAACGTAGCTTCAAAGATACTCTAAAAGTCTCGCATCTTCGGGAGTACGCCCAACCTGCAGGAGACGCCTTACTCAGGGAGGCTTGGGTAAATGATTTTGAAGGTTGGTGTCTGGACCATGACGAGTTAGGACAGTTCATCTGGATGGCAACAAAATTGGATCCCGTGTAGTATTTTCACTCATTTCTCCCACCGTCTTTAGCGTGGTTTTACGGGCCACCACCCTACGGCAGCAACATGGTCGACTCGAAGAGTCACGAAGCAAGCTCGTAACTCATTTCATGGAGTTTGTCTACCGTATCATGAGTGATATTCGACTTGAAAATGTGGGAGAAGGCGCATTGTCTACTCACACACATTGGTCCCGGCTCAGGAGATTTCTGCGCACATGAGATGGGAAACAGTACGAACCAAGACAGAAGTTTAGGACGTGCCCGCTATACCTGCCAGGCATGTAAATTGTTGCGTCTACATGCGGTTACCGGGGCTTATCATGTCCAACCGGCCCCCGCGGGTTTAATACTGGCATACTAAACACGACAAGGCGGAACTTTGGTTTGAGCTTTCAACCGGGCGGTCAGTCCTGCTAATGATGCTTACTTTACACTTATTTGAAGTGCTCGATGATTTTATCTGCGTTGTTCCTAAAAAGGAACAACCGAATTAGCCATTGCCCACTTGTATGCCTTGGCTAAATTATAAAATATTAAGGGAGAGTATAAGGTCTTCGTTTTGTCCGCCAAGAAGAAGAAACTAAGGAGAGCGCTCATGACAACCTCGGCAATGTCCACGTCAGAGAGCGAGACAGAACATAAAAGGAACCCTAGAGAGAGATGCACGAATTATTAGAATGTTCTTTATAGAAAAGACGCTTCAAACTCTCCTTGCAACGTCACACTAAATAACGCTCCCGTTTCTATTAAGCCCGAGATGCTTAGCCGCAACACAGCTGGCGTCTCGAGGCCGCATATTATCTTGGATGGGTTATATTTAAGGCAACTTCAAGCTTAAAGATGTGTATTACTTCGGAGTAGATCCGTTACAGTACGCCCAGAACTGAGAGCTAGATGCGCTCTGAATTGACTGTAAGTTAACGTAGTAAGATAGAGAGCAGTTATTAGAAATTCCGCCTAATTCCAGAGGCGGTAGCGCCTTATTAGTTGGTCTTTATTAAAGCGCGGAGTCCTTGAAACAGGTATGAGCCCATCGCTACCAGCACGCTTCGTGGGCTCTATTTGGGAGGACGAGACAAGATTGAACAATAGATCTGTCGTGATAGATTTGCAGAGTTTAAGCTAAATACAGCATAAGGGTACAGAGGAAACATAGTAAGCCAGATTTCTTGGCCGTTGTATGGTCCGGCAGACCGCGGCCAGTTATCCGAAATAATGCAGACCGGTGAAGAGTCAAGGCCGCTACCAGATCCCAATAGATTCTGGGTATGCCAGATGCACCGACAGTCTCTATCAATTCTCAATGATACACCATGGTCTAAGCAGCCCTACAGTGCTTTCATCAAGCCAGGGCATTCCTAGATACCTCGCCTTAAGGCTGCCGCTTCCTACTTTCACAATCAGAACTGGATAAATTGACTTTGCTTGAACCCTCTATAGCCTTCCTATGCTGTTCCTATGGAGCCGAGATATTTCATTTGCCTGTAGGCTTTCTACGTTGCCACGCTAAAAGAGGTACCAGCTCTCGGATTTAAGGCCGAGTCTCAGGCCCGATCGTCCACACGGGGAGCTTTTTCCATGTTACCAGTCGGACAGTGAAATTGGAATTTGTTAGATGGTCAAATTGTCGTCTGTGACGACTTCCTGACACTATCCTAGCCCAGCGCTTCCAAAGGCTACGTGAGCAATGTGACACAGAAGTTCTTATAGAAGATATTGAACTACGTTTTAAATCTTTGTTGAAAAGGCTTGGAAAGAACTCTCTCCAGTTGTTGAATGACCAGATTACCTCTTCGTATACATGATTCAGCCAATGTCGCATGCCGAATAATTTACGGCTTGTTGGCCGTGGGGCAGCTCGTGTAGTACTCGCCGTCATTTGCGATAACCTCCATCTGGTGTAGGACAATGGGGCTGTCCAGACGCGTGCACTTGATCCAGACATGCCTAGAAAAGAGCACGGTTGCGGTATACTCCTTGATTGTGATGTCCTTGGTGATGGTCTTCTCGCTGTACTCTGTGAACGACGTCGACGTGTTGTAGGTGAATTGGTAGTTGAGGCTGACGGACCCGCTGGCGAGCCCAACGCCGTACGACGCCGAGACATCGACGCCGACGCTGTGGCTCATCTCCTGCGTCCTCTCGCTGCTGACGCCGTACACGACCTTGACGTTCTCTTTGAGCGGAGTGGGCGTGTCATTCGACCACACCCGCTCCGTGTACCAAGAGATAGATCGGCTGACGGTGAGAAACGGGTTCCTGATGTTGTCCAAGCTTGTTTGGTCCTCGGGGCTGAAGTAGAAGTGGAAGGGGAGAGTCACCTGGCACTGCAGCTGCTGATCTCCGTACGGCTGCTTCTGGTGCGGCAGGTTGTTTGCGGTGATGGTGGGCATGGGATTATCAAACTTTTCGAACTGCTTCCCAATGGGGAGCAGCAGGACCCGAGCGGCCTCACCGCCCGGTCTGTTGTAGTTCGACTGCGCCCGGAACGTGTCGGCCATGACGGGGATGTTGGCCGCGCCGTCGACGCCGATGGTGTCTGTCTGCACGGCCCAGAGGGATACGTCCGCGTCCGCCCCTGAGGCGCTGTCGTCCCAGGCCGAAGTCGCCAGGAATTTACCATAACCAACGAGGTCCTCGCGGACGCACCACATTTTATCCAGGCTTGGCTTGCCGTAATTGGTGTTACCGACGTCTCCTAGGGCTACGTACCCAGCAGGGGCAACGGGGCGCCAGACGGCACCATTGTTCGTAGCGCCTGAGCCGGTGTCGGACCAGATGCGAGTGTAATCGATAGGGCGGGCCACGGCAGACTTGGATGGGCTCGTGTTGGGATTCTGTCCTACGAGGAGCGTGGCTCGTTTGCCGCTTAGGGGGTTATAGTGAGCACGACCCTCGGCGTAGTCACCCAGCGGAAAGAGCTCGCCTTGAGGATTTGGTGTCCAGATAGAGACATCGCGTGTGGCACCGCTGCCACTGTCATGATATACCCATGAGTAACTGGACGTCATGGTGATCCTAAGGTCACCGTAGTCAAAAGTCTTGTTTGCCATTGTGGTGAGATCGTAGTGGCAACTGAGATATTGTCGAGATGTTGTTGTAATATACTTTGTGGGTGTGTAATCAATTCTGTTTGATTTTCAGTCAAGACAAACAGGAAAAACAAGGCAGTACTTATAGTCAAGACTCGAACAGTGATCAACCACAATGCTGACCACAATGTGCTCCTCTACCAAGTCCTGCTCTA
Source organism: Colletotrichum costaricense (assembly GCF_030867565.1). Classification (NCBI taxonomy): domain Eukaryota; kingdom Fungi; phylum Ascomycota; class Sordariomycetes; order Glomerellales; family Glomerellaceae; genus Colletotrichum; species Colletotrichum costaricense. The sequence goes on along the minus strand of NW_026848257.1, from coordinate 57,106 downwards.
CATCATGAGCCGGCATGGATGTCTCATTGAGCCGTAACTGTAAACAACTACATGCCAATACCAATATCATGGCTAACCATCAGACTGATCTACAAAGATGACGTATCAATTTCAGTACTTTTGAGACATCGACGCCTTGGTCTTTGGGCTTTGGCACATCACAATAGACCGGTCTACTGAATTCAGACTTGATAGAAGAGACGCTGGAGTGCAATGATGACATTTGTGTCCAAGTTCGGAGACTCATGCATAGCATGTAGACCGGTCTGCCACAGTAGGTAGTTCCGAAGTGCATCAAGTCTTCGGGGAGAGGGAAACAATCATGCCACTATTTCAGCATGTGATCAAGCACCTATTTGACCAGACCTCGCACCTGGAACGCAATGTCGAGATTACCTATTCTCATCAGTACGGTTTCCAAATACCAGCGAAGTTGCAGTCACAAAATTGTCGATTTAATTTGTCTCGCTCAATGGTCACACAGCTGTGCCTTTAGTCAATGTGGAGTCTAAGGTAGCTCTGCCTGTTGTTTTGTAAACCGCCATATGCGCTCCATCTTATCCCTAGGTAGCTCAAGCATTTTACTAAGAAGAGAGAGGATAACCCGCTTGGATTCCCTTGGTCATGTCTCCTATGCGCCATATTCAGTTGAACTAAGTAGCACGACGCTGCACTCTGTGTCGTCATTCCCGGTTGAGGGTGGATTTTCAATGAAGACACGCCACCTTCCTCATATCAATTGTGGAAGCATACTGGTAGGTTAAGAGGGACAAACAATGCGCAAAACACCTCTGTTTCGCTCAGTTGTCCATCCGGGTAATTAGCCGTTGTTAGTTGACGCGGCTTAGGCTAGCGGTGGGCTATTCAAAAAGTCCCAAAGGCCTGACAGCATCATACAATTCTCCCCTCTCTTGGTTGCGATCACAATAGGTTCATTCTCCGCTAAACAAGATCGTGCATATGCATGTCGTCTTTCTATCTAACCGTCGTAGCACTCGGTGTGGCGACTGCATATGTATGTGGTTTGAATAGTTCATGCTAGCTGAGACAGTCTCCACAGCGCTGAGGACTTTATCCCGTGCCAAGCAGGTTGATTCAATCTATTAGGTGTGGAAATCAGCTGGATATCCTAATTAGAATTGTGTTGCATTGACGACTTTGCGAATTTTACGGGTGCGAGTAGAAGGCCGTGCCCTATACCATCTTTGTCCATCGTGTTTGCGACTGTAGCCGATAGTTGAGGTCCCACACTTGAGATTGTTTGGTTCTCCTCTTCTCCTAGTCTTTTCATTCTCTTCTTTGCTCTATAATTTGAAGAACGTGATAGGATCAAAAGCCTGAAAATTGGAGGTTATGGTCACTCACGTCGCAATATTTCTTGGCTCAAGGATTCTGACAAGCGTTTATTTCTCAATTCACTAAGCGATCAAGCGATCCTGGTCATCATTAAGAAAGGAACCGACTTGAAATCAAATTTTGCCGTCCACCAACGCTTGCCTATATTACAGAGTTGCCTGATGTCTTGTGTAGGACCGTACTCTTCTCAGCTTGCTCGTAGTCAAGCATTTGCCTTTAACCCTCTCCTTCTATTGCCGGTGATGGCACCTAGGATGTTTCGCACGTGCACCTGGGCACAGGAGTGATGCTCGGAACCGTCGATGTCATGAGAGTTGTTGCGCCGGGAAGTTCACAGAGCCACCGGGGGGAACCTCCAAGGAACTTTCGGCAGGGACACTACCTATGGTAGTACTGGTGTTGCCTATCAAGGTGGTTGGACTTGCGGCCGTCTCCGAAGGGATTAGAGAAATATTAGTCGTGATAGATGTCGGCCGGATGGTTTCAGGATCTGAGCCTAGCCATGGTGAAGGAACTCTAATGCCATCGGTTTCGGTGCTAGTATAGGAATAAGGGGGCGTTAGTTGAATTTCCGTGGATGAAGTGGGAGATACGGGCCTTTTATGCAGGCGTTTTCCCACTGCCTGCCGAGGCATGGGAGTTTCTGGAGAATGATTCCAGCATCATGGGTTGTCTTCAGGCGAGAGTCCAAAGACGAGCTGTATTCGAAATAATGGCAAAGACTTCGGAAGCGTCCCAGGAGAAAACATGATGACCGTGAATGTTTTTAGTCCACCTGATTTAGCATTTTGTTCTGCTTTATAGTTTGGCATTAGAGACACGCAGCCGGCCGCAGCTTCCAGGGATCATTGGATGGAAGTTCATACGGGTACCCAGCTCACCGTCCTTGCCAAGAATGCTTGTATCTGACATGAATATTTTCTTGAAAAGAAATAGGCCTCGTCCGCGCTACACCACCAATTTTGCCACAGCCTATCAGGTGAATACAGCATGACACGCTCGGAAACACGAAATGAAGAATTACGCTGCGCTTGATCTGAGTGGAGGGCATGAAACATTTCAAGTCCTGTGAGATTTGAAGGTCAGATGCGTCCTCAGATTTATGAGATCTAGTTGATCATTCGATATATTTCTGTTTACTAGTAACTTCGTCAGGCTTCCACAGCACTATTACATCAAACCCGGTAGACATTGGGAGCTCTAGAAAGACGCAGATGTCACTGAAAAAAGAACACGTTTTCGTATCAAGTGAAAGCGAAAGCGACGTCTTACTTGTGTTGAAGTAAGCTGTGAATAGGTGCGTCCTCGGCTTTTGTGTAGGTGTATTGCTCGTTCTTGGTGTCAGATGCTGAAGCTGGAATGCGAGTTTAGTTTTCGTATTGAATACGAAGAAGGACGGGAAGACAGTGCCAAGGCACACCTGGATATGTACCTACGTTGAGAGGACGGATAACGGAACTCTCGGCCGGGAGCTCTTGCTAAACAATGATCCATTTCGATGATTTTATACGTTTCAGGCCGTGCGCGAGGCAGTAATCCTGACGCCAGATGTCAAGTAAAGACACATAGCTGGATCGAGGAAGATGGAAGTTTGGACAGTTCGCCAAGAGCGCATCTTATGGCGAGATGATTGTATCTGGTTCTCTCCGAGGCGTTGCAAGGCTCCATTGCTGGTGCAAATTTGCAAATAAGAAGAGCAGTGTTCCAGCAGTCAATTTCAAGAGACGAGAGATAATGTTTCCGATGATGCTAGGTCCTTTCTCAACTTTTCTGCCAAGATCAATCACTTTAGCTTTGGAAGCGTTGTCCATACTAGTGACGGGCTTTACAACGTAGCATGCAAGGCTTGAGATTTCGCCTGCGGATATATCAATGGCTCTGTATCTGGCACCTTGTTACTGAAGTCTGATCAGCTGGATTCTGCAATAAGCATGGAAGTAAAACTTAACGCTTTGTTTCAGGAGCTCGTGAAGGAACAAAAACCTCAATCCATGAGAACGGAAAGCCTCTGAGGATTAAATACTTCATCTCATGTTATTGAAATTGAAACTAAGTCGCAAAGAAAAAAAATGAAGAGAAAAAAAAAGACGACCGATGATTCCGCTTTGGCGACTCCAATTAAGCGGCTATCATTTCCGCCATAGCACCGGATTAACACCTTAAAGTATAAAGTTTCAACTTCGGTATGGAATTCTAGATGTCTTTCTGATTCTGTGCGATCCACCCCGTTCGCGCCACCAGCCGTTTGTGACTCCTCAGACATGCATGATTCTACTATATGTATATCTTCCCCAAATACTTGTGATTCTGCGCGTTAGTCGTTCGGGCATCTTGCACCAAACATCCTTAGACAAGTAGCGGACAAAGCTGACCAATATGATCATGCTTTTTCTTTTCTACCGAAACCGGATTCAATGATTCTCTACGAGGCTGACATAGTTTCTCGGATCAGAAGTTGATTGTTAAGCAGAGAAATTTACCGAACCACATCGCCTATCCGTAGGGCGTTGGATGACAGGAGATGGCGTAGCTAGTGGAGTCGGAAACATCTAGCTTCGTCTGATGAGATTGAAGTATAAAACAAACGTCAAGGCGCAATAAAACATAGGATTAAAAACGGCGCTGTTCAAACCGATTCATCAATTCTGGTGAAGCCTTAGATCTTGCACTATCTTCAGAATTGTTCGAAATGGCAGCTCCCAATCCCGACGGTCCTGCTCGACTCATAACGCACTTCACGACCCGGTCAGTAGGAACTCGAGCGAGAACCCGATCCGATCTGGTAATCGCAGCTTACTGACATCTTATGGGGGATACCAGAGACCGCGGCAAACAGATAGCAGGTTGGTCTGAGCTGTGGGATTCCGATGAGAGTGATCTTTGGGACAGAGGCAAGCCATCGCCGGCTCTTATCGACCTCATCGAATCCAGGGCTGAGGGAATTCCTCGTGCGACTGGCGGACGGCGTCCGAAAGTGCTGGTGCCCGTGAGTGAATTCCACCTGCTCACTGATTCTCGAAACTCATTGACATGAACAGGGCTGCGGAAAGGGCTACGACGTCGTGATGCTCGCGCTGCACGGCTTTGACGTGTACGGCCTGGAAGTCTCGGAAAAAGGTGCAGAAACTGCGCGCAAATATGCCGAGACAGAGCTTCCAGAACCGACGGAGTACAATTTTGGCACTCCTGACAGTGTCCCCAGCACATGGCCTGGTGATATCAAGATTATATCCGGCGACTTCTTTAAGCGGGACTGGGAAGAACATTGCATGGCCAGCGACGAGGATGCTTTTCGGGGCTTCGACTTGATCTACGACTACACGGTACAGCAAAATCCTTTGATATATTGGCTCAGCTGCATCACTGACATCTGTCTCAGTTTCTCTGTGCCCTACTTCCCGAGATGCGAAAAGATTGGGCGAAACGCATGCACGAACTCTTGTCACCGACTGGCGTTCTCGTGTGCCTCGAGTTTCCGCTCTACAAGGACCTCAATCTCTTAGGACCGCCTTGGGGTCTGAACGGTGTTTACTGGAATTTACTTGCTGAGGGCGGTGATGGAATGATAAAGGAGCCGCTTCTTGAGAATTTGGATCGTAAGGCATCGGCAGGGTCATTCAAAAGGGTGTCATACTTCAAGCCGCCGCGATCTTACAAGAATGGCAAGGGGACGGATATGGTCAGCGTGTGGGCACGAAAGTAAATAGCAAGTTGAAGGTCTAATAACGAACATACACGAAGACCAATTGTTGTGTCGGACTATCAGCCCAGAGAACAGGGGCCGCAAGATTCCACGGAGTAGGTGAGAGAAGATGAACTTCCCAATCACCAACGACGGGCTGCAGCCAGACAGACACTATCGAAGCTTTTCTTGATAAGCCAGTTTTCAACATATGCACGGCCTCACTTATTCCCATTTACCATAGAGGTAGAGGACAATTGATGTAAGAATTATAAGTTATCTCACACAATGTCGTCGTCTGGGCATGAGCTGCTAGCATGTGACATGTACTTTGAACGGAAACGAGGCGGATCCTCGTGTTCACAAACCCCGCATTGTTCTTCGTGAATCTGCTTGCGTCTTGGGCAATTTGGCGCCGTACTTGCAAGGAAAGCCATTTCTTGATGACGTTTGAAGAAGGGCGATTCACGTGTAGTGAAACCTCTGACTCGGGAAATGGCACGTCGCAAGGCGTTGGATGGCATTTTCAGGGCGTTGGACGACACCTCTAGGTGGGGCACTGGAGCTTGGCCCCACAGGACCGCCGGTAACACGGACCGTCATCAATGTAGCATGGCATGCAAGTTGACAACCTAGTTCACTCCAGGATACCTCGTTGTTTTCACAGAATGATCACAGTGTATTTCAAAATTGACTGGCTATGATGACAGAGGGTTTCGTGCCATCCAAGCATCGTCCACAAACTTGGTGAGGTAGTTACGAATGCCGTCCGGCAAGATCAAGACAACTCTGACGTCACTACGATTCATCTCCGGCCTCTGCTGCATCAATTTGATGAGCGCAGCCACAGCTGCGCCAGAAGATCCGCCGCAAAGTAACCCCTCCTCTCTGATGAGTCTCCGGGCATACTCGAACGATTCCTCATCTCCCGTCTTGACCCAAACATCGGCAGCAAATTGGTCGAGCACGTCCGGCACAAAGTCGTACCCAATGCCCTCGACCTTATACTCCGCCTTTGCCGAATTCGAGTCGTCAGGCTGAGCCAGCACAGATCCGATTGGGTCGGCACCAACCATCAGAATATCTCCCTTCAGCTTCCGTAGGCCTCTCGAAAGTCCAGTGACTGTGCCACCAGTTCCTGCACCGGCTATAACAATGTCGAGCTTGCCATCGCATTGGGCCCATAACTCCTGGGCAGTGCCAATCTCATGGGCCAGAGGGTTGTTCGGGTTTCCGTACTGGTTGAGAATATGCGAGTTGGGTGTCTCGCTCTTGAGCTTCCGAGCAACGCTGATAATCGAATGGGGCGAATCGATCGGAACGCCTGCGGGGGTTCGAACAATTGTCGCGCCAAGTGCTTTCAGGATCAAGACCTTCTCCTCAGACATCTTCTCCGATATTGTAATAATACATTTGTATCCCTTGACTGCAGCAATGAGAGCAAGAGCGATACCACTTAGAACGCTATCAGTGTCAAGCAGGCCTCTCGAATGGGATGGAGACTCACGTATTGCCGCTGGTAGCTTCAATTAGAGTATCTCCCGGCTTGATTGTTCCCTGATCTTCCGCCTTTTCAATCATTGCCTTCGCAACCCTGTCTTTCACAGAGCCACCGGCATTCTGATACTCCAACTTGGCGAGAATCTCAGCACGAATGCCTTCAGTCTGGGGTAAGTGCTTCAGCCGAACAAGCGGCGTGTTCCCGATGTGGTGAATGACCGAGTCTGTGATAGGGGGAAGAGGTACGGCGGCCATGGTGATGGTTTGGTTCAAGAGCTCCGAGTTGACCGTTGTGAGTAGTGCGCAAATCTCAAGGAAGACGCATGAATGAGGACCTGCATAAACATGCAGCATCGAAGAAAAGAGGCCCCGATGACAGTCATTCGAGCCGATGAGCGCATTTGTAAGAAGTAGGCCTTGTCAGTAGACCCGAGCCAATGCGTACCCTACCCACTCAAATGGCAGCTCCCGCCGCCCTGTGTCAACGTACGCTTCTCAGTCTGTATACATAGGACAGTCTGCTTCTCAGCCCATGCTATTTCCTTTTGAAACGCTCTCTCGTATCTTAGCATTTCTGCATGTATTTTGTTTTGTTATCGATACTTATTTACCGTAACTTGACTCAAACGCCCAAACAACAATATGACCTCTGAATCTCCCACCAATGGAACTTTTGGCTTTGGTACCGAAGCTGTGCATGCCGGATCACCGCATGATCTGGCAACGGGCGCTCTTTCAGAACCGGCAAGACCCTTAGAAAACTTCCAAGCAAGTCGAATGCTAATAAGCTAGCTCGTCTACTAGATCTATCTATCCACGACCTTTGTCCAGCCGGACGTCGCCCAACCTACCAGCAAATATATCTACTCGCGATCCAACAATCCCAATCGAGAAAGCCTCGAACATGCTTTGGCTAAACTTGAACGTGCCAAGCATGCATTGGCATTTTCGTCGGGACTCGCAGCTACGGCGGCAATCGTCCAGGGCCTAGCATTCAACCGCCACGTCATTTGCAATGCCGACCTGTACGGAGGCACTTACCGCTTCTTAACGAGAGTCGCGAACACGAATTGTGTCACGGTAGACTTCATCCCGTCTCTCGAGAAAGATGTGACCCAATACCTCAAACACAACACCAAATTGATCTGGATCGAGACTCCCAGCAACCCGACTCTTTCTCTGATCGATATTCGGTCAGTCGCGGAGGTGGCTCATGCAAGAGGGATTGTGGTAGTTGTCGACAGCACCTTGCTGTCCCCGTATCTCCAGAACCCGCTGGACCATGGCGCAGATATCGTGCTGCATTCCGTGACTAAGTATATCAACGGGCACAGCGTAAGAATGCCTCCTTCATTGCAAAGACAGCATCGGCATGCCAGATATGTTGTGCATTGCTAACGTTCTGAAGGATGTGTTGATGGGTGCCATTGCGCTAAACTCGGATGATATCAAAGAAAAGCTCAGCTTCATTCTGACATCGGCCGGTAGTGTTCCAAGCCCCTTCGACTGCTGGCTAGCTCATCGTGGCATCAAGACCTTGCATCTCAGAGCCCGTGCTGCGTCAGACAACGCAGCAGCTCTCGCAGCTGTCCTCGAAGACTCCCCCCATGTGTTGTCGGTAAACTACCCAGGCCTCGTCTCGCACCCCCATTACCACATTACGGTCAAGCAACACAGGGGTGGAATGGGAGGTGCCATGATATCCTTCCGGATTCGAGGAGGCGGGGTTTCTGCAGCTCAGTTTTGCAAGCGAACCAAGTATTTCACTCTTGCGGAGAGCTTGGGTGGTGTCGAGAGCCTCTGCGAAATACCTGCGAAAATGACGCATGCTTCTATGCCGCGGGAGGCTAGAGAGGCTGTTGGGGTTTATGATGACTTGATTCGATTGAGTGTCGGTATTGAGGACGTGGAAGACCTCGTTGCAGACCTTCAAGTCGCTCTGGAGGAAGCTGTCCAGGCCGTTGAATCCAACTAAATACATTAGACCGTACAAATATTGACGTGATGTGATTTGAAACGCAACCCAACATCCCAACCTCATTTGGCAATGCACCAGCAACTCCTACTTGGTACCTATTGCCCAACTTACTTCTTATTTAACATTTTCATCTAGTCCCAAGGTAGGCTCCAAAGCTGGCATTCCGAAGAAAGGATCATTCAAGGTGCAGTTGTCCTCAAGTCTAGGCATGTTCGTTGAAGACATGCAGCTCATCTGCCTGAATTCAGCTAGACACTCTGGAGTCTGCCACAACCACGGAACATTCAATCCATTCACAGAGAACTCATCCAGCGAACCGTCATATAAATCCAATGGAACAGCGGCGGAAGTTGAAGTGGCTGCATGCTGCATATTTTCAAAAGTGAACGGCGCCATGATCGTCGAGTCCGTGGAATTGAGTGAGTCGATCGTGAAATCCATTAACTCGTTTCCGGCAGAGAATGTTGGGGCAAACGATCCCGGTTCTGTGTCCGAGGGTAGGCCGTAACCAGCCTTGAACAACTTCAGATAATCTAGATTGTCTGCTGGCGTCTGATGCCAAGGATCGTCCTCGGAGTCTTGTCCAGATTGTTAGATTTCGCTGCCTGGCTTATCTTCAAAATTCGCGAGAGGGAACAATTCTCACATAGGATGATTCGAGCTTCCCTTCGAATCGAGTCGTCTGTCACAGACTCTCCATTTCTCATCGCAGTCTTGACGTAGTCGCCAAGCTTAGCTGTCAAGGACTCGAACTGCGACGGCATGCTTGATCCGATGGCGTCCGCATCGGGTGATCGTGAGGCGCCGCGTGAAGCACTGAAAGGTTCGATGTTGTTGGCCTCGGCACCGATCAGATACGGCGGCATGGCATTTTGAACGAGTAACGCAACGGCTGGCTCGAGACCCCGACAACCTTTCCAGTCCTTCATTAGAGCACCTTCTCGGTAATGGTCGACAATGTGATCGTTGCGAGCAGACCACTCGGTGAAGGTTTCACCACAAAACCCACATCGCGACTTCAGCTTCGTAACCTTAGACTTCCAAGCATTCATGGATGGCAGTATCTCGTTGACTTGATGGGCTAAGCGAAGGTGTTGACGCAGATGGTCTTTGCGATAGAAGACGCGGGCGCTTTGCGGCTTCGCCGCACATTCTTGGTACCTGTGCGTCTGGATATGTTCGTTGGCGGGGTTGAATTCACCGCAGAAGGCACAGAGAGCTTCGTCGCCGTTGGGACCGCAGTACCTCGGCCCGTAGGGTGAACAGGTCCATTTCTCGAGAACGAGGTGAAGGGTGCCTTCGTGTCGTGTCCAGTCATATCTGGATCTGAAAGTGTCGGTGCAGAAAGTGCATTGATAGATGCGATCAGCATCGTCTTTGGCCACGTTCAGTGGATTGCGAAACTTGTGGTTCTTCCGGCGTCGGCGTCGACGAGTGTCCTGGGCTCGGATGTTTAGGAATGAATCAGAGCCATACGAGTGCGCAGACGAATTGCTGGAGTGACTCTGGTCCGAAGACCCTAGCGAGCTTGATGATCCTACTATGGGAATACTCGGGCCATAACTCCAGCTCGCAGGTGCGGTCCAGTCCTGGAAAGAAGTTGAGTTGAAGTCGGGCACATAGCCAGTGCGTGTAATGGCGTCTGCAATGGCATCCAAGGAGACCGGCTCTTCGTCTGGCGGAGAGTGTCTCCAGCGATCTAAGGGGTTCATGTGACCCCATTCTTGACTCTGAGTGCTTGAAGTATTGTCCCCGAAGGACCATATTGCCAGCGATGACTCGTCGTTGGGCATCGGCGAGTCCTGGGAAGATTTGAGCCCACCGCGACGACGGGCATTGACAAACCAATAAGATATCTGCCTGAGGTTTAATCCCGTACGCTCTTTCAATTCCTCTTTCTCTCGGTCCGAGGGATACGGATGAGCCGAATGAGCGGCAAGCCATTCTTTCAAAACCTTGGTCGAACTTCGCGAGTGTCTGCCGCTATTCTTGCCGTGTTTTCCTGCGTCTGTCTTCGCGCCGGGAACTTTGATCGGGACACTTTGAGCATCCATTTCCTGCGTCTGATACAATGCTCGTTGGGTCAATAGATCGTAAAAGTAACTACCCAACCACGTTTAAACGTCGTTGTTGCTGGAACAATCTGCCTCCTCCGATGAAGCATTCTAGGGGGTAGTCATTAGGGAGAAATAGGTTTGTGCCGCCCTGTTCATGCGGGGTTTTACGCCTAGGGAACCCCAATTCCCAGTGACGTAACACGCTATTACATCCGACCATACTCCAATGCTGGGTCTTTCTAGCAACAATAATAACAATAATATTATTCTACGCTATACCGTCCCTATTAAGGGCAAATGGTGCCCTTTATACTATTTATACTAAGTAATTCAAGATTTATAATATTATATTAAGCGAGCCGCACACCTTCTTATTATACTTTAAACTTATTTACTTTTATAACTTTTTTAAAAAAACAATTCTAAACTAATTATATAAAGTTAGTATACTAATTTTTAATATTAAAATCTAAGAAATTTTTTATACTTTTAAAAATAAATAGAATATATTTTAATACTTTATTACTTAAATAACTCTAAATCTTAAATTCTAAATATTAATTTAGAAAATATTCTTAAGTAGAATAACTTCTAAAAGTTAATTTTATAACGCTTGGGTCGACGATATTTATAGAAACTCTACATTGGTGGGTAAAAAGTTTCTGTTAGGCCATTCGAGCTCGTGATTTTCTGAATTATTCCTTCTAGTAGGACCTGGCGTAATTAATAAGATTACCTATTTTGCCCTTCATGCTGTATAACCAATCTCGCTGGGCGGCTTGGAACTATTCTAAGTTGTATAAAAAATGCCACTATGAAATAATCTACTGAATCATTAATTGCGAGCTGGAAAACCCCTAATTTACTCTCGACTCTATATAGAAGCCACATCCTACTTAATATCATATTTGATCATTTTCACCCTGTGATCCCCTTTACAGACCTCCATTCGACACCAAGGGCGCCGACCAAAGTCAAACAAGATAAAGCAACCGAAAGATAGAATGCGTAATTCAAGGCATTGCTGTAAGCCGAGACCACCACTGTGTGTTCCCAAGTACTCAACCCTACAGGAATAATCAGACCGTGACTAGTCAAGTCGTGCACGTCTAGTATTGTCGCAAAGCGAGCGAGATAAGAATGCAGTTTCGATGTGAAGATGGTCTGCGCCCCGGCAACGGCTATAGCTGGACCAATGGCCTGGGCAAGCTGAATGATAGCGAGTGCGATTTGTGAATCCGAGTCAGAAAAAGTTACTTGGACGGCAACTTGAGGACCTTGAAAGCCAATACCGGTCCCGAATCCTAGCAAAGTTTGATAGAACATGTAAGTCCAAGTCTTTGATCCAGCATTCAGAGTAGTCAACAGCACAGTTGCAGGAGGCGTCATGATACTGTTCAAAAGCATGAAAGGGCTATAATATCCGATCAACGTAGTCAGATATCCAGCGAGAGGAACCGAGACTATCAGGCCAGCCGCAGTTGGAAGAACCATTACACCCGACATGGACGCCGAGAGCTCTTTTATAGTCTGGAAGTATGTGGGCATCTAGGAACAAGTTAGCTCAGTCGTGGGCGCGTCTCGCTGGATTCTCATACATAGAATTCGATGACACTCAATGAGCCGTTGTTACAAGAACTGAATAAAAAGCCAAACAGAACATTCCGAGTTTGCAAGATGCGTAACGGAACAGTTGCCTCTTCGCCTAGACGGCTTTGATGCCAAACGAAGACGGCGAATAAGGCAGCGAAAATGCACAACGGCAGTATGACTCGCCAATCCGACCAAGCATACTTGTTGCCTCCCCATTGTAGGGCTAAGAGTAGCAATGTGAGAGCCGGCACGAATATGGCTGTTCCCAGCCCGTCTAGCTTGCGCAAGACCGACCACGGTGTCTCATCTCCCATAGGCTTCCCAGCGTTCAAATCAAGGGAGAAAAGAACAATACACAATACCACGACGATTATGGGTAGCTGGATAAAAAAACACCATCGCCAGTTCAATCGGTCAGTTAAGAGACCACCAAAGAGAGGAGCCGTGAGAGACGCCACAGCCTCCGTCGCGGCGCCGATTCCGGCGTACTTTGATCGCTTTCGCAACGGCGAGATATGAATAACCATTCTAATGCTCAAGTCAGCAAATATATTCATAGCTGGAGAGAGACATGGGTGGAACGCACGCGAATGCCCCCGAAATGATGGCAGCGGTAGCGAAGCCGGTAATGGCTCGGCCCAAGATAAACACAGACGACATAGGTGCAAGAGCGCAGAGTAAGGTGCCCACAGCAAACGTAACCAGGCTGGAGAGGATGAGAAATTTTGCTGGAAGCATGGTGTAGAGCTTTCCAAACATGAGTTGGAATGAGCCTGACATTAGCCGACTATTGACGTGTAAGTCAGCAACAGCACATGGAGAAGTTTGGCTTCAAGATTTCCTACTAGATAGAATTATACCATGCAATATCATTGACAGTTCCAAAGTAGCGAGTCATGGCCGGGATGGCAGTTGCGATGATGTTGCTATCCTAGATGAATCCGCGTCAGGGCGACCTGTAAGAAAATTTGCGTCTACGTTCAACTTACCAGGCCTACAAGTGTAAAACATAGGCATACGGCGACCATAATGGCTGCAAACCTGAGACCCGACGGATAAACCTTTTGCTGAATTTCTATTTCCTCCAGGTCTAGCGTAGCAACAGCGTCTAGAGAAGCGGGAGGCTGCGACTCCATCTCGTGTACTGCCAAGGACTAGCCTTTGATCGAGAGATCTATTGCAGCTGATAGTATTGTCGGATAGTGCTGACTAGCGAATCTTGTGATATCAAATGTTTCAATCGCCTGGAGTTTTCCTGATCGAAAGCATCATATATTTAGCTACAATGGTAAGCCAGTGGCGCAGGTATTGATAGACCGACAGTGGGTTGGCCACGTCACTAGGTATGAAGTGTCATTTAGCGCCCTGTCAACCTGAAAGCTTTTGTCTAGTAGGGCGTTGAATGGCATGTTGGTCCCACACTTTACAATGATAAGTACATACATTGAAGACTGAGAACTTAAAAACTCGATTTCTCCCGCCTAATACCACCTGCTGTCCTTACTTATCCGCTTTCATCATTGATCGCATGCCTCGAGTCATCGTTTGACCGTTTTCAGATACTTCTTGTCTTGGGGTTTGAGTCTCTGGGGTCCTACCCATCATGTCTGCCAAAATCACGACCCCTTTTGGCCAAGCAGTCCCACCAGCACCTCGTCATGCAGTCACTGTGCACATGGGGCCGGAATGGGAGAATGCTGTGCAGTTCGGAGCTGATTCAGCGTCGGTCATTGCCAAGTTCAAGAATACCTACCCTCGCACAAGACCACACCGAGATATTGCCCAAGTAAGACCAACAGAACAACATCGCTAACCTTCGGAAAACTTGGCTAACAGTCCATGATCCGTCCAGCTTTCGGCAGCCGTACTCGATATTATACAGTCTACGGACAGCGCCTGTCTCCTCTTTCCCTCCGTACAATCCGCGAGGCAATGTGTCGAATATGCCACATCGAACAAACGCGACGATGGAATCGACAAGAAGCCGCTTGGACCCGAAGAGCTCGCGATCCGTGCCTTTGTCGCCAAAGATCCCTTCATAGCTGTCATTTTCCCGTCAGGAAAGTACCGTACTGTTGCTGGGTTCTGGAGCACTGTTGGCGTCGGCATTACCTCTCGGTTTGCCGAGGCCAATCTGTCTCATCTGGATAGGCTTAGAGAGATCTCCTTGGAAGAAGCCGAAACTGGAAGGGCCATCTTTGTCAGTACAGCTCACGAGGCTCTGCGACAAAGAATCTTATCCCTCCTCAAACGAGCGCCGTTACACCCCGACCTACCTCTGCCTGTTACCGCCAACGACATTTACCTATACCAGTCAGGCATGGCCTCCATCTACAAACCACACTCGTACATGCTCGATTATTACAAAGGTGCATCTGTTCTCTTTGGCATGGCTTTCATGGATACACTTGTCACACTTGAGCAGTTTGGCTCTGAAAGCAAGTTCTTTGGCTCGGCTTCGGACGAGGATGTCGTCCAACTAGAGGCGTACCTTCGAGATAGTCGGGACAAGGGCCGGAAGGTGCAGGCCATTTGGGTGGAGTTCCCAGCCAACCCATTGCTCCAATGTCCGGATATCGCCGAACTTCGCAGACTAGCGACAGAGTACGATGTCGTCCTCGGGATTGATGACACTATTGGAAGTTGGGCCAATATTGACATGACCGCAATGGCCGATATCCTTGTGACTTCTATCACTAAGTCCTTTAATGGGTACGCCGACGCAATTGGAGGAACGGCTATTCTCAACCCAGGATCCCCAAAATATAAGGAGCTCAAACCGCTTTTCGACGCTCATTATGTGCCAGAGGTTCACACCGACGATGCAGAGACTATTGAGAAAAACAGTCTTGATTATCTTCAGCGCTCGGCAAAATTGAATACTAATGCTAGTGCTGTGGTAAATTATCTACATTCTAGAGCCCAAGACCCGAACAGTGCCGTCAGTCGGGTTTACTACCCTTCCGTCAACCCTCCCGCAGACAACTACAGACGCTTCATGCGCCCTGAAACGCCCGATTTCACTCCTGGATACGGTTGTGTCTTCAGTGTTGAGCTTAGCGACTTGAATACGGCAAAGGTCTTCTACGATAACCTCAACGTACACAAGAGTGTACATCTCGGCGCTCCCTTTACCTTGGCATTTGCCTATACGTTATGTGCTTACCAGAAGAGAGTAGACTGGGCTGCTCAATTCGGGCTGAAGCCAACGCAGATTAGGATATCAGTGGGACTGGAGGATACAGACACACTGGTTGAGGATTTTCGAGTAGCAATTGAGGCAGCTGATGAAGCGAAAAATACCGCTTCATAGTAAAGATACGGGTCATCTTTGCTCTCTGGGTCTAACTGGCAATCATCGGGCGGCATTCTGGTTCATATTAAGTCGCTGTGCGGTCCGATGATATTGAATGTTATCATTGTGCCTAATCATCTTGATTCCCGACGGTGTTAGGTAGTAAGTGCATTTGAGCGCTTCGGTGGACTACTAGTCAACAACCTTACATTAGTCCTGTCTTCGCTGAAGAGACGGGCTACTCGTTCTATGATAGAGTGTCCATTATGATTAACTAAAAGACTATGAGTTGGTCTTGTGCGATGAGAGTTTAATTCTGGAGCTAGATGATGGTCCTACAGCATGCTGCATGCTGTTCTTGGGTTATGAAATAAATTATTGTTACGAGATAAGCTATCCATCACTGTACTCCGGAAGACCTCGTGTGTCCCACGATTGTGTATGGTGCGGCCCATTTGTACAGGAGGTGTTATTGCCATCGTCATACATCCCAACGTTACCCCGTGGGACTTGAATGTATTGAACACATCTCTATAGGCAATCCTCAGAGAAACGTCTGCTTTAAAACTGACGCTTATAATCTTGAGTTTAAGCTTGAAGCGATAGGTTCTTGAGATCAAGCAACTCTGAAAGGTAGGCAAAAGCTCTCTTCGCTTCAATAATACCTCAAAAGGGACGTGTAGTGTTATATAGTAAGTTTTCTGCGGCGTGTACGGGTTATACTCAATTTTCTTATGCCTACTGTGACTATTAGGACTACTGCCTCTAAGGCAAGGTTTATAATCCTAATAAAGAGGTAGCACACTCGATTTAATCGCTACTATACTAGGAGCGTTAATATCCTATAGCGGTTTAGAGATTAGAAGTCTTGTTCTTGGCCTAGAATAACTCTATATTTACGATTCTAGCTTAGTAGAAAGTTTAGTAATCTTAGGTAATATTATAAAGTTCTTATATACTCTTAGTATATACGATTCTTAGGATTTTAATTAGTTCTAATCGAAGCGCAGGTTTTTATTAGTTATATATTAAGGCTATACGGACCTTTTTTATTTAGAAAAAAATATAATATTAAAAAACTAGTTGTTATATAAAAAAACTAATTAACGCTCTTTATAAATTCGAATTAAATAATTTCTATTTTCTAAAATCGGTATATTATACTTTAACTACTTTTTTATTATAAAAACCGCTTTTTATAATTTCGATATTATTTTTTTAAAAAAAGTTTAGTATATTTTTTATTACTCTTTTTTAATATTAATTAAGTACCAAAGGGTTAGGCTTAAAAAGAAATTTTAGAATTTATAAATCTCAAATACCTACTACCTTAGCCAGCTTTTTACTCACTATTAACAAATCAAAAAACAATTTAAAATTTACAAACCCTAAATAACTACTACCTCTACTAACCTTTTACTCACTAATAGCAAATAAAAAAATTTAAATATCAAATACTCAAGCCAGCCTTTCACTCGCTATTAGTAAATAAAAAAATTTAAATATCAAATACTTAAGCCAGCCTTTTACTCACCATTAATAAATAAAAAAATTTAAATATTAAATACTTAAGCCAGCCTTTTACTCACTAATAGTAAATAAAAAAATTTAAATATTAAATACTCGAGCTAACTTTTTACTCACTAATAGTAAATAAAAGAATTTAAATATTAAATACTTAAACTAGCCTTTCACTTACTATTAGCAAATAAAAGAATTTAAATATTAAATACTCGAGCTAACCTTTTACTTACTAATAGTAAATAAAAAAATTTAAATATTAAATACTCGAGCTAACCTTTTACTCGCTATTAGTAAATAAAAAAATTTAAATATTAAATACTCGAGCTAGCTTTTTACTCGCTAATAGTAAATAAAAAAACTTAAATATTAAATACTCGAGCTAACCTTTCACTCGCTAATAGCAAATAAAAAAATTTAAATATTAAATACTTAAGCTAACCTTTTACTCGCTATTAGTAAATAAAAAAATTTAAATATTAAATACTCGAGCTAGCTTTTTACTTACTATTAATAAATAAAAAAATTTAAATATTAAATACTCGAGCTAACTTTTTACTTACTAATAGTAAGTAAAAGAATTTAAATATTAAATACTCGAGCTAGCTTTTTACTCGCTAATAGTAAATAAAAGAATTTAAATATTAAATACTTAAACTAGCCTTTTACTTACTATTAGTAAATAAAAAAATTTAAATATTAAATACTTAAACTAACCTTTTATTTATTAATAATAAATAAAAAAATTTAAATATTAAATACTTAGTTAATTTTAATTATATTTCTTATTTTAATCCCCTTAATAAATAAAAGTAATAGTAAATTTATTATTTTTTATTTCGACTTTCCTTTTTAAATTTATTATAAAGCCTTCGTTAGTTTAGGATTCTTTTTTATTAAAATCCTATTTATTATACTCGCTTTTATTATATTATATAGGTCCTATATAAATAGTACTCTTTTTATTAATAAACTATAAATTAACTCTATTTTCTTTTTTTTTAATAAATTAAGACCTTCTCGTTCTTTCTTAGCCTTTAGTTATTTATATTATAAGTTAATATTCTTTAATAAAAATATTAAAATACTTAATCCTAATATATTTATTAAAATCCCTAGTATAATAAACTAATAAATCGTATTTAAAAATCCTCGCTCTTTTTCTAAGCCTAGCTCTTTTATAAAATAGCTCGCTAAGTAGCTATTAATACCCTTTCTTTAATTAATTATAAAACTATTTTTTTATAAAAAGCCTTATAATTATAATACCTCGGGCCCGTTTTATAAATAAAAATCCTTTAAATTAACCTATAATTTTTAAAACTTATATTATTATATATATATTTAAATTTATATAAAAACTATTCTTATTTTAATAAATATATTTATAATACTCCCCTACTACTTAACTAAAAAAGCTAATTTTAAATACTTTAATTTAATAAGTATATTTATAAATCCTTTAACTTTTAGGACTACGTTATTTATTAAAAAAAAAGACTATTTTATACTTAGTTAATAAATAATATAAATAATCTTTAAAAGTTTTTCTAAATATCTAATAAAAAAAAAGTTCGCTAATATAATAATAATTATCCTCTTATAATTTAAAGTTCCTCTTTCCTAGCTCCCTCTTTATATTTTAAAATACTATTTAGGACTTTAATATTTTTTTTAATATATCCTTTTTTTTAATCTTTTTTTTTAATATTTTAAATATTTTAAATACTCGTATAATTATCTTAGCTATATTAAGTATATTAAGTAATATAGCTACTTATTTATAAATATCTCTTCTTTTTTTTTTTTATAAAATAATTATAAATATTTTTTATACCTCCTTTCTAATCTTATTATTCTTAGTTATTTTATTAATAAATATATTTTCTCTTTTTTATTTTATAATAACTACGGGTTTAGGAAATTTCGTACTTTTACTATCGTTAGAGCTATTATCTAGTTACGTTTTTAAAGTTTTCTTTTTATACCGTTCGATTATTTTTTTAACTTAGTTTTCTATTCTTAAATATTAAGCTCGCTTTTATATTAAAAGTTAAAAATACTTATAAATAACGCCTTAATTATAGCCTAAATTATTTAAAACTACTACTAGCTTCGTAATATAAAATACGTACTTATTCGTTTTATTATATTAGTCTAGATCCTCTCTAAACTTAGAAATTAGTTTCTAAAACCGGTTACTATTTTATAATAGTTTTAAAAATATTGATTTTAATTATAAACGTATTAATAAGCTAGACGATATTACGCTTAAATCTCTATTATTTTATAGTATTAAATATCTCTATTTTATAGAGTTATTTAGCAATTTCCTAAAAATAATTTTATTTAAATATACTATTTTTTACTTTAAAAGCCTTATTATAAAGCTAAAAATATATAAAAACGTAAATAAAAAAATAAAAAAAAAAAGAGTAAAATAGAGGGTAAAAGAGAGGAGGGGGAGTACTAAACTCCCTATTTATTATTAACTTATTCGCAATATTTTTATTTTATTACTTATATTCCTTATTAATTTCGATATTACTATAATACTAACCCTTATAAAAATATTATTAAGCTTATTTTTTATATTATTTTAAAATAAAAACCGCTATATAGCCTATTTAAAATTTATAAAAATCTAATTATAATAATATTTGCTTTTATAAATCTTAAACGGGTACTTCTCCCTTGCTTAAATATACTTTCCTTATACTTACTTTTTTTAATAATAATAAAATAATATAAGCCTATAAGGGGGTCCTAGGTAATTTTAAATATATATACGTACTTAGCTTAGATATTTAAAAATACGGGTTTATAATTAAGTATAAATAAAAAGTATTTAACTTAGAATAGTTAAAATATACTAAGAATAGCCCTTATATTCTAAATAAAAATATATTAATTTCTTATATAACTAGTCTTAATAAGTAAAATAATACGTTATTATTAATAGTTAAGGTATTTAATAAAATAGTTATTAACTAACTTAGAAATAATAACCTATACCTATACGATCCTAGCTACTTATAAAGGCTAAATTATCTATTCTAAGTTTTAAAATTAGTTTTAAAACTTAAAATAAGATTATAAGAGAAGTAAGTACGCTAATATACTATAACTTAATAATTTTAATAAGCCTTATTAAAAATATTTTAAAAAAAAGAGCTTATATTATAAAAAATCGGAGAATTATAAAAGCCTAATAATACTTTAATTAAAATAAGTAAATTTAGGTTATAAATAGTCCTTTATATTTTTTATTCCTTATATTTTTATTAATCCCTAGTTAATAACTACTTTAATCCCGTTACTAAGATTACCTAACTTCCCTCTTAGTTAAGCTATATATATAATATATAGCGTATTTTTATTATATCTAGCCCCGTAAATAATATAAACTAGGGCCTAGTCTAAAGCCGGGCTACTACTTTATAAAAAAGCCTCTTCCTAAGCTTTATTATAATTAACGTTATTTTTATATTTTTTTATAATTTTTAAAATACTAACTCCGCCCTTAATAATAATAAGACTTATAATAATAACTCTTATAAAAGCTTTTATAAAAAAGTTAACCCCTAGGACCTCTATAAAAAAGAGGTCGACCTTTAAAACTAAGAACCGGTCTCCCTAACGTATTTTATATAATTAAAAATCATAAATAATAATACTAATAATAACGACGTACTCTTTATTATTATATTTTTAATTATTTATACCCCTAATTTATAAAACTTACTTAACTATATTAATAAGGATCTAATTATTAACTAAATAAAAAATAAGAACTTTACTCCGTAATCTAAACTTATTTAAAAAATTATTATTATTACTTACCTTAGCCTCGTTTTATTTTATACTTATTATATATTATAAAATAAACTATAACCTCGTTACTAAACGTTATTTTTAAATACCCTGAGTAATACTAGCTCTTATAGTTTTATAAAACTTATAAAATATATAATAAAAAACGTTTTTTAAAAAAAAGAGGTTAAGGGTATTAAATTAAATCGCTAAGAACCGCTATCTTATTTTTAATAATAGTTCTTTAATTAGAATATACTCCTTAATAAAAATATACTTAAAACTATTACTTATAAAATACTTTATAAAAGCTTATTTTTAGAACTTAATATATCTCTAAATATTAACTATAATGCTAATACCTAAATCTATTATATTAAGTTTAACGTTAATAGCTTTTTAAATATTATCTAAAATATTTAAGTATTTAAAGATTTTATTAAATATATACTAATCTGCTAGCTTATAAAAAAGCTCTATAAAAACGTATATATTATATATCTTATTAATAACCTAATTATAAATAAGCTTAAAAACGTATAGCTCTACTAGATCCTATATACTTACTTTAAGTCTATCTAAAAATAAATAATATATATTTTCTTTTTTAGTATTTATTATTATATAAAATTACGACTTAATAATTAAAATAATATAACGTAACTTATAAAGAACAAATATTATATATTTTATAATAAGATTATAATACTAAGTATAATAATAATATTCCCTAAATCGATAATAAGCTATATTATATTATTTTATTAAAATATTTATAATAAAGCTAGCTTTTTTTAGAATACATTAACGCATAGCGGTTTTTTTTTTTATAGCTTTTTTTTTTTATTTTCTTTTTTTCCTTAGGTATATATAGCCTTAGGTAAGCGTAAACGTTATATTTTATTAAAATACGTACTTAGGGGTTTTTAAGTTCTCTTTTTTTATTTATTAAGGCGTGGGTATACGGGGGTGCGCGGGCGCGGGCGTAGTAATAATACGATTTTTTATAATTATAAAAAATTATAAATAGTAAGTAGGATTTATAATTATAAAAAATCTATGGCGCGCGCATAACTACCGAACCCCCTTAGAATTTATAATTATAAAAAATTAATTATAAGTAACTATATAGCTCGCTATTAAGATTTATAGTTATAAAAAATTAATAATAAGTAACTACTTAGTATATAGCCTACTATTAAGATTTATAGCTATAAAAAATTAATAATAAGTAACTATACGGCCCGCTATTAAGATTTATAGTTATAAAAAATTAGTAATAAATAACTATATAGCTTATTATTAAAATTTATAATTATAAAAAATTAATAATAAGCGATTAGTAAGCGTATAGCTCTCCTATCTTAAGATTTATAATTATAAAAAATTAATAATAAGCGACTACTTAACGTACGGACCGTTATTAAGATTTATAGCTATAAAAAATTAATAATAAGTAATTACTTAGCGTACGGCCCGCTATTGAGATTTACGGCTATAAAAAATTAATTACGAGTAATTAGTAAGTATATAGCTCGTTTTTAAAATTTATAATTATAAAAAGTTAGAGGCTCGCGAGCTTATTTTTAATAAGATTTATAGCTATAAAAAATTAATAATAAGTAGCTATATAGCTCTCTTATTTTAAGATTTATTACTATAGAAATTTAGAAGCATAAGAGCTACCTTTCTTAAGATTTATAACTATAAAAAATTTATAATAAGCGGCTATTTAGCTCTTTTATTTAAAGATTTATAGCTATAAAAATTTAGAAACGTAAGAGCTACCTTTTTTAAAATTTATAATTATAAAAAGTTAGAGGCGTAAGAGCTACTTTTTTTTAAAATTTATAATTATAAAAAGTTCCCTATCCTAATTTATAGTTATAAAAAGTTAAAGTAAGTAATATATAAATACTTTTCTTTAAGATTTATAGTTTTAAAAATTAGAAGTATATAAATATACATAATAAATACTTATATTAATTTAATTTTAATTATATATATAGATACTTTACGACTTATACTTATTAAAAAAATTTAAATACTTTCTATTATTTAGGATTTTTACTATTCTTTTTTAAAATATAATTAACTTATAATACTTAGCTAAGTTACTTATTATAAGATCTTATAAACGAATTTTTTTTACTTACGTAAGCTAATATTAATTAAACCTTCCTTATTTTTACTTATTTAAAAAAGTACGAACTTAGCTTTTAGTATCGTATATTATTTAATATTTCTAGTTAGGTACGTTACTACCTACCCTACTCGCCTTATTAATCTTTTCTTACTTATATATACCCTTTTTTTTATAATTACTTATATATTTCCCCTTTTCTTTTCTAACCTCTACTTTTTCTTTATTTTTAACTAGCCTATTTTTTTTTTTTTTTTATAGCAAATATTTATATATACCCATATCCGATCTATTTTTTATTACGACTATTTTATAATTATAACTATTTTATAATTACGACTATTTTATAATTATAATTCCTTAGTTATTATATATATCGTATTACGCTTATATTCTTAACTCCTCTTAACTATTATACTTAGTATATAATCGATTTACCTATTCCCTAGTTACTACTTCGATATAATATCGTAAGCGACCTATACCTTTTTATACTTTATACCCGTACCTCGTACTTACTTAAACTACTTAAACTTATAATATTAAATTTATACTTATAAAAAGAGGGCATTACGCTTTACCCGTCCCATCCCATCCCCATACCTACCCCCATAATATAATAAGTACCGTTATTACCCCTAGATAAAAAATATATATAATAAATACTAATCCTAATCTATACTTTAGGCTAAGTCTACTTATTATTATAATATTAACGGACTAGTATTTATTATTCTAATACTTAGTATCGTCTTTTATTAAAAATATAAATACTATATCCCGCCTTAACTACGAGTAAGCCTAGCTTATTTATTAAAATACTTTTCTAAGCTTTTTTAAAACGATAGTAATATTATTAATAATATTATTCGCTAAGCTTTTGAGCTTATCCTAACTAACGCCCGTAATTAGTCCCTCGCCTATTCTAAATAAGTTAATTTATAACCCGATCCCCCCGACTACTTCCCTTACCTCCCTTTCCTCCCGCTATTCTATAACGGTCTCGGCTACTAGGCCTGCTTATACGTAACGAGAGTTCGGAATATATACTTACCTAGGAGGGGGGGGGTGTATAGTAGAGGTAGAAGATTATATATTACCTAAGTATAGTGTACCCCGCTACTCGAATATTAGTAATATACCCTAGTTATATTAAATATATAATCGATTAAGTAGAAATATTTAATTATATATATCGCTATAATATAATATACGCACTAACGCTATAGGGTTAAAATAAACTTTATAATAGGGTAACTTAGCGTATTTTTATATTAACTAAGCTCTTTTTATTAACTATAAGTAGTAATATAGTTAATTAATATTATTAGTTAATAAGTTATTAAGTATATTAGAACCTCGTTATTACTTATAAAATTTAAAGCTATTTATAAATTATATAACTAAAATTTTATATTAAAAATTTCTTATTACTGATCTTATGCTAGTGAAATTTGTATATATACTTAGTAATTAAAGGTTTTATTATACTATAGTAACTATTTTCTAATCTTATATTACCTTATAAGTAGTAATACTTATTTTATTAAGATATACTAATCTATGTATATATCCTAACTATATATTATCCTGAGGTTATTTTTTTAGTATACCTCTACTATATTAGAAGCTTTGCTATGGCGTATACTTAATTAAAATAATAGCTTTATAATTACGTTATTAATACCTAATATGAAGTTATGGGGCCTATTACCTTAGGATTTATAAAATTTTATAAACTATTAGAACTACTATTACCTATAGTATATATTATAATATTAGTTAGAAATTTTAT
This sequence comes from Colletotrichum costaricense, assembly GCF_030867565.1. Classification (NCBI taxonomy): domain Eukaryota; kingdom Fungi; phylum Ascomycota; class Sordariomycetes; order Glomerellales; family Glomerellaceae; genus Colletotrichum; species Colletotrichum costaricense. The sequence continues at coordinate 32,373 of NW_026848257.1, read as the reverse complement.
TATAATTATTTTTTTAACGTATATTTTCTACTTACTTTTATATACGTTAAATTATATATAAATATCCCTCTAATATTATAAAAGAGTTACTTTTTATTTACTTAGTTATACCCTTCGCGCTTAATAATAATTAGTAACTATACGTAGTAAATATTTTTAGCTTTAATAAGTTACGCTTTACGCTCCTTTTAGAATATAGCCTCTACCTCTACCTCTACCTCTTCTAACTAATACTACTTTTCCTTAAGAATTGTACGTATAAGATCGATTTTATAAATATTTATTTTATATTCGGAATATTTAAAATTATTACCTTAGCTTAACGTACTAGTATAGTCCTATTAGTTACTAATCTCAGTAGTTTTAATAGTTTTACCTATAGGTATAGATTATATAATAATAAGCCGGTAGGTAGCTTTAGCATAGGGACCGACACTTTTAATACTAATTCCCTATAGCGCTATTTCCTATAATAGAATCTTACTATTGGTAGGTAAGGAGGGTAGTATAATTATAATATTTATATTTACTTTTATACTTTAGTTAGAATAAAAGACGGAGTTTAGAAAATAGTAGACTTATTTAGACAGAAGCTACTAGGTCGTCTTATCCTTATTATCTATTATATTAATAATAAATAGAGTTTAATATTACGTTAAAAAAAGGTAACCTTAGTATTAGTTCGTATAAACGGGCTATATTAATACGAGGACTATTTTACTAATTAACCTAGGTACCTTAGTAACCCTCTATATATTATATTTTATTATTACGGACGCTCTTAATTTTTATTATTGCAGATACGTATTTTAGATTTTTATTACTATATTAATTAGTAGTAGTGCGCTCTTATATAATAACGTGTTATTAACTAATTATGAAGCACTTTTACTTACCTTACTTTAGGTATTAACCCGGTATATATTTTATATTATAATCGATTTATAATTTTATTTCCGTAAGCCTATTTTACTTTATACGATACTAAATAGATAGGTAGTATAGTAGCTAGATATTAAGTAGGGGTTTAAAGTAATCTCTATCTTTTTACTTCTACCCTTAGAAAGAATAAAAAGGTAGTAAATATCAGAAGTACTTTATTTTACTTAATATATTACTAAGCTTATTTATATATATACTATATACTTAGAGAACTTCTTTATAATATAAACGAGAGGGCTTTTATATATACTATTTTATAATTTAATAAAAATATAAGGTAAGATAAGCCCGCTATAACCTAATATAAAAAGATTAATTATTCTATATTTAGGAGCTTAAGTTAAAGAATATACCGGGCTATAGCTATAAAATATACTTTTATTACTAACTAGCCTACTTACTAAGTAATTAAACTTTATATACTCGCTAGAATAATTAGTATACGTACTATAAATAAGCTTCTTAATATAATAAAAAAAGTAGCACTATAAAATTAAAAAAATTACTTAGGTAAAGTACGCGATCGATATATCCCTTATCTCTATACTAGATACTATGTCTAAATACTTAGCGTATTTTAAAATAAAAAAAAAAGAATATTAAAAAAAAGAAAATATACTAAATTAAAAATCTAAGTCTACCTAAGTTTTATTATTTTTATTATCCTCTAAGTTAACTTTATTTTTTATTATATTATATAAAACTACCTCTATGCCGTTATAATATATATTTATAATAATACTAAGAAGCTTCTTTAGCTCTTTATTAAATATAAGCGCCGCTATTTAGGTAGTTAAACTAATTTTATTATTTAGTTAGTTATTAAGTTCGCTTTAGGCGCTACTCTTAGGGGCCTTTAAATATATTAATACGGCATAGTTAACTAGTACCTCTAACTCCTTAGGCCGCTATTCTATACTAAAAGCTATATATATTCTAGCCGTTAGCCTTAATATTTAAGGATTTACTAAAGTAATAAATAGTATTTTAATTATACTTATTATAGAAGTCTTATTTCCTTTAATAATCTTAGTAACTTTTGCTTTTTTTATAGTTACTTATTTTTTTAATATAGGCTATCTTTTATTACTAAACCCTACTTTATACTTTTTAATAAGCTTAGAGTTATTTAAAACTTTAACTAGGCCCTTACTTTTATTATCGTTCTAATTAATAATCCTTATTTTTACTAGCCGCTTTTTTACTAAGTTACCTTTATAAACGCTTATAATCTTATTATTAACCATCTTAACTATACTATAGCTAAATACTCTAACTATACTATATTAGTTTTTAATAAGGGTAGTATGGACTTATAAACGTATTACCTTCTCCTTTTTTAAGCTACTACCCAGAGCCGCCTTAATCTAGTTTTTTAAAAACCTATAATATTTAATAAGTAAGTTATTTTTTTTATTATATAAAACGACTACTAAGAGAAATAGGTAGCCCTCGAGCTCTCTCTAGCTAGTAATACATAAGGCCTTTTAGTAATATTAATATATTAAGCTATTTAATTAATACGTTATATTAAAAAAGACGGGTACTATATAAAACTAATAAATTAGTAAATACTCTAGTAAAATAGTAGTTATTAATAAGGATAAGAGAACTTATTTAAGTACTTATTTTATAATAAGCCTAGTTATAATAAAAGCGCTTAGGGATATTCTTATTAAATTATTAGCTTATTTTAAATTATTTTAAAGATTAGAAACCTCGGAGTAATATTAAAGAATAAAAACCTTATTTAAATAAAAGCTTAATATTTTTTAATATATAAAAGATTATTTAAATAAGGCCGGAATTACGTAGAGTTTTGTAAGGAGAAAGTAGAATTAAAAGATAAAGTATTTTATAAATATTAATATTAATATAAAGTTAAGGTTACTTCTAAGTAAAGAACTAAGATTAAGAAGAGGCATAATAGTTATAAAGTATAAAATTAAGAGACGATTTTTATATTTTAACTATTTCTAGTTATAAAAAAAGCGCGATAATTTATTAAAGAGAAAACTTACCTAAATAAAAAAGTAAGAGTTAAAAATAGTTTTAAATTTTATGTAGTAAAATTTAAAATAATTACTTTTATAATTAATACCTAGCGACTATTTTAATTACTCCTTTTTTTAAATCTAATTATTTTTAAAGTTTAGTAAGAGCGACTCGTAATTAGATATATTACTATCTATTTTTTTAGCAGGCTTATTTTTATTTATAACCTTATTTTTAATTAAGAACCTAAATATTATATTTCTTAAAATTTATATTATAAATACTACCTAATATTATCGAGGTTTCTTAACTTAAATCTTATTTTTTTTACTTAAATTACTTATTTACTATTTTTTTACCCGCGTTTAGCAATAATTTTAGAGCTAAGTACTACTTTTCTTACTATTTACTAAATACTTTTTTAAATTAAAAAAGGGGCGGCGTTAAGTAGCTAGTAAATTACGGTAAGGCCTACAATTATATTATATAATAATCGTACAACTTATATTAGCTTACTCTTATTAGAAATATTAATTAGGTAAAGACTTATGTCTTACGTTCTAGGATATATTAATATACCCCTATTACTAATTAATAAAAACTTATAAGCTATAGGGATTGTCCCCGCTAGGTATACTAAAAAATATTAACTTATACGAGCCGTTATACTAAACTCTATAGTTTTAGAGTAACTACGGAAAGTAGTAAAGTAATAAGCGATATTATAAAGTATATATTAAACGTAATAAAATTCTTATTATTCTAATATAAAGCTTTAAAAATATAAGAAGCTTAATATTTACTTATAAAATAGATATAGAGGGAATGCTTAATTACCTAAGGCGCGTATATTTTAAAGGACCGTTATTATAGGTAGTAGAATAGGCCATATAAAATAATATATTTTACTAACTAGCCGGAGAGAGTATATAACGAAGTAAATATTAAAAGATATTATATTATAAGTAATTATTTAAGCTAAGATACTCCGTAGTTCTATATAAGTCTTTCTAAACCCCTAAAGTAAAATATTTTTTTATAACGTTATTATAAAATCCCCTTAGAATAAATAGTCGACTTAGTAATTTTTTAAGGAGGATTGTTATAGGATAGTAAACTATTTTATAATATAAACTTAAACGCTAGTATAAATTAATAATCGCTTCCCGTATACTTTATAAACTATGAAATTAAGTACCTATATATTTATACTCTATTCTATTTCTATTTTTAGTTCCGCTCAGAGGCGTTAGTAAGTTAATACTAATAGTAAAGAAAGTACTCGCTATGGGCTTAAAAGCCGCGATATTATTATTAACGTTAGAGAATATAATTTTCTTTTTCTTTTTTTTATTTAGGGCCCTGCTACAAGGGCGCTCTTTAATTTTACTAAAGTTCCTAATTTAGTAGCTTTTATATACTTTATAATTATAAATTATATCCTAGCGGCTTAGGACCTACTACTACGTAAACTAATGCTTACTAATAAGTCTTTATAATACTACTAAACGTTCTTACTATAAATAGCGTTTAATTAATATATAAAGCTCGATATAGATTACTAAAATATTATTAAAAAATAATAATATAATTAATAAGTATAAATAGCTTATTTAAATACTAAGCTTTTATTAGTAGTATAGAGTTAGTAATATCGATCTAATTATTATAAAAATAAAAAAGAACCTCGAACTCGTTAGCTTTAAAGTTTCTTATAAAGAATATCTAAGCACTCTTAACGGAGTACGTAAGAGTAAAGTAGAGCTACTCTTATTCTTTTAAAATAAGAATATAGTCTTAGAGAAATTAGTATTAAAGTCTATTAATTAAAGCGTATAATAAATATATTAATAAGCGAGCTATAGTTCTACTTTTTTATAAGTTTATATTATCTCAACTTCAGAACCTTACAAGTTAGTAAATTTATACGGATTCGGGGCCCTCGAACTATTTAAAAAAAATATTAATAATATTATTAATAAGATATTTACTTAAAGTAGCAAGAGTAGCGCAATACTATTATTTTTCGAATTCTTTAAAAAGTAATTAGAGTTTTATAATCTACTCTTTATTAGTCTTTATAATATACTCCCTCTTACCCTTATTAACTACTTTAGTAATAGTAATCGCTTTTTATAATAAAGTTAGTATTAAAAAACTTTAGATATAAGAGAGGCTAGGGTAAAGAATATACGATTTTTTAAATTAAGAACTTTTTAATCTTTTTATTACTTAGGCTAGATACTTTATCCTTATTTTTATTATCCTCTTTGTTATTATTACCCTCGCTTTTAATAGGTCGCTTTTTTTTAAAAGAAGATTTCTTAGTTATAGACTTATTTGTCTTAAGATTGCGCTAAGAATCCTTAATATAAGAATTTTTACTCTTATTTTTACTTTTACGGTTTAATAATATAATAGGCCGATTTTTATTTAACTTCTTTAGTTTATCAAGTAGGCTAAATGGGCTTAGGTTTAGGAAATTTTAAGAATTTCGCATACTTTTTATTTAAAAATACGGCATATTTTAAAAAAAGTAAGAAATTAATAAAAGTATTATTATATTATACCTACTTAGTTATTACTTTTTAATATATTAAAACAAGTTATTTTTTTTTAGTTATAAAATATAATATAACTTCACTACCGTAGTTAATAAATATTACTTTACCACCGTGGCTACTAAATATTACTTTACTACCGTAGCTACTTAATATTACTTTACTACTATAACTACTTAATATTACTTTACCACCATAGCCGCCTAATATAAATAAAAAAAGTTTTTTTAATAATTTAATATAAATAAAAATAAGTAAATAAGTTTACGGAAGTTTTTTTTTTATTTAATAAGTAATAACTTAAAGATCTTTTATTTAATAAGTAATAACCGAAAGAATTAACTAAATTCTTAGTAATTCTTTTAGTTATTATATAATAAATAAAAGAATTAATTAAAATCTTAAAATTCTTTTATTCGCTAGGTCGTAAACAAAAGAATCTAGTACTTATAAATTCTTTTATTCGCTAGGTTATAAATAAAAAAATCGAGTATTTATAAATTCTTTTATACACTAAGTTACGAACGAAAAAATCAAGTATTTATAAATTTTTTTATATGCTATATAGTAAACAAAAGAATTAATTAAAATTTTAATAATTTTTTTAGTTACTATGTAATAAACGAAAAAATTAATTAAAATCTTAGTAATTCTTTTAGTTATTATATAATAAACGAAAAAATTAATTAAAATTTTAAAATTCTTTTATTTATTACGTAGTAACTAAAAGTATTAAGTAAACTTACGATATTCTTTTGTCCGTTACGTAGTAATTAAAAGAATTATATAAACTTATTATATTCTTTTATTTATTACGTAGTAACTAATAGAATTAAGTTAACTTATAAAAATAATAGCTTAATACGACGTAATACGATTTTAATTAATTAAATTTAAAAGCGATTAAATTTAAAATAAAGCTAAAATAAATAAAATATAGGTTATAAAAAGTACTTATTATTAAGAAGACTTTAAAAATTAATAAAAAGTATTTTATTAAAACATAATAACGTATATTTTATTTATATTATTACGGGCGTTATAATACGTAAAAAGTAGTTATTATTTTTTAAAAGTTAAAAATAAGAGCGAGGTACGCGTTATAATAAAAAATACTTACGAATATAGATCTTAGTAATTATATTATTAATATTACGTAAGATATAGTCGGGCTACGGGAGGCTAAGTAGTTATAATTACGTTTTATTAAATTAAAAGTCCCCTTTAACTATAATATTATATTCTTTTTAAAAAAATAGATTATTTAAAATAACTCCCCCCTTCTTAACGTAAATAAGAATATATATAAAGCTAAATAGTTTTATAACCCTAATACCTTTCCTAGCTATTATATATAAATAAGATAAAATATAATAAAATTAATTAATATAGTTATAATAATAATAAGCTTATAAATATAATATTAAATATTTTAAAATAAAACCTTATAAATGTCTTATTTACTAAATATTAATTATAAAAATTAGCTAAAATTTTAAAAAGTTAAGGTTATTAAGTAGTAACCAAAAGAATTAGGCAAAATCTCGAAATTCTTTTAGTTATTAAGTAGTAACTAAAGGGTTTAAGTAAATTTATAATATTCTTTCGTTCGTTAAGTAAGTAAATTCTAAAAAACGTTTTAGCCGTTAAGTAATAACTAAAAGAATTAATTAAAATCCTAAAATTCTTTTAGTTACTATATATTAAATAAAAAAATTAACTAAAATCTTAGTAATTCTTTCGTTCGCTATATAGTAAATAAAAGAATTAACTAAAATCTTAAAATTCTTTCGTATACTAGGTTATAAATAAAAGAATTAACTAAAATCTTAAATTAATTAAAATCTTAAAATTCTTTCGTTCGCTATATTATAAATAAAAAAATCTAATACTTATAAATTCTTTCGTACGCTATATCGTAAATAAAAAAATTAACTAAAATCTTAAATTAACTAAAATCTTAAAATTCTTTTATTCGCTATATCGTAAACGAAAGAATTAACTAAAATCTTAAATTAACTAAAATCTTAAATTAACTAAAATCTTAAATTAACTAAAATTTTAAAATTCTTTCGTTCGCTATATCGTAAACAAAAGAATTTAATACTTATAAATTTTTTTATATACTAGGTCGTAAACAAAAAAATTAACTAAAATCTTAAATTAACTAACCTCTTAAATTAATTAAAATTTTAAAATTCTTTCGTTTACTATATTATAAATAAAAAAATCTAATACTTATAAATTTTTTTATATACTATGTTATAAATAAAAGAATTAACTAAAATCTTAAATTAACTAAAATCTTAAAATTCTTTTATTTACTATATCGTAAATAAAAGAATTAACTAAAATCTTAAATTAACTAAACTTTTAAATTAACTAAAATTTTAAAATTCTTTTATTCGCTATATCGTATATAAAAGAATTAACTAAAATCTTAAATTAACTAAAATCTTAAATTAACTAAAATTTTAAAATTTTTTAATTTACTATATTATAAATAAAAAAATCGAGTACTTATAAATTTTTTTATATATAAGGTCGTAAATAAAAAAATTAACTAAAATTTTAAATTAATTAAAATCTTAAAATTCTTTTATTTACTATATAGTAAACAAAAGAATCGAGTATTTATAAATTCTTTTATATACTATATCGTAAATAAAAAATAAGATAGCCTATCTTATTAATTACTATAAAGCAATAGTATAATAGTCTCTAGCCTTTCTCTAAATTCTCTAAAATATAAATTTTTTAATTTATAGATATAGTTAAAATAAATCGGAATAATACCTAATTAGTTCTTACCTCGTACTTAGATATACTATTACTTTATAATAGTTAATAGGATATACCCTTTTATTATTACTATACTACTGTAGCTACTTAATATTATTTTATAATAAAAGAGTCCTTTTTTCTTTTAATAATAAAACTTTAATTATTTTATAATAAATAACTAAAATAAGGAAGGATCTTATAAATTCTATAAAAATCTTTATATAATAGAAGTTAGCCCTAATAATATTTATATAGTAGCCGATATATCTTACCTAAACTATTTATTATATTATTTAGGACCTTTAGATATATAAATAGATTCGCTACTATAATTTTATAATTTATTTATTAATTACGCTTTTACCTAAACTAAATAAGAAAAGGGTAAATTAAGTTTTTAAAAAGTCTAGCCGCGTTATTAAGTCTCTTAATATACGTCTTAATAATAGTAATAATTCTATAATAATATACTTTTTTATATTATCTCCGTATTATTCTAATATTTAATAATTTCTTAGTATTAAAAGATATTAAGTATCTAGGGTTTTTTTTATTTAGGCTAGTATTTATGACGCTTTTTTATAAAGAGTATAAAATCTAATTTTAGTAGTTTTTAATAAACTTATTACTCTAAGTAAAATTTTATAAATTAGAAACGTAGAACGAGAGTTCGTTTAGGTTTTATAATATTTAATTTATTAAAACTATTACGTAAATATAGTTATAGTAGTTCTTATATATATCGTAGTTAATATTAAAGCTTATAATAAAGTCGATCGAAGCTTTTATAAGTTTTTATTTTATAAATATAAACTAATCTCGGGCTTGTTTATATAAACGGCTAGTAAATATACGTATAAGCGGGTATAACTTTTTCTTATTATCTAAGTCTCTTATTATTAGTTTTAAGAATATAAAGGTAGAAATAATCGTATTTATTATAATTTAAACCTTATTATAAATAAAACGCGCCGCTAAGTAGTTAGTTATAGTACTATTAAAGTTATTTATAATACTTACGATCCCGAGGGTATATAACTTAGTTAATAAGTTATATATACTAATATTATTAATTGCGTACTTAAGTTATTAAGCTTAAACCTTTATTAACTATTTAGTATTAATTATAATAAGGTCGTTATTTATTTTAAAGTTAAAAGTAGGGCTATTTCTCTTAATTAGCGCGTTTAATATTTTTTATAAAATAGATTACTCTCGACCTACTTATTTATTTATTATACTTTTTTAATAGTAGCTTACGAAATATACTAAATGTAAATTATATATTTAGTAAGAGCGTTAGAAAATTAATAATAAATAGTACTATTTAATTATATAAAACGTACGGGATATAACTTATAATCTTAGCGAGGGTTTTATAAAATATTTAGCGTTAGTTAAGTTTAATAATTAGTAAGATTAGTACGATTAGGATAAGTAAATAAGGACGTTTTAGTTACGTTATTATATTAATAATAAATTAATTACGTTTTTATTAACGGTTTATTCTTATTTAAGTCTTTATAATAGTTTAGTTTTTATAAAAAATAATTATTATAAGTACTTTATAAATAATTATATAGTTTATATATTTCTTTTTATCCGAGTAATATTATAAATACTAATACTTTATCTTAACGTTATCGTTTTTATATATTGCGTCCTATTTTCTTAATAAAAATAATATTAATATATTATTATAAAAACGTTAGTATATAATATAACTCGTTCTCTTTTTAAAAAAATAACGGCGTTATTAAGACGCGAGGATATCGATTTTTTAAATACTAAATAGATTTTATAATTATATTATCTTATCTAGCTAAACTTTTTTATAAAAAGGCCTATATTTCCTATTTATATCTCCTATTTATTAGTATTTATACCCGTATCGTTACTATTATTATTATATTTTAACTTTTTTATATATTTAGCTCTTTTATATACGGTCTTTTATAATACTAAATAGACGTTTCTATAAATAACTTAAAAAAATCTTAATTAAATAATAAGGGCCTAGACTTAAGGTTTATTAATAATATAAATATCGTACCGGTATATATAAGGCCGTATTATTAAAAAATAACTTAAAAAGCCTAGTAATTATTATAAATTAAGAGTATAATAAATAGCTTTATCTCCGTATCCTTAAAAAAAACTAATATAAAGAAGTAATAGATTAACTACGAATATATTTAAAACGGGGTTTAATAACTATTAATTACTTTTATATTATTTAGAGCTCGACGTTTTATTATAACGGCTATATAAGCTCGAGATAAAAGAGGGTAATTACTATATCCTCTAAGGACCGGCGCTTAATAATTATAAAATATTTAAACCCCGTAACGTTAAATAAAGAACTAATATATAACTGCGTATTCTAGGGATTTAGTATTATTAATAATATATAAGGCTTTTAAAAAAGTAAAACGAGTCTCGTTATAATTATTATTTTATTCTTATTAATCTTTTCTAAGTTAATAATTATTTTAAAAAAATATTTTTATTTACCCCGAGTTCTACGGGTTACTTAAAATATATACTAAGCTATTTAGTTAGTTATAGTTTCGTTTTAGCTTCGTACCCGGATATAATTAAAAATATAGCGTATCGTTTACTAAGCGTTCTTTTTAAGTTTCGGGCCTAGATTTTATTTAAAAAGAATTATAATTTTTAAATATAAACTTATATAAGGGGAATAGTCCCTTATGTTAATAAAACTTTAGCTACTTAGCTTAAAAATAACTTATATTTTAATATAATTATATACGTCCTTTTCTTAGTAAACGTATTTATATATAAACCTTATTACTCTCTTACTAATCCTAAATTACCCTATACTCGCTTATATTACCTTAGTAATTTAGCTTTTTAAATAAAATATTTTAAAAAACGTATTATTATTAAGGGGATATAATTTTATAAATTAGCGTTAATAATAATAAGAGCTCGAGCTCGAGCTCTGCTCTTAGTATAAGAGGATATTATAAAAGGACGTAAAAGTTTATATTAGAGGTTATAATACCTTAATAAACGAAATAAATAGTAAATAATTTTTTATTTTAATTTTTAAAACCGGGGTTAGTAAAATATATATAATTAGTCCTAGTTTATTAATATTTTTATCCTAAAACTAACTTAATTTAGTAAATAAGGGTAACGTATTTACGAGGATATAAGCCCGTTTTAATATCCTTATTATAGGGACCGCTAGGTTAAAAAATAAGCCGCCCCTAGTTTACTTATTTATTTTAAAACTATACTTCGTAACCTCGACGTTTATAAATACGAGCTTTAAAACGCTATTTATAAAAAATAAGGAATATTATTATATATTATAAATAATAATAAAAATTAAATACGAGAACGTATATACGCTTATACTTTATTACGAGTTAAAGTTAAAATAATAATACTATTATTATAAAATTACTTAATACCGTTAGTCTTAATTTTAAAAAGAATTAATAAATAACTAATTATAAACGTTCTTGCTTATACCTCTTATTTTATATAGTAAATATTTATTTTTAAGTACTCTACCTCCTCTATATTACTTTATATTATACTTTTTAATATTATTATAATTTTATTATCGTTTAATATTTAAAATACTTAATAGTGCTTACTATTTAACCCTTAAGATACCCTCGATTTTAGTATTAAGGATCTTAATATAATTATAACCCCGGAGTTTAAAAAAATAGTTAGAGTAACTTATTATTATATTATAATTTATTATTATATTAATATAATACGATTTAATATTAAATTCCTATTAGCTAAGTAAATTACTCTCGTATATAACTTTTTCTTAATTAATAATAATATACAGTAGTTATATAATAAAGAGTATATTAAATAGATATACCCGTTTTATTTTAACTTAAATATTAATAACCCCAACGTTTTTAATTTAAACGTCTATTTAAATATTAACGAGCCTAGGATGCGAGGCTATATTCTTACCCCCGTTTATTTAATACTTAATTCTAAACTTAACTTAGTAACTTAGTACTTCCCCGAGAGTAATTAACGGAACTTTATTAATATTAACGTACTTAGCCCCTCCTTAGGCTTAGCCCCGAGCCCCTAGATTAAATTAATTAATAAGCGGGTATATTAACTATATAGGGCCTTAGGAATAAGTACGAACTTATATAATATTAAGAACGATATATTAAGTAGGCTAAATAGGCTTAAGTTTAGGAAATTTTAAGAATTTTATATACTTTTTAGTTAAAAATAAGGTATATTTTAAAAAAGTAAGAAATTTATAAAAGTATTATTATATTATTAATTAAGTACCGAAGGGTTAGGTTTAAAAGGAAATTTTAGAATTTATAAATCTTAAATACCTACTACCTTAGCTAGCTTTTTACTTACTATTAGCGAGTTAAAGAATAATTTAAGATTTATAAACCCTAAATAATTACTACTTCTACTAACCTTTTACTTACTAATAGCGAGTAAAAGAATTTGAATATTAAATACTCGAGCTAACCTTTTACTTGCTAATAGTAAGTAAAAGAATTTAAGTATTAAATACTCGAGCTAACTTTTTACTCACTAATAGCGAGTAAAAGAATTTAAGTGTTAAATGCTCGAGCTAACCTTTTACTCGCTAATAGTAAGTAAAAAAATTTAAGTATTAAATACTTAAGCTAACCTTTTACTCGCTAATAGTAAATAAAAGAATTTAAATATTAAATATTCGAGCTAACTTTTTACTTACTAATGGCAAGTAAAAGAATTTAAGTATTAAATACTCAAGCTAACTTTTTACTCGCTAATAGTAAGTAAAAGAATTTAAGTATTAAATACTCGAGCTAACTTTTTACTCGCTAATAGCGAGTAAAAGAATTTAAGTATTAAATACTCGAGCTAACCTTTTACTTATTAATAGCGAGTAAAAGAATTTAAGTATTAAATACTCGAGCTAACCTTTTACTCGCTATTAGCGAGTAAAAGAATTTAAGTATTAAATACCTAGTTAACTTTAATTATATTTCCTACTTTAATCCCCTTAATAAATGAAAGTAATAGCAAATCTATTACCTTCCGTTTCGACTTTCTTTTTTAAATTTATTATAAAGCCTTCGTTAGCTTAAGATTCTTTTTTACTAAAATCCTATTTATTATACTCGTTTTTACTATATTATATAGGTCTTATATAAACGGTACCCTCTTTACTAATAAACTATAAACTAACTCTATTTTCTTCTTTTTTAATAAACCGAGACTTCCCCGTTCTTTCTTAGCTTTTAGCTATTTATATTACGAGTCGATATTTTTTAGTAAAAATATTAAAACGCCTAATCTTAGTATATTAACTAGAATCCCTAGCGTAGTAAATTAATAAATCGTATTTGAAAATCCTCGCTCTTTTTTTAGGCCTAGCTCTTTTATAAAATAGCTCGCTAAGTAGTTATTAATACCTTTTCCTTAGCTAGTTATAAAACTATTTTTTTATAAGAAGCTTTATAACCGTAGTACCTCGGGCCCGCTTTATAAATAAAGATCTTTTAAGTTAACTTATAATTTCTAAAGCTTATATTATTATATATATATCCGGATTTATATAGAAGCTATCCTTACCTTAGTAAATATATTTATAATACTCCCTTATTACTTAACTAAAGAAGCTAATTTCGGGTACTTTAATTTAATAAGCGTATCCGCAAGTCCTTTAATTTTTAGGATTACGTTACTTATTAAAGAAGAGACTATTTCGTACTTAGTTAATAAGTAGTATAAACGATTTTTAGAAGCTTTTTTAAATATTTAGTAAAAGAAAAGTTTGCTAATATAATAATAATTATCCTCTTATAGTTTAAGGTTCCCCTTTCTTAGCTCCCTCTTTATATTTTAGAACGCTATTTAGGATTCTAACGTTCTTTTTAATATATCCTTTTTTTTAATTTTTTTTTTTAATATTTTAAGCGTCCTAGGTGCTCGTATAGTTGTCCTGGCTATATTAGGTATATTAAGTAATATAGCCGCTTATTTATAAGTATCTTTTCTCTTCCTCTTTTATGGAATAGTTATAAATGTTTTTTATACCTCTTTTTTAATTTTATTACTCTCGGTTGCTTTATTAATAAATGTATCTTTTTTTTTTTATTTTATAGTAATTACGGGTTCGGGAGATTTCGTATTTTTATTATTATTAGGGCTATTGTCTAGTTATGCTTTCGAGGTCTTCTTTTTATATTATTTAATTATTTTTTTAACTTAGTTTTTTATTCCTAAGTATTAGGCTCGCTCTTATATTAAAAGTTAAAAGTACTTATAGACGACGCCCTAATTATAACCTAAATTATCTAAGACTACCGCTAGCTTCGTAATATAAACTACGTATTTATTTATTTTATTATATTAGTCTAGATCCTCTTTAAACTTAGAGATTAGTTTTTAAAACCGGTTATTATTTTATAATAGCTTTAGAGATATTAACTTTAATAGTAAACGTATTAGTAAGCTAGACGATGCTATGCTTAAGTTTTTATTATTTTATGGTATTAAATATCTCTATTCTATAGAGTTATCTAGTAGTTTTTTAAAAATAATTTTATTAAAATATACTATTTTTTATTTTAAAGGCCTTATTATAAAGCTAAGAGTATATAAAAACGTAAGTAAAAAAGTAAAAAAAGAGAGAGTAGAATAGAGAGTAAAAGAGGGGAGGGGGAGTACTAAACTCCCTATCTATTATTAACTTATTTATAATATTTCTATCTTATTACCTATATTCCTTATTAATCTCGATATTACCATAATACTAACCCTTATAAAAATATTATTAAGCTTACTTTTTATATTATTTTAAAATAAGAACCGCTATATAGCCTATTTAAAATTTATAAAGATCTAATTATAATAATATTCGCTTTTATAAATCTTAAATAAGTACCTCTCCCTCGCTTAAATATACTTTCCCTATACTTATTTTTTTTAATAATAATAAAATAATATAAGCTTATAAGGGGGTCCTAGGTAATTTTAGATATATATACGTACTTAGCTTAGATATCTAGGGATACGGGTTTATAATTAGGTATAAGTAAAAAGTATTTAGCTTAGAATAGTTAAAATATACCGAGGATAGCCCCTATATTCTAAGTAATAGTATATTAATTTTTTATATAACTAGTCTTAATAAGCAAAGTAATACGTTATTATTAATAACTAAGGTATTTAATAAAGTAGCCGTTAACTAGCTTAGAAATAATAACCTATACCTATACAATCCTAGCTACTTATAGAAGCTAGATCGTTTATTTTAAGTCTTAGGGTTAGCTTTAAGACTTAGAACGAGATTATAAGGGAGGTAAGTGCGCTAGTATACTATAACCTAATAATTCTAATAGGCCCTATTAAAAATATTTTAAAAAAAAAGAGCCTATATTATAAAGAATCAGAGAGTTATAAAAGCCCGATAATATCTTAATTAAAGTAAGTAAATCTAAGCTATAAGTAGTCCTTTATCTTTTATTCCCTACGTTTTTATTAATCCCTAGTTAATAACTACTTTAGTCCCGTTATTAAGATTACCTAGCCTCCCTCTTAATTAGGCCGTATATATAACGCATAGCGTACCCTTATTATATCCGGCCTTATAAACAATATAAGCTAGGGCTTAGCCCAAGGCCGGGCTATTACCCCGTAAGAGAGCCTCCCCCCGGGCTCTATTATAGCTAACGTTATCCTTATATCCCTTTACGACCTTTAGGACGCTAACTCTACCCCTAATAATAACAAAACCCATAATAACAACTCTTACGAGAGCCTTTATAAAGAAGTTAACCCCTAGGACCTCTATAAGGAGGAGGTTAACCCCCGGGACTAGGAACCGGTCTCCTTAACGCGTCTTATATAACCAGAAATCGTAAATAGTAATACCAATAGTAACAACGCACTCTCTACTATTATACCTTTAACTATCTATACCCCTAACTTATAAAACCTACCTAGCTATATTAATAAGGATCTAATTACTAGCTAAGTAAAAAATAAGAGCCTTACTCCGTAATCTAAACTCGCCTAAAGGATTATTACTATTACCTACCTCGGCCTCGTTTTATATTATGCCTACTATATACTATAAAATAGGCTACGACCTCGTTACTGAACGTCGTCCCCGGATACCCCGAGTAATACCGGCCCTTGCGGCCTTATAAAGCTTACGAAGTATATAATAAAAAACGCTTTTTAAAAAAAAGAGGTTAAGGGTATCGGACTAGATTACTAAGAACCGCTATCTTACTTTTAATAACAGTTCCCTAGCCAGAATATGCTCCTTAATAAAAATATACTTAAAGCTATTATTTATAGGATACTTTATAAAAACTTATCCTTAGAACTTAACGTATTTCTAAACGTTAACTATAATACTAATACTTAGATCTATCGTACTAAGTTCGATATTAATAGCTTCTTAAATATTATCTAAAATATCTAAGTATTTAAAAATTCTATTAAGTATACGCTAATCTACTAGCCCATAAAGAAGCTCTATAAAAGCGTATATATTACGTATCCTATTAATAACCTAATTATAAATAAGCTCGAGAATATATAGCTCTACCGGATCCCGCATACTTATTTTAAGTCTATTTAAAAATAAATAATATATATCTTCTTCCCTAATATCTATTACTATACGAAGTTACGACTTAATAACTAAAATAGCGCAACGTAGCTTATAAAAAATAAATATTATATATTTTATAACAAAATTATAATACCAAGTATAATAATAATATTTCCCAAATTAATAATAAGCTATATCGCGCTATCTTATTAAAATATTCGTAATAAAACTAGCTTCTCCTAAAATATATTAATACGTAGCAGTCTCCCTTTTTATAGCTTCTCTCTCCCATCCTCTTTCTTTCCCTAGCTAAGTATAAGCCTCTAGTCTACTCTAACTAATTTAATACCTAACCCTAATAGTAATAATCCTAAGGCTAATACGGTTTCGGCACTTATACTTAAAGACTTCTTTTTTTTATTTAATACTAAGAATACTAAAGTCTAATACGGCGGCATACGTAATTTAGAATATTATATTATAAACTTCTAAATAAAATAACGCTAAGTTATTAAACCGTCCGTTATTTACAATACTAAATAACTATAGTTCCTCAATATTATTATTAAGTAGTCGCCCAGTGCGTATAAGTAAGCTATTATCCTCTTTACTTAAAGGTACTACTAAGTTAATATCCTTAAGTTCCTTTATAACTAAGTAGACGAAGCCCTTAGGTTTATTTTTTTACCTATAAAGTTAACCCTGCTAGGGTTATATAAGATCCGCGGGGGCTAGTACTATTATTATAATATTAATCTCCTCCAAAACTTTATAAGCCTAACTACGGAGCCCGCTAGCGAGCTTTAAAAATATAAATTTAACTATTTTTAAAACTATACTATTATTAAAAAGGTATTAAACATAGTTAAGAAGAAGTTATATAATAGCGAGGTTTTCTTTTACAGTAAGTATTTTAATAATATTATAATCCGGATAATTTCTAAATTATTAAAGGCCGTTTTATTATAAAAGTAATTTAATAAGCTCTTATTTAAGTCCTATAAGTTTTTTTAAGAGTTTATAAAATCTAACAATAGGCGCTATTTTTTATAAAAAGCGGAGTAGCAGTATATAAACTCCTTAGCGAGACTAGTTATTATTAAAAACGAGACCTAGCTTACCTACAACGAGTTTACGTTTTTAGCTAGACCTCTAAATCCCCTACCTAGCGACCCCGCGGCCTAGGGCCCCTTTATTACCTAGGGCCCCTTTACTACCTAAAGGCTTAAGCTAGTTAGTAACGCCGCGTTTTATTATATTCCCTTTTTTAAATACTAATAATTTATTTACTATATTATTAGTTTTTATATTTATATAATAAACCTTATTTCTATTTACTACCGTAATAAAACTATATTCCTAACCACGTTACTCTTTTATATAACTTTAATAACGCTTATACGGTCCTTTATTAACCTTATTAACCCGCGTTTTTATTATATTATAATAAATCTTTATAACTTAGACCCTATTTCTAAGCCGTTACTATATACGCTTAGAGCTAAGAAAAAGAGGGGCCTCGGCCTCTTAGCTACTATCAAACAATAAGGCTTCGGCTTTATCCCTAAGAAGATTATTAACTAAAAAAACCTCTAGCTATATCTTATAATAAAGTCCAACTTTAATATCCCAGGACTAAGGACGAGCGTTAATAAAACTAAATATCTCGTAATTAAAAACTTATTAAAGAGCCTATTCTCCCTCTTATTCTATCTCTTAACTATAAATAAAAAAAGTACTAAGGTTAAGGTTATTTTTATACTTATCTCGTACTTTATTTTCTACCACTATTATAAAGCCGCGCTCAAAAATATAATATTTAAAAATAAATTAAAAAAGTAATAATAAAAGATTAATAAAAATACTATCTTTTTTATATTCTCTATATTTTAATACTATATTACTAAATACGGCTAGTTAGTTATTAAATCCGGGTCTAATCGTATAGTAAAATAAAGGACGCTTAATTAGTTCTAAAAATTTATATAAGAAGACCTTCCTTATAACCCCTTTATTAATACTACAAAACTTTAGTTATAAACTACTTTTAAAAATAATAATTAGTAACGCTTCTAGCAAAGCGCGCGAGATATTATTACTTTTAAAATTAAAGACGTATTTAAAAGGAGCGCTAACTAAGTTATTACGTTTAAGGAGAAATATAAAAAGCTCTTTTTTATATATTATACTACGTTCTCTTATTTAGCTAAGAACGGCGGACTATTTAAATAAAAAAACGTACCGTTTTCTAAGGCCCTTTTTTATATAGTTATTAATTTTAGGGGAGGGCTTAAAATAAGTATAAACCTAAAAAAAGAGCTTAGAACGGATACTATACCTATCCTTACTTATTATAATAAAGTATAAATAGCGAACGATATTAAAAAGCTAATAAACGCCGCTTAGTAATAATCGAAACTAACGAAACTACTTAATTATAAGGGCCCGCTAAGAGTTTAGGAGTATATTAAATAAAAGAATAAGTAAGGGAGTAAGTAAAGAATAGGCGCCGACGCATTACGTCCTTACTATAGCGCGACTTATATTTTATATATTAGCTTAAGTATTATATACTAATTAAAAATAGACCGCCATAAGTTTAGTATAATAATACGGTACTAAGGACCTAATTTTTATAAATACTTAGATAAATATAAATATATTTACTTAAACTAACTTATACTAAACCTTACCTTAAAGCTACTTGATATTAAGAATACGAATTTCTTAGTATTATTAGAGTGTAACTTATAACTTATTTGAGATTTATATATATCTTAACTTATATAAATTTTAAATAGACCCTTAGTTAACCCGACGTAAGAATTAAGCGACGGAGAGTAACTAATAGCTTAATTAAGATTTATAAAGAGCAAAAGTCTAGATATACGAATCTTAAATAAAACGCGTTACGAATTAGAGCGCGTAGTAATAGGTATAGAGTATAGTAAAGTAGCTTAACTTATTTAAATAGAAATATATAAAAGTATTCTTCTTACGTATTATTATTTAGAGTTAATAACGGTAAGGATACGAGCGATCTATTTATAGATATCGTAGTTATAGAGTAGAACTTTTTACTAGTTAGCTCTCTCGGTCTTTTTTTTTAATTAACGATTTTTTTAATTAACTTAGGATTAAAAGACTTAGATTAAGAGCATATTTTATTTAGCTTATTACTAAAAGAGGTAATTTTTTAGATGCGGAGTTAACTAAGCTCGGTTTTAAGCCCGCTAAGTTACTTAGTTAAATTATCTTTATTCTTATTTTAAAGAGCGACGGTTTTAACTTTTCCGGATAATTAGGATATAATAGATTCTCGTTAGCAAAGCGGGTTTTTGTTTTTTTTACGTAACTCTTTCTAAGTAGATCCTACTATTTTTAATATTCGCTTTTTGTTAAGTAGAGGATATTTTGGGCGCGGGGAATTAAAGATTTAGTAGAAAACTCGTATCGGTTTTTTTAATAGCACCTAAGGGCCTATTTAAGATTTATAAAGTATAAAAATCTAAACTTTTATAAATTTTAAACAGTACCCGGCCTACAGAGGGCGCCCGAGGGCCTATTTAAGATTTATAAAGTATAAAAATCTAGACTTTTATAAATTTTAAACGGTACCTAGCTTACGGAGGGCGCCCAAGGGCCTATTTAAGATTTATAAAGCATAAGGGCTTAGAATTTATAAATTTCGAATAGGCCTCTAGGCTAGAGGCTTCTTACTAAATTATAATAAAACTATAACTATAGCATAGTATATAGTACTTAGTATTAATATATATAACGGGCTCCGGTTAATAGTTTACTTATATAGTTAATCTAAGTCCTTATAATAGCAATTACGAAGTAGAGTATCTTAATAAATAAGGAGCTAATAATTACGGGGCCCCTCGCGAATTTAATAATAATAGCAATTATCCCGAGATTACTATATAACTAGTATTAACCTAAGACGTTTAATATTCTAATATATAACTTTAAATAAATAGAGATAGTAAGTATATATCGTAATAACGCGTATTTATAACGTGCGCTACTTTACAATATTATTCTATCTAATTATAGTATTATTTATTATTAACTTTTATATAATAATTAATATAATTAGTTTACAACTTCCGTAGTCCATAATAAGTAGCTAATTCTATAAGAAAATAAGTAAAAGTTTTTCTAAGCTATATAATAATTCGATTTAGACAATTTAAAAGACTTATTAGTCTTTTTAACTCTAGCTTTTTTTAAAATACTATATTTATATATAAGGCTTATATCCCAGATAGACCTTTAGCTTTACTCCTCCCCTATTTTTTTAAAGCTATATATACTTTTTATTTTATAAGTTTATCCTACGCGAGCGCCTTACAGTTCGTTACCTTATTTATATTTACGCCCCGAGGCCTATTTAAGATTAATAAAGGTTACTTAGTTAGTATACGGGCTACTTAGCTTAATATATCTCCTTTATATAACCTTAATTTATTCCTTTTCTAACTATTTTTTTTATATCTCCTCTAAATCGATCGTAAGCTTTTATAAAAGCTTATACTAATAATCCTCTCTCCCCTAGTTTTTATAAAAGCTAAACCCTATATTCGTAAGTTTACCCCTTTATAAATCTTAATTAGGCTCTCCTAGCTAGGCTTTTATTAATCTTAATTGGGCTCTCTTAGCTAGGCTTTTATTAATCTTAATTAGGCTCTCTTAGCTAGGCTTTTATTAATTTTAATTGGGCTCTTAGCTAGGCTTTTATTAATCTTAATTAGTATTACTTATAAGCTTACTTTGTTAATAACTAGTTACGTAGAATACTAACTACGCGAATAATCCTTTTTTTAATAATCCTCTTTTTAATAATCCTCTTTTTAATAATCCTTATTTTAATAATCCTCTTTTAATTAGTTACGTATTTTAGAGCTAAATACCCTAAACTATGCGAATATAGGTAAAGTAGTAGCTCATAAGAAGCGTAATCGTAGTACTAAAGCCGATACTCTATAAAAAAGTACTAGGTTTTTAAGCTAGTTAAGCATAAATCTAGCCGTAGTTAAAAAAGACGTACTTAGTAATAATAAGAGCGATTCTTATAATAAGAGCGAATTAGGTCCTAAACTTAATAAGGATAACGATTAGGCTACTAATAGGGTAGATATTATTAACGCGAACTATTTAGATATTATTATAGGCCGTATCCTTACTTAGTCTTACTTATTAAAGCTTTAGAAATTCGTACCCGCTATTATTAAGATTAGGTTTTTTAAGAAAGAGAAGGAGGAGCTAAATAAGTATAATATAGACGCGGATATTTAGTTTTTTAGGCTCCCTTTTTTTTAAAAGCTCTATTATAAGGACTTTGTTATGCGAGGTAAATTTAAGTTCTAAACTTACCCTTTTTTAGGTACGTTAAAAAAAGCGCGCCCTAGCTTAATAGCCGAGTTCCGTAACGTTAAGAAGGACGTTAATAAATAATTATATAAGACAGGTCTTATTAAGGTATAAGCTTTATTCGTAGCGAATAGTTATAACTTTTTTAGGGGCTATTTTATATTACTTTATTTTAGATTAACGTAAATATACGAGCTAAACAAATTCTTTAACCTCTATAATAAGTTTACTTTATTATAGCGGCGCTATTTAAAATTTATAAAACTCCGAGCTAGGGTTTTATTAATTTTAAATAGCGCCCCCGCTTTTTTATTATTAAGTACTAATATAGTAAAGTTACCTAAGTTTTTTAGTACTTTTTAAAGCCTTATTTTAAAACTTATTTAGCCTAGGTTAATATAAACGAGCTAGCGTAGCTTAATAAGGACGGTAAGAAAGTAAAGAGGCTTATTTTTATAGTTTTTAATAAGAACTAAGTTTTAAACTATATTTATAAGCTAGTATACTACCCCCGTTTTAAACTTAAAACTTAGTATAAGGAAAAGTACCCTTTTTTTTTTATTATTAAGAACCCGGAGTTTAATATTCTCTTTATAAACGAGTACGAGAACGTAATATATAACGAAGTAGCTTAAGAAGCTAGCGTTACTATATATATATAGGCTTTTTTAATTTACTTTCTTAACGTATTTAGAGAATAAGAAGGAAATATAAAAGTAAAATACTTATTAAAAAACCCTAAATACTTTATTTAGGGCTATTTTTATAAGGACTAGATACGTACGTACTTTATATTTATATTTTTTTTATATCGGCGCTATAGTACTAATCTTATTACTTAGACCCGTAAGGCTACTTAGACCGTAACGGTAATATAGGCTAGGTTTTATAATATAAAAAAAGTTATAGAGGGAGGTAATTAAAAGTTAATTAGCGCGCAGATTATTTTTAAGGCCTTTATTAAAATAGAATAAGTACTAGCAGTTACTAAAGACAATAATAACGACAGCTTTAAGTTAAAAACTAAGGATAATAAGTATTATTATTTTAAAAAAAACTTCGAGCAGATAGGAATATAAGAATAATTAGAGTAATACGAAGTAACCTACTTTTCTAATTTAAGAGAGTACTAAAAAAATACTTTAAAGTAAGTAATTATTATAAATTAATAATATAAGGTTTTTAGCCTTTTTTAGCTTAGCTAAAAGATTAAGTATACTATTAAAAAAGCTAGTACTAAGCCGGCTATAGCTAAGCTTAATAAGGCCTAAATTAATTATTTTATTAGCGCTACTAATATTTTTATTAATATTTAGAAGTACGAGCGAGTTAGTAATAATTTTTTTATAATAAGAGGTAGTAATATTTAATTACTAGCCGTTTTTATAAGTAAAGGTAAAGAGGTTATTAAGTATTAGTTAGCAAAGGACTAGAACGAGTTATACAAAGAAGCCCCCGATATATATAACGCTAGCGCGCTAAAAGGAGATAAGGATATAGCCCGGTTATAAGAATCTTACTAATTAATAAGTAGTAATATTTTAGAGCTAAAAAACTTAGTTAGTATTATAGCTAGTTTTTAAATTACCCCTAAGGGTACTACCTAAAATAAGTATTTAATTAATAAGGACTTTTTAAACTTCGTCCTTAAGCCGTACTAAATTAGAGGTAAGTTAATATATCTAATCCCTATTTAAGATTTATATATTTAGTATACTTTTATAAATTTTAAATAGGCCCTCTTTTAGCTCTTAGCTTATTATTACTAGAACTATAACTAATTATTAATAAATATTAACTAGCTCTTAGAGTAGTTTAAATATCCGATCCGCAGTACTATTTTTACTAACGAGTGCGGTATTAAAAAAATAATAACGGTACTATATATACTTATAGAGGCTATTCGTTATTATATTATAGAGTACGAGGGCGACCCTAAGTAGAGGTATTACCCGTTAGTTATTATAATACTAGCCTCCGTCCTTAACTAGATTTTTAAAGTTATTAAAAAGAACTTTTACTACCTTTTTAAGGTATACGTATTTTATTAAACGCCGAAGACTATACTTAAATATAGGGTAAAAGAGACCTTAGATAAGACGAAGGGCTTAGTTAAGCTTTTTAATTACTTAAAGGCTAAGCATAATAAGCCCAAGACCGCGTTAAATATTATTTTAATATTATATATAACTAATAACTACTAATTCTTAAAAAACGATTATTAAGAATATATTAAGGCTAAGACCGATACGCGCTTTATAAAAGGTATAACCGACCTTAAAAACTTTAAAAAAGAAGAGGATATTTTAAATAAAAACAACGCGCAAAACCTAAAAATAAATAACGATAATAATATTAAAATAGAGGGTACGACTTACCCTAAGGGTTCCGTAATAATAAAAAAAATAAACTTTAACTTTTTATATAAAATCCGCTTCTTTAACTTTATCAAGGACGAGGGCTATACATTAAAAGACCCGGGTTCTTTAATATATATTATATATAAAAAGTTTACGAAGTATTTTATTTAGATCGTTATAATAACCCCTACGGTCTTAAGTATTAGGGACTTATATAAATATTTATTAATATTATAAGATAGCGCTTTTAGTTATTAAGTAGCGGGTACTATTAAGTACGATTATTTCAAAGTAATTTATAGTAATAAGTATATTAATACGTTTAAGCACTACGATACTTAGGCAATAATTAAACTAAGTATACTTATTAGCTTACTCTTAGGGATAACTAAGGGTATTAAGGTATAAAAAGAGGCCTTAGGAGCGTAGCCGAAGTTACTAATTTAGTAATAAATTACTAAGTACGAAGGCTTTTAGATAGTAATAGAAGGCGGCTTATTAATATATTTCTTAAATCTATATAACTTTATAGAATATAATAAGATATTTAGTTTTAATATAGAGTTTACGTTTATTATTATAAAGCACGCCCTAGTTTAGTATTAAATTTACCGGGGAATACTAATACTAATAGTATTTCTTAACAGGTATATTACGTACCTAGGCAAGGATATACCGGCTTGCGATATTAAGATAGTTAAGGTTATACCCCTTTATAAAGAGGACGTAAAGAGGCTAAATAGGCTAATTTTGATATATAATAACGACTTAATTTCTCTACTACTTAGTAATATTTTTTTAACTATTAGTAGTAGAGGGATTGTAAAGAGGTATAATAAGCTTCGGATTAACTTAGTTATAATACGTAATGTGTTATTAATTAGTACCGACTTTTAATTTATTATACTAACTAACCTCTCGAGGTATATAGTGTGGGCGATAATAAATATTATAGGAGCCCGTAAGCTTTAGTTATTAAGAAGTACGAGCTTAAATACGTATATAAAGTATTAAAAAGCGGTTAATAATATTAGGGAGAAGTCGTAGCGAAAAGAAAAAGACGATAATAAAATAGTTAAGGGCGTTAGTAATAACGGCCCTAAGCTCGAGGTAGAAGTAGTTTATTTTTAGCACGCTAAAACTAAGCATAAACCCGCGCCTATAATTAGCGTTAAAGAGGTTAATAATATTATTTTTAAAGATATTACTTACGGTTTTTAATATTACTATTTTACTATTTAAACCGATCCTAATATAGGGTACTTAGTAAATACCGTTTTACTAGCCCGTTAAGTTATTATTAAGTTTTTTAAGGCAGTATAGTACCTCTCGTACGTTTTAAAGTTAAGTAAAAAAAGTAAGCGTTATCTATTTTATATAGTTAACCCCCTTACTTTTATATAAGTTTTACTCTTTACTTAGTGCTCTATTTAAGATTTATATATCCGAGGTAGGTAAGATTTATAAATTTTAAATAAGCCCCCTGCCCCTATATGCGCTATTATTAAATATACAGATTTATATTAACGTATAAAACGTAAGATACTAATAGCTCTATTCCGGATTTATAACTTTAAAACCCTTACTATTCACTTTAGTAATAACTAGTCTAAGCAAGACTATATAATTACCGACTTTAACAACCCGAATACAAAGGTAAATATAATAGTTACGTTATCCTTATTAGCTATATTCGGGGTAAACTATTATAATACGTATTACTACGGCATAATTATAAAGAACTATTTTAATTTCGGCCTATAGTACTAAGTAATCGGTCGTCTCTAGCATTTAAGTTAAAAAAAAAAAGTATTTTAAAAAATCCTCTAGACCTAATTTACTTTTAACCCTTAGTTAGAGACGAAGAATATACGAGCTTATATAAGTATAGTTAAAGTAGAGGTTATTATTAACGCCCGTATTATTAAGAGCCTGCGTACCGTTTATACGTTTAAAGTACTAAGAATTTATATAAGCGCCCCCTTTAATTATTATTTTAAAACGTATTACCCCTAGAAGTACCTAAATAAGTTAGAAATATATTAAGAGGGCTACTTATTCTTAGTAGTTACTTAATAACTTATTGCGTACTTTAAAAATTTCGAAAATATTAATATAATAAGTTCTATTACTAAGCGTTAGAATCTTATTATAAAAATAACGAAGGATATCCTTATTAGTAGGGCCCCTAAGCTCGACCCCGAGGACGTAACTAAGTTTAATTATTTTATTATTATTAACCCTCGTTTTATTAATAACGAAGAGAGAGTAGAGCTCTTTAAAACGCTAAGTATTAATAAGATAATTACGCCCGTTAAGGGTAAGAAAGGTAAAGGTAAAAACGCTTTTAACCCGTTCGAGTTAATTACTATATTAATAAGAAAGGGTAAGAACGAGCTTTAGCTATATAACCGTACTTAGTAAGATAAATCTAAGTAGAATAGTCTATTTAGTTTAGTTTTTTCTAGCTTTAAACCTAGATTTAGTTAACGAGGAACCGCAATTTCTTAGACTTAAACTCCTACTAGGGGAGCAGTCCCTCTTATAGAATATAATTTTAGCTATTAGGTTTAAAAAGAATAATTCGCTATTTTAATATTTAGTAACGGGTCCCTTTTCGTAATATACTTATTTAAGATTTATAAAAAGCTAGCTCGACTTTATAAATCTTAAATGGTATAGCTATTATATACTTTTATTCGTTAAGTATAAAAATAGATATATTAAAAGATGTGTAAAAAGAGGGAGTTGAGGATACGTTAGTAAATATTAGAAAATACGTTGCGTAAGAGGAGGGAGTTAAGGATACGTTAGTAAATGTTAGAAA
This sequence comes from Colletotrichum costaricense, assembly GCF_030867565.1. Taxonomy (NCBI): domain Eukaryota; kingdom Fungi; phylum Ascomycota; class Sordariomycetes; order Glomerellales; family Glomerellaceae; genus Colletotrichum; species Colletotrichum costaricense. The sequence goes on along the minus strand of NW_026848257.1, from coordinate 4,929 downwards.
ATGCGTTACGTAAGAGGAGGGAGTTAAGGATACGTTAGTAAATATTAAAAAATACGTTATGTAAAAAGAAGGAGTCGAGGATACGTTAGCTTAGGATAACTAAGTATACGGGCAATGCCCGTAAGCTAGTAATTACTCGACCTATTTAGATTCTAAAAGAACGACTATAATGTTTATACTAGGGAGAGATATTCTTAAAACGGAATATTTAATTTAGAGCCCTTTATCGTTATTAATATTATTTAACGTTTATATACCTTTTTAAGGACTGGGCTTAGATACGAAAATAAGTAGAGGCGATAACTAGCTACGCTTATATTATATACTAGTATAATTATTTTAGGACGTATTAAAGTATATCGTGCGATTTATTTTATAAATCGTTATAATTAATAAAGAGAAGCGATATTAATAGTCTGTATATAGGAGTTAAGGAAAGATATTCCTAAAACGGAGTATTTAATCTAGAGCCCTTTATTATTATTTATGTTATTTAATATATATATACCTTCTTAAGGACCGGGCTTAGATACGAATATAACTAGAAATAACGCTTAGCCGCGCTTTTTTATTAAATATTATTATTTATAAATAAGGGTATATGAGAGTTATTTAGAAAAAAAGCGATAGTAAAATATTAAGATATAAGTAGATATACTAGTAATTAAGTCCGTCGGGCCGTACGAAAACTTAACCTTCGTAGACTTATTTAAAGTTTAATTTACTTTTATAATAAAAGAGATATAATAAATAGATAGGTATAAACGCTCTAAAGTACGATATAATTATATTTAGTAAAACCCGTTTTCTATTTTTTAAATACTATAAATCTTAACTCTTAAACTTCTATTTTTTAAATACTATATAACCTATCTCTTAACGTAACTATAGCTTTATTTTTATCTACCTCTTAAGGAGTCCTAGACTTTAACCCGTTCGATACCCTCGATATTTATATCGACGACCTTAATAAAATTAGAAATAAGGAATAAAAAAAGTTACTTTTATAAAAATATTACCATATTTAGATTTATTACTACCCCAATAAGCGGGCTATTATTATAGCTTATACGTTTTTAAACTAGCTATAAACCTAGGAGGTATATAATTTTTTTTTAGATATAAATAAGGCTAAGTAGGTATATAAGAATTATTATACTAAACGAACGTATTTATTCTTTTTTTTATTTTTATATAGCAATAGCGGCGTTTTTTATTTAGACGTCTTTTTAAATATTAATAAGCTAAAAAAGCGAGGTTACTAACTTATTCTCATATACTTAGCGCTCAATTCTAAGCTTAACCTAAATACTAAATACTTCTCAGAGGGTAATTAATTTAATCCTATTTAAATAAACGCGGGGCTAAGCCCGAGCTCGTATAATCTCCCGATCCTTAACTAAGAGCGCTAATTTTATAGCCCGGGCCTAGCTCTAAGCCTATATATTACCCCCTTTACTAAGTATAAAGGCTAGCCCCGCGTTCTATTTAGTAATTTTAATAACCCGTTTATAATTAAAAACTTACTTAAAGCTATAAAGCGTTAAGAAGTAACCCTAAGTTACTCTAATAACCCCATACCCCTTAATAGCAACTATAAGGACGCTATCCTCAATAACCCCGAAGCCGTTATTATTATTAATAAGCCCCGACGTAGTAGTATTTAAGTACTTAGCGTTAATTCTATAATTAATATCTTTATTAAATAGCTAATTAAAAAGATATATATACCTATTAACTTATACCCTATCGTACTTTATAAATTTATTATTACTAAGAGCTTTTCTAAAAGGGTTAAGAGCTATACTTAGAAAGATAATCTAGTTAAGAGGAAATACTTAGACCGCGATACTTATATCCGGGCCGATATAATTAAATTTAATAACACCTTTAGTAGCTATATATCCGAATTAACTATAGTAAGTAAGAACAAAAAGCTCTATACGATAGTTCTAGAACTTATTACTAACTTAAGAAGCTATTAAGATAATATATTTTAGGATTATTAGACCCTAGGCCTAGATAATAGCATATCTCTCGTAGTATCGTCTTTTACTTTACTCTATTTTTAGATATATACCCTTTATATTTTTCTCTTTATTTACTTATTTCTCTTTTTATTTACTCGTTTCTCTTTTTATTTACTCGTTTCTATTTTTATTTACTCCTTTTTTTTTACTATTTACTTTCTACCGTTTATACTTTTCTTTTCTATTTACTCCTTTTTTTTTTATTTACGCTCTCTTAACGATATTAGTTATTACTTTAATTAGGATTTATAAATTAGTATATATTAATAGCTATATATATATTAAAATATATCCTAGCTCTACTAAGCGATTTAAACTCGCCCTCGTTATATAATTTTTATTATTTAATTAGTAATATCCTATACTTTTATAAAAGCCTACTTAATTACTAGTAAGTATAGGCTTTTATATTTCTTAAACTAGCTCTTATTATAGGTATTGCGTTTTATAAATTTTAAACTAGCTCTTGTTCTGTGTATTACGCTTTATAAATCCTAAATTAGTACCTCTTTATATAAAAGTCTAATTTAACTTAGATCCTTATGATACCGGACTTTTTTTAGGATGCTAATTATTATTTTATTAGTTTAGAGCACGACGGTTTACTTACGGACTTCTATCCCCCCAAAGCTTTTTAATCTATTATTAACTATATTATAAAAATAGAAACTAAAGAACTTATTATCCCTAACTCCGATTTTAACAAAAATAGCAGTAACTACGTTAACTTTACCCCACTCCCTTAGGGTAATATTAAGTACTTACTCAAGTATATATAGTTACTCAATTCGAACCTACTTAAAAACCTAGTTAAGATCTATATTAAAATCTTAGAGGACGCTAAGTACTTTATAAAAAATATTAATAAAATATTTAGCTAGTACTTAAAGGGTATAATAAGCAACGAGGACGTTTATTTATATAAGGTAAAAGAGTATAGGGATTTCTCTTATATTATATATCTTTTTTTTATAAGCTAAAGACGCGTTTCTTAACGTTAAGTAGAACTACTTAATTACTATTATTTTTAAAGAAATTAGCGAGGGATAGGGTACTTACTAGGATAATCATCCGGTATATATAGGTATAGATAGTAAGGTAAGTAGATCTTTTTATCTTAATCTAGGTCTTTATTAATATTAATATAGAACATCGTTAATAATCTTATAATATATATAGAGATAGCCTATTATATAAGTTAATAAGTTATTCTTAATACCGTAATATTAGGAAGGGAAAGCTTTAGTTTTTATATTTAAGTTATATTTATAACTAGGCTAGCTAGTATGAACTCTTAATACGGCCGTTATTATATTTTTTACTACTTATATTTATAAATTCGTTAAGGTACTTAATTAGGCCCTTAGTTTTTAATACTAGGCCTATTATTTTAATTTTTTATAGGTCCTCGTTTTCTAACTCTAAACGGATTAGGATATACCCCTTTAAAAACTTATAGTTTGTTACGATTACTTATATTTATAAATCTTAAATTAGCCTACTATTTGAGTGCTTTTATTACTTATATAAGATTTCTCTTCTTTCTAGTATTTTTAATTTTTAATTTTGTATTTATGTTAGTAACCGGGCCTAGGGTCCTGAGCCTTACTCTAAATATTAAGATTTTCCAGCATATCTTACTTAAGTTTTTAACCGTTTTTTTTAATTTGCTCTTAACTTTTTCTTAATTAACTTCTTTTTATTAACTTCGTCTTAACTTCGTCTTTCTTAACTTCGCCTCTATTAACTAAGAACTTTTAGATCTCCTTACTTAGTATATTATAATAATATTTTTATATCTTTAATATAATACTAATACTTCTTTAAATAATAATACTAGTTTATTCGTAGGATACTAAAGGTTTTTATATAGAGCTAAAGTCTACCGACTTACTAGCCGACTTTTACTTAGCCGAACTCTTTATTAACGCTCTTTTATGTACTTATATTAAAGCCTAAAATATTGACTACTATTTTAAACCGCTCCCTAGGTATAAATAGGGCTCGGTACTTATTATAATCTATATTCTGAAAGGTAGTATTAAGTACCTCCTCGCCCAAGCTTAGGAAGTTAACGATTAAAGCCTTCTTCTTAGAGCTAACGGAGACGGAGTAAATAGTAGTATTTAGGTTAAAGTATTAAAAGATGCGTACTACCTCGAGAGATAACTTACTAACCTACCTAATTAGTAAGTTATAAGTAATATTAACTACCTAGACGTTAGCCGTATTTAGTATAATAATAATAAGGTTAGTTTAGAGTGCTCTTATTAATTATTTAATAATATACTAATCTATTATAGGAGTACTCTACTATTTTTATTTTTAAAGAAGCTAGTACTAATAAGACTTTTTACTAAGACGTAGCGATCTAGTAAGATTAATAGAATATAAGAGGGAGTAAGAAGTTAATACTTATCTTTATAATAAATTTATTTTATATAAGAGGGGGGTCCGTACAGTAGAAGTCGTTTACTATACTAGCTTAATATTACCCTCCGATATTTATAATACCTAGTTAGAGTATAGGTTATATATTATCCTAATTTAATATCTATACATTACCCTATTAAACTTTATTACGTAATAAAGTTAGTAACCGCATTTTACGAAGTGCCCGTTACGTACTAAATCACGTATCTATCTTAGACATCGTATATATAGACCTTTCCTTTTATCTATTTCTACTTTAATAGTTAAGCTACTTAACTTATATTATACTTTATTAAGTAGGCTAAATAGGCTTAGGTTTAGGAAATTTTAAGAATTTTACATACTTTTTAGTTAAAAATAAGGCATATTTTAAAAAAACGAGAAATTAATAAAAGTATTATTATATTATAATTACTTAGTTATTACTTTTTAATATATTTAAATAAGTTATTTCTTTTAGTTATAA